>NC_080690.1:5251371-5554409 GCF_030445035.2 Dasypus novemcinctus
TAGAACCCCCACCCCTGGCTGAGAACCTCTGCTCTAGGGGGCGGTGAGACAGGCAGATGTGGCAGTGGTGGGTCTCAAAGGAGGGTCCCTGAGCCCCTGCACAATTTCCCCGGCCGATTTGTGTGGATGCCCACGTTGTGTGTTTGGCCTTGTTTCCACTAAATGTACGCTTTCCTTTGTTTTCCCAGGGCAGCTGGGGTGTTTTCCAGAGGGCGGGCGTGTCCTCCCCACAGCTCTGCCCCCGCGCAGCCAGACCCACCTGGTCCAGGATGGAGACCCCTGGCGCCTCGGCGAGTTTCCTCTGCAGCAGGGGGTGCGGTGTGGACGGCGCCCGGCCTCACGTAAGGGGTGTAGCCCGAGAGCAGGTAGGACAAGCAGATGCCCGAGGGGCCATTGCCTGGGGGGAGAGGGCAGGCTCAGCGCGGGCTCCGGGCAGCGGGGCAGCGCGCTGGGTCAGGAGGCCGCCGCTGCGGGCGCTCCTCCTGATTGGACTCGTTCATTCATGCATTCTTCATTAGGACAAAAGTGAAACATTTATTACATGCCCCTAGCCTGTGTGCAGTGCACCTGCACAGAAAAGGCAACGGGCGGCTGTTGAGGTTACCGCGTGCCAGGCACTGGACTTGGGGCCTTTAATCATCATGATACTATCCACAACATAAGAGTGATGATAACACAGTGATGGTAACAACACTAGCATTCTTTGCATGCTTACTATGTATCAAACTTTGTGATTTTAATAATAATAATATAATGTCACGGTAGCCTATGGGGCGGCACCAGGCCCCATATGAAGCCCTGAAGGGCATATGTTCTCTCACTGAGCTCTCCCAGTACTTTAACAAGGTAAATGCTACTCTTTCTAGCCTTTTTAGACTTGAGGAAACTGGGGCACAGAGAGGTTAAGTAACTTGTCCAAGGTCACACCGCTTGCAGCGGAAGAGTCAGGATTCAAACCCAGATAGAGGGGATGCTCGGAAATTTGCCCGAGATTTGGAGATGAGTAGGAACTGGCTCTGCCCTCCGCATGCCGACGGATGACTCAAATACTGTGATACAGATTGCTGTGTTCTGGGCAGGGCTGGGGGTGCCTCCAAGTCTGAACACTACTACCCCGCCCACCCTGGCAGTGCACCAGCTCCGGCTGGTGACATGGAGTCTGTCCTTATCTGGTTTTCCTCCTCTTCTTATCTTGTGCTATGCAGTGTGTGACCCACGACCGAGAATGCTATTAGCCTCCACCACATGGAGGCGCTAACGTTCCGCTCTCCTTGACCTACAAAAACAGCAGCTTCGTGGGGTTCAACCTGATGCCTGCACGGGGTATTGGGGGGCGGTCATCTGTGCCCCCGTGTCCTCGGTTCCCGAGGACAGGGATCAGTCTGACCGTCATGGGTCCCCACACGTGGGCACCTAGCACAGTGCCGGGCTCAGGTAAGCCCTGGGCCGACGTTTTGACCAATGGGACTGAATTCTGGGAGCACGCGAGATTTGGAGGAGAGCACCCCGAGGTTGAGGCCCTGGCTCCCTCTGCTCGCTAGCTCCATCTGCTCCCCTTCCTGAGCCTCAGTTTCCTCATCTGTAAAATGGGGGCGGCAGTGGCCACAGCTTTCTTCCTTTGCAGGAAGTCTCTGCCAGATGGCACGTGCAATGCTGTCCAGTAGACAAGTAACGGGGCACGTGGTCACGGGAAACTTCCTGGGAGCCGCTTTAGAAAAGGTACTTAGAAATGGGAAATAATTTTAATCATAAAATTTTCAACCACATCCAAAATATTATCCTTTCAACATAAAATCAGTATACAAGTTATTAAACAGTTCCTTTAGTTCTGATTTTCCTATTGAGTCTTTTGAACTCTGGTGTGCCTCTCACCCTCACAGCACCTGTCTGCACAGACCTGCCACGGTTCCCGTGCTCGGTGGCCACGTGTGGCTGAGCCGCTGCCCCGGGCCGTGCAGGCTCAGGGCCTGGCCTCCCGCACCCTCACGGGGCAGACACGTCTGCTCTCACCTCGTGGACGCTTGGAAGGATTCCAAGGGATGCCGTTTGCTAACTCGCCTGGCAAACGAGTGCACATTGAATGCCCAGCGGCGAGAGTTAAAGACCCCGGAGGCCCCGTCCCCGACCTCGGCCCGGGGGGCACCCGGGGCTCAGTGCCAGCCCCCACTCCTGCCCCGGGCTGCACACTCACCGATGATGACCACCGCCAGGGGCTCCGAGCCGTGGGCGCTGAGGTGGTCCTTCCTCGAGGCACTCATGGCTGCGGTGGGCGGGGGGCTGGGGGGCCGGCAGCCCACCTGGGGGGCGAGAAGAGAGGGTCCACCAGGGTCAGGCGTGGCAACACGCGGCCAGCTCCCGGCCAGGGGTGGCCCCCTCTGGACCTTGGGGTCTACCCCCCTAACCAGAGCCCGCTCCTCCCCTCCTCCCGCATCGTCCATCCCGCCCCAATCACGCAGCGTCCAGGGAGGCCGCGCTCCTCTCTGGAAAGAGCGGGCACGCGTGACCCGTCTTCCCCAAGGCCTGCCCCGCCAGCCCACATCAGGGGGCCGGCCTGCACATCATGGCCTGGTGGGCTTGAGTCATCGCCTGGGCCTGGCGAGCTGCATCCTAGCGGGGGTGACCCCTGGACCTCTCTGGGCCTCAGTTTCCTCGTCTGTAAAATGGGAATAATCATCAGCCCCACTTCCGAGGGTCGTCAGGCAGACCCTGAGATAAAGTTCACATGGCCTGTCCCCTGGGACGAGCCCAGAGCCCACTGCCTGCTCGGGGCAGGGTGGGGGGGAGCTGTGGGTCTGGGGACCTTGGAGGCCGGAGTACGGGGCTGAGGGAGAGCTGCAGCGGGTCCCTGGAGCGCCTGCGCCCCCTGCCGGCCACAGCCCTGCTCCCAGTGCACTTCTCTCCAGGCAGGTGCGGGGGGAGCTGGAGGGTCCACTGACCACTGCCTGGGAAGCCGTCCAGCCGCCTCCACTCGCCCCAGCCCTGGCTGAGAGCGGGCGCCGGCCACACCCGCTGTCTTCCAGCCTACAGCCTTGGGGGTCCCGGGCAGCCCCCAGCATGGGGGTGGGATGGGGGTGCAGCCAGTGCTTGCTGTGGCCTGGGCACTTCGTCTGTCTATTTTCTCACCACCTCATGCAGACCCTTAGAGGCTAAGAGCCACCGCCTCAGCCCATTTCACAGATGTGTGACCTGGGGCCTGGAGAGCCCAGCGCTGAAAACTGGGGCCAAGGCTTTGCTGTGTTTGGGGTTAGGGTTAGAGCAGTCATGCACAGATGGCCAAGGGACAGACGCCCAGACAGATGGGCAAGAGCTGCTGGGTGCCGTACCGTTTGCAAGGAGCCTGCACCTAAGTGATAGCACTCGGCCCTCTCGCTAAGCTGAGGGGGCCCAGGTGGGCTCCTGCAGCGAGGAGGGGAAGGCTTACTGGGTGAAGGACGTGCCAGTGCCCCGTGGCAGGGACGTGGCACGTCAGGGACACGGACTCTCTCATCACTTCCCTCACGTCCTTGGTTACAACCTTCCTTTCTTAGCTGGGGCCCAGGGCATCCTCCGCAGCTGTCCAGCTCGGCCCTGCGTCCCCAGTGTCCGAGGCCCCCCTCCCTCCCCAAGAGAGGAAAGGTGGCCTGCAGCCAACAGTGGGTCCGCTTCTGTCCACTGCTGACACCTCCACCACCACTTCCACACTTCTGTGGAGTTGGTGATGCACCAAGCATGCCCTAAGCCCTTTACACACAAACTCATTCAGTCCTTTTAAAGAGTAAAGCAGAGAAACGGACTTTGGCCCAGTGGTTAGGGTGTCCGTCTACCACATGGGAGGCCCGTGGTTCAAGCCCCGGGCCTCCTCGACCCGTGTGGAGCTGGCCCATGCGCAGTGCTGATGCACGCAACGAGTGCCCTGCCACGCAGGGGTGTCCCCCGCGTAGGGGAGCCCCACGCGCAAGGAGTGCACCCATAAGGAGAGCCGCCCAGCGCGAAGGAGGGAGCAGCCTGCCGAGGAATGGCGCCGCCCACACTTCCCGTGCCGCTGACGACAACAGAAGCGGACAAAGAAACAAGACGCAGCAAAAAGACACAGAAAACAGACAACCGGGGGAGGGGAGGGGAATTAAATAAATAAAAATAAATCTTTAAAAAAAAATAAAAAATAGAAAATAAAGAGTAAAGCACTCCCATGTTACAGATGGGGAAACTGAGGCCCAGAGAGCATGCCACTGTCCGCAGGGAGTGTGCCCCAGCTCACAGGGGCTGAGCTGGACTTGAGACTAAGCCACGAGTCCTGCTCCAAGCCCTTGCTGCACGCCCCCCCCCCCCCCCCCCCCCCGCCACGTGCTGGCTCCAGCCGGCTCCCCTCCCAGGAGGCCTGCTCCCCGCGCTCATTCTGGCACTGGTGGTGGGTGGGGCTCCCTGGCTGGGGGGTGGGGTGGGCCATGCAGCCGATGGTCTCCCTTTGACCGGGCAGGGGTCTGCCTGGTGGCCCTGGCGAGTAAGGCTGTGGTTACCAGAGCGCCTTTGCCCATTTCTCCCAGCACCGCTCTTGGCCCAAAGGACCCCCACTCCTGGACCCCACTGTGCCAGGATTAAGAGGTGCAGGGCACCCATGTGGCTAACTTCTTCCTGCTCATTGTCTCCCTCAGCTCACAGCAACCGCCCACCTTGCAGATGGGGAAACTGAGGCTCAGGGAGGGAAAGCCATGCCAAGGTCATGGGGCAGGTGGATGATGGAGCCGGGATTCGATTCCGTGACCTGAGCCCACAGCACGTGCAGGTGGTCTGGACCCCTCCTAAGTCCCCAAGAGCAAGGGGAGAACTGTCTCCGGCCTCGCCCTCTGCCCCACCCCCACCCCCAGTGGGAGGGCGCTCGCCAGGGCCCCTTTCAGCAGAGGGACCCTGGCCGCCCAGTGTCCTTTGTAGGAAGAGGCAGATTTACAAGCAGGGCTTTGGGTCTAAGGTGCAGCGCCCTCTCCCAGCACCTGCGGGCACTTGAACGGAAACTTCTGGATGCCGCACACATGAGGTCACCGTCCTGGAGCCGGACAGAGAGGTCACTTCCCGTGTGCGCAGCGAGAAGGTCCCGTGCCGTTCAAAGCGCTCGAGACCCCGGGGAGCATCCCAGCCGCAACTCCGCAAGCAAGCCCCCGCACTGCTTTGCGTTGCTTCACACTTGTGAGTTTTGTGAAGTTGGAACCCTGCAGTCACTTTTACATTTGAATTCTATTCCTCTGCAGATGGCAAATTTGACTGGAGAAAAGTTAAAGTGACTATTCAAATAAGCATAAAAGAAAGACGCAGACTGTCAGGTGCTGCTTCTCTGAGTTCGTTGCATGGATGTTTCGGACCTCACTGGAGCCTCCGACGTCCCTGTCCCTAGGACTGGGACGTCCTGGGGTGGCTGCCTTCGCCACCGCGCTTCTGGTGGCCCTTTGCTCATCTGACCTTGACCACAGCCCCGCCGGGGGGTTCCCTGTCCCCACGGTCCAGGGAAAGGCCCAGGTCCCAGAGGAGGAGGGAGGTGCAGTCTGGCCGGGACACCCAGCCCAGTCGCGGGGCGCTTGTGTAGCCGGTAGGGGGGTCCTGGACCCTCAGCACAAGCTCGCACAGCAGGGGCGGCGCTATGGGGGGCCTGGGCAGGACCAGAAGGCGCTGTGGCACCCCCGGCGCCCCGCCCCCTCTGCCTACCTCCCCCAGCCTCCCCGGGACCCCCTTTCCCAACACTCACACCCTTGCATGCCAAGCCAAGTCCTGGGACCCCCGGCGGCGGGGGCTGTGCCCGCTGCACCATGGGCTCTGCCCTCCCCAGCACCAGAGGTGGGGGGCCGCGGCGCCTCCAGTCCCGTGGCAGACCCTAGTGGCCCCGGAGCTGGCAGCATGACGGGGGCGGACACGCCTCCTTCCTGCCCAGAGCAGGTCACGTGGCCAGGCCGGCTGGCCGCGGGCGGCTGCGGGGCTGGGGGCGCTGGGGGCCGGGGAAAGGCCGGACAGGGTGCAGGTGGGCCCCCCGAGGGCCCAGGGTGGCTGCGTCGGGACCCCCCCCCCTCACCTGCCCAGCTCCAGGGCCCCGCGGACCCCCGGGGCCAGCCCCCGCCTTGCCCGGGCCACTCACCTGCGGGCCGAGGATGGAGGGAGCGGAGGCTGGCCGGGTCGGGGCGTGGAGGGCCGGGTGGGGGGGACGCAGTCTGCCCGGTGGGGATCCCCAAGACTGCGGGAGGCGAGGCGGCAACCGCGGGCTATTTCACGGCTGGAGGCGGGGCGGGGCGAGCGCCCTTTCATAAGCGTGAGTCAGCAGAATCGGGGAAGGGCCCGGCTCCCCCTGCCGGGGTGCGTTAAAGGGCCCCACCAGTGCCGCGGGGGGCAGGGGGGGGCTGGGGTAAGGGGTGCCCCCAGGGCGCTGCCCCCCGCCCCCCCCGCGTGCTTGGCCCGTCCCCGGCCCAGGAGGGAGCCCACGTGGCCTTCCCCCCCTCCAGAGGGGGAGGTGGCTCTGGCCCCCAAGCGGGAGCTGGCTCTTCCAGGGCAGCCCAGGCCCCTGGCCCCTCACTTCCCCACCCACCCACCCAGTAAAATCCCAGCTGGGAACCCCCTCTGCCTCTGACCGGCCGCCCTCACCTGCCTCGCTGAGCCTCAGTTTGCACCTCTGAGAAATGGGGCTAACTCAGCCTCTCCCGCCTGGGCTGGAGTGGCGTTAAATGAGGCCGTTCTCCACTGCCAGCCCCAAAATGCAACGCCTGCTCCCCCAGTTTATTCTTCTTTTCTGGCACCGGCCCCTTCCCGGCCACCAGAGACTCAGTTTACCCCCACCACATGGGTGCCCTCATCCCTCCTGGGTCACTGGTGGCTGCGGCCCGCTGGGATGACGCACGGCAGAGGGGCCGCGGGAAGCCCACTGCTGCAGGCTCAGCTCCCCGCCCCTGGCCCCCCAGTGGGGTGCTGGCCTCCGCTCCTAGCCAGCAGCACGAGCTGACACTCCAAATGTGCACACATACGCCCCCCAGCGCCCAGTCAGGGATCCGCCCGGGGGCGCAGCTTCTGCAGGCGTACCCCTTGTTCCCACCGCCGGCCCTTGTACCCTTGTTCCCGCTGCTTCTTTGCCCACCAGCGACCTCCCCTTCTCCACTTCCCCATCCGGGGCGCCTGCTCCTCCACCACCAGGGGTTTTCAGATGTGTAAACTGAGGCAGGGAGACACACACACCCAGGGTCCGAGGCCCTCGCCCTGAGAGTGCAGGTGAGCTCGGGCACCTAGGAACGAGCGGCTGCAGGGGAGCCGAGTCGGGGGCCGGCCTCTGGGACCCCCGTCTCCCCGACCTGCCCCCACCAGCCCTGCCCCCTTTCCCAGAGTTGGTAAAGTTGCTGATCCAGACAATTGTTTTGAGGCGTGGACTTTCCTCCCTGCCACCGTATTTATCGACCACACAATTATCAGAAACGGAATTTTTTTAGTTGATTTTGGAAGCTTGACTCAAACCGTGCAAATAAAAAATTGCGGGATTCTCTGGTAAAATTGAATTTCAGATAAACAATGATACAATCTTAGTATGTCTTGTGCAATATTTAGGACATACTTAAATGAAAAAAAAATTATTGTTTACCTGAAATTCAAAATTTCCTGGGCATCCTGTATTCTCTCCAATAACCTTAGCCATGAATGTAAAATACACATTAGATTGTAATGAGTATGAATAAAAGAAGGTATAAACTATTTCATTAATAATTTTTATATAGGTTACATATTGAAATGAAAATAGTGAAAATATTTTGGACACATTGGGTTAGATAACGTACCTTATTAAAATGAATTTTGCCCGTTCCTTTTTACTTATTTGCCGTGGCTATTAGAAAATTTAAAGTTTCACACGTGGCTCGCGTGGTGTTTCTATGGGACCTGCCGCTCTGGACGTTGGCGCCTGCTGCTGACCCAAACAGGGGTGTCCCCAGGTTTAGCCCGGGACATCCCGCTGCCTCCCAGGAGGCCCTCGACCAGGACGGCCGGTCACTCTTGGAGCATTGCAAGCGGCTGGGCAGTGTGAGCCTCAGTTTCCCCATCTGTGCCCGGATGCTGCCCATGTGGAGCTTGCAGCACGACAAGAGCAAATCAATGCCACCGGAGGATGCAGGTGCCTCCCCGGCCCCCGGCCACCAGCCCCTGCAAGGTGCTCAAGACCTGGGGTGGCCACTGTCCCTCAGGAAGCTCTGGACCACTCAAATGTCTGGGCCTGTCCCCTCTGCGTCCCTTCTCCCCTCTCTTCCTTGCCCTCTTTCCCTCAACCAGCGGCTCCCACACTGCTGTCCTATGCTGGGCACCTCCAGGCACCGAGCAGAGGGCGCTTTCCACATGGCCGAGGCTCAGAGAGGTTCATCTTGGGCCTGAGATCACACAGTGTGAAGAGGCAGGGCCAGGCCTCCAAGCCGGGGCTGCCACGCCAGCACCCGACGGCCAAACGTCTCCGGGAAGGCTCCCCGCTCTGCGGTGTGTTACGGGGGGGCCAGGCACGAGCCCTCGCACCCACCCCAGGAGGACTGCGCGGTGCTGTCACCTTCCCCGTTCTACAGGCGAGGAAACGCAGGCCCCCGAAATGGGAGGCACAGCCCACGTCCCCGTGCGCGGCAGAGCTGGGGCTGCAACCCAATTCTGCCCGGCGCTGGCGGGAGGCGCCGCGGCTGTTTCCAGCGCGTGGTGTGACAACGCGTGTTTGTCCAGAGCCTCGCTGTTGACCTAGACCTGTCATCCACATTATCGCATCGATTCTCCCAGCAACCCGGAGGGGCGAGCAAATATTTCCCCAAACAACTTTTGTTTACAGATGAAGAAACTGGGGTTCAGAGAGGCCAGGGGATTGCCCAAGGCCACCCAGAAATGAAGGGGGTGGCCCAGGCAGGAGGAGGCACCCAGGGGTGCGGGTGGGCGAGGGTGTCGAAGCTGGGGAGGGGGGCCGTGCAGGGGAAGGCCTGGGCCCCGGCCCCCCACATGGGGGACCCTGGCGAGGTGAGCAACGCCAGAAGGGGGGAGGCGGAGCGACACATGGAGGGGGCCCCAAAGACTGTCGACACAGGGCCCAGCCCCTTGCGGCACCCACGTGCCCTGCTTGGTCCCCCTTTTCCTAAGGAACTGCGGGGAGCGTTTCGGCAGGAGAGTGACTGTGTCTGCCCCAGGAGCAGGGTGGCCAGGGGGGCAGCCCAGGCCTGGAAAAGCCTTCCACTTTGGAGTCAAACTTTGGGCAAGTTACTTAACCTCTCTGAGCTTCCATTTTCTTGTCTGTGAAACTGGGGGTGATGACACATCTATTCCTGGCTGGACAAGGAAATTATCTGGGGAGCTTTATAGAACATACCGAAGCCCAGGCCCTACCCCCAGAGATGCTGGCATCCCTGGTCTGGGACAGGGCCCGGGCACCAGGATTTTTCAGCCCAGATGTCCAGTGTGCCCTCGAGGTTGCAGAAGGACAAGCTGAGTCCAGCCCAGAGGCCACCTGGCCCACGCTGGTGCTGCACACGTTAGACGTGACCCTCCCAGCCCTGGCAGCCCACCTCCCTGTAAACTGCATTCCTTCTGCGGGTGCAGGAACCATCACCGGCTATAAAAGGAAAGCACGACTCCAGAAGGGCCAGCTGGCAGCCCCGGAGGGCTTTCAAGAGAAGCCAGAGCAACCACTGGCCTGCCGGGCTGCAAGAGCGCCTCAATGCCACCTTGGTACTTGCAGGATGCGCTGATTCCCCCTGACCTGGGCCTCATGATTTGACCTTGGACGTGGCGTTTGCCCCCGCAGCATTTCATCTTACCCTTCATAATCATGATCGTGCTCTTGGAGCCCAGAATTCCAATCCTAAGGGGGAAAATCCCCAGACAAGAAATGGCTCCAATAGGCAAGGAGAGATGAACAACCCAATTTTAAAAATGGGTAAAGGACTTGAACAGACAGTTCTTCAAAGAAGATATACAGACAGCCAATGAGCACATGAAAAGATGCGCATCATTAGCCATTAGGGAAATGCAAACCGAAACTGCAGTGAGATACCGCTTCACATCCCTGGGGTGGCTATAATAATAATAATTTTAAAACACAGAGAATAGAAAATGCTGGAGAGGATGTGGAGAAATTGGAACACTTTTACAGTATCGGTGGGAATGTAGAACAGCGCGGCCCCTGTGCAAAACAGTTTGGAAGTTTCTCAGAAAGTTAAACATAGAATTACCATATGACCCAACAATTCCACTCCTAGGTATATACCCCCCAAAAATCAAAAACAGGGACGCCAATAGAAATTTGCTGCACTATTCACAATTTCCAAAAGGTGGAAACAACCCAAATGTCCATCAACAGATGAGTGGGTGAACACAAGGTGGTGTATCCTACAACAGAATATTCCTGAGCCATGAAAAGGAAGGAAGTTCTGGTACACGCTCCAACAGGCAGGATCCTCGACGACATCGTGTTGTGTGAAATAACTCAGATACCAAAGGAAAAATATGGCATGATTTTACTTATAGAAAATATCTAAAATAAGCAAATTCATAGAGACAAAGTAGATACGCGTTATCAGGGGTTGGGGGCGGGGACTGGGGAGTTAGAGCTGAATAGGTAGTGTGTGTCTTTGGGTCATGAAAAAAGTCTTGGAAATGGATGGTACTGGTGGCAGCACATCATCGTGAAGGTAATACCACGGAAGTGAACACTTCGTAGTTAAAACGGGAAATTATTTTACGTATGTTACCACATTTTGTAAGACAAGCAAGGGAGACATCTATCTCAGTGTTAACACTCAGAGCAAAAAGCTGGCAGTAAGTTCCACGTCCGAGTACTGAGAAAAGTTCCCTAGGCTATGGTACTTACCTGCCAAGGCATATTGTCCAGCCTTTAGAAATGGCCGTTATAGAACCAGGAGGCAAGGTGGAAAGTCTTTATGGAATAAATGAGAGAGGCAGTTTACAATGCTGTGTTGACGCTGTGTCCGATGGTAGGAAAGGAATAAGGAGGAAGAAGAAGCTAGACTGACTGTTGGGACCAAGGGATTTAGCATGGTGTTTTGGTTTGCTAAAGGCTGCCAACGCAAAGTACCAGAAATGGGGTGGCTTTATAATGGGAATTTATTAGGGTAAGATCTTATGGTTCTGAGGCTGTGAAAATGTCCAGGTCAAGGCCCCATCAGCGATGCTGTCTCACCAAAGGCCGGCCGCTGGCGATGCGGGACTCCCGCCACGTGGCGAGCTAAACAGCAGCTGGTCTCTGCCTCCTCCTCCTCCAGCTCGCTTCCTCCCAGGGCTCAGCTGTGGGTGAGCAGGTGTATGGCTCATCTCTCCCAGGTCTCGTAGCTTCAGCGTCAGGCTGTCCTGCTGACTCCAGCTTCTGGCCTCCCACTCGGCCTGTCGGGGCGTCTCTGTCTTCCTGTGGCTGTAGGTGACCCTGGAGTCCCCTGGCAGGGTAAAACTGGCAGATTTCTTCCTCTCTGTGTTTCTGCTTTCCGTTCTCCATTGATACAAGACTCCAGGAAGGGACCCAAGACCCTCCTCACTGAAGGAGTCCAATCAAAGGCCCTAAAGTGATCTAATCAAAGGTTCCTTGACTGAATTTAATCCAGTCTAAGGGTTCCCACCCACAGGAACGGATTAGCTCCAAGAACACGATCTTCTCAGGATTCACAGAAACTTCCAACCATCACGGATGGATTTTTCAAATTCCAATTTCCGTCATCTTTATGCATAAATAATAGTAACAATCATAGGTAAAAATTCATTGAGATGATGCTCTTTCGTCCATTTGATTTCACCATTGATGTATCATAGATGCCCTGCCTGAGGCCTGGGCTCAATAAACGTTCGTGGAATGGATGAATGAGTCTTGTTGCTTTCTGACGGACTCCAGAAACATTTTTTGTGAGCATTAATTGTTCCCTCTCGGTTTTATGTCACAGACGCACACATGAATTGCCTGTCTTCCTTATACTGAAATCACTGATTTTGTATTGGCTGAGGGTGAAGACAGAGCCCTGTGGCACCCCATTAGAGACCCTTCCCCAGTGACCTAGACTCTGTTCCTGGCAGAGGGGTGAGTGAAGAGAGCCCTGCCTGTGCAGCCAGAGGCCCCAGTTTGCATCTCGGCTCTGGAACTTCACAGCTGTGTGTCCTTGGGAGCTTATTTCACAGGCCTCAGCCTCCTCATCTATAAGATGAGGATAATAATACTGGCCCCACCGGGTAACTCGTTGCCTGGCACTCGTGGGTCTTAGTAAATGGCAGGCACCTGTACCCCATCTAGACAATGGCCTCTCTGGACAGTCACTTGTGTAGCTCAGCTCCTACCTATTTTCCTGCCCCAGCCTGCGTTCCCCCCAGATAGCACTAATTCCTGAAGTGGGGTGCATCAGCAGCACCTGGAAACTCAGTAGAAATGCAGAGTCAGGGTTGCAGTGTCCCCTGTTTGGAGACTCTGGGGTGGGCCCAGCAGTGCCCGTTTCACCAGCCTTCCAGGAGACTCCGGTGCTGGCTGGAGACTGAGAAGCTCTGCCCCAGGAGAGCCCACGAACTCCACCCCTCCCTCCAATCACCCAGCACCCCATCTGCACCTTCCCCAGACAGAGAACGAGCACAGCCACCTGCCCTGCTCCCCCCAGAACCTTGGGGCGCCCGCCTCCTCTCCCCCGCAGGCTCATCACCCGCCGGTGGGTGCTAGGATCGTGCCAGGGTGCGCTTCAGACTTGGGGGCAGTTCAGCACTTCCCGGGCCCTTGGAAAACTGGGGCCCACATGCTGGTCCCTGCCATTCCCTCTCACTGCTTGGCTGTGCCCTAAAGACGCGTCCACGGGTCCTGCAGGACGCTGCGGGGGGGTGGGGTGGGGTTCAGTTTCGGATTGTGCTGGGCAGCCTGTGGCCTCCAAGGGGCCGGGGGCCATCTGAGCAGCCTCTCAACAATTTTAAACTTCCAGTTCCTCCTAACAGGTGTGTAGACCATTCTAGTCCAAGTTCATTGCCTCGGCGGGGGCTGAAGTGACCTGGGCCTCCTGGCTCTTTGCTCCCTGGTGACCTTGGCCTCAGGAGGAAGCAGGGGCTTCCCTGCCTTTGTTTTTCTGCCCTGGGAGCTGCTAAACAAAGCTGTTTGCCTTTCTTATCAGGTCTCGCAAACCCTCCAGGCCTTGCCTTCTGGGCCAGGTGGGGTCAGGGCCTGGGTGACCTGATTTAGTGCCCTGCGAGCCAGGCCTTTCCCCAGGGACTGGACGGGCAAACAGCCCCGTGGGCTCTTTGCAGGCTTCCCTGCAGAGGTGCCCCGTGCCCAGCATGGGGCTCACCCAGGCGGCGCTTTAGGGCGCTGGGGCCCGAGGCCACGGGGGGCAGGAGGCAGGAGGCAGGAGGCCCGGCCTTTTCGGCCTCCAGAGCCTCCTCCTAAACTGCTCCCTTGTGGAACAGCCTTCCCTGGCACCCGCTGCCCTCGGGCCCCACCCAGACCGGCCCACCTGGCCCATAAGCCCGGGCCCGTCCTGACCTCCTGTCCTCACAGCCTCTCGCCGCCTCCAGCTGCCCTGCCTGGGGGCCCTTCCGTGCTGCATTCTGTTCCCAGAAGCCTCTCTAGCACTGTCTCCGGTTCCACGTGCCCAGGGACGTGGCTTCGGGAACTGGAGCTTTCCACTGGGTGCTGGGCTTGTGTCCAGGGCTTTCTGAGCATCTCGCTGAGCTCAGACCGGGTTTCAAGCCAGCCAAGGGCCAGCAAGCAGGGCAGGCCTGGGCGCGGGGAGTTAGAGTGGAAAAGAGAAGAGCGCAAACCTTGGGGGCAATTTCAGGAGGTGGGGAAAGGGGGCTGTGTGGGTGTCAGAAAGCCGCTCTGGAAAGCGGCACTTCAGCTGGGGTGAGAGCTGGTTATTTGGAGAGCTGGGGTGGGGGCGGCACTGGAAGTGGAGGGAAGGTGAGCAAAGCCTCCCAGCGAGCGCCCAGGGTGGGAACGGGCTGGCTGGGTTTGAGGAACTGGAGGGAGGGGGAGGGGTGCACAAGGAGCCGCAGGAGGCCAGGCCGGATGGGGCTGCAGTGGGGGGCCCCCGGGGACTGGCCTTGCATGGCAGGGCCTGGTGGGCGTGCAGCAGGCTGTGGCGGTGGGGAAAGTACGCGGGGCTCGGCGGCCTGCCTTAGAGCTGGCATCAAAGGAGCCCAGGGAGAGGCTAAGCCTGGGGCGTGAGAGACGGTGCTGAGCCACCGGCTCCCCCAGCAGACGCCCCGCTCTGCGGCCCCTGCCCATCGCCCTGGTGTAAATACTCCAGCTGCCCCCGGGTGCGCGGAGCTGGGAGGGGATGCCCGCCGTCCGCTCCCGACTGGCCGGCGCTGGGTCCGGCCGGCACTAGGGGCGAGCTGGAAGCAGTGCTGCCAGTCTCCCCGTCTGGGCCGCGGGCTGCATGACGGGGCCGTCCGCTGGGGCTGAGAAGTGGAAGAGGCTGGGGGAACGGTGCACGGGGAGCAAGCGCTGAGCCGTGTGCCCATCGAGTCCGAGGTGCCTGTGGATCTCTCCGGGGACCCGGCGTCACTCTGGGAGAGGGCGGTCTCCCGGCAAGGAGGTGATGCTCGGATCTCAGGGCCCTGTGCCGACCGCCGAGAGGCGGGGAGAGCCAGCCAGGAGCCGAGAGAAATGCGCTGGTGTGCGCTGCTCCTGGCCTTCCGGAGGCTGGAGTCCTGCTCTCGCTGAGACCAGCAGTGCTGGCTGTTGTGTTTTCCCGGAACCCACGACTTCCCCCTTCTGGACTCAGGAGCCCCCTGGCTTCAGGCCAGACCTCGTGAGTCTCTTCCAAAGCACAAGGATGGTGCCCGCCCCCCCTGGCTTGGGGCCGAGATGACAGGGCAGCCTGCGGGGGAAGGGGGAAGTGGGGCGAGCCAGCCCGGAGGACGGGAAGTGGGGGGTACAGGCGCGGAGAGCGAAAGCTGGGATTTGCCGCATCGTCATCCAACACCAGCTGGCGCCCGGCGCTTGGGTGCAAGTGATCCCCAAGGGGCCTTCAGGGGCAGGTGCTCTCCAGCCACATTCGGGGGCGAGCAGGCCAGGCCGCGGGGCGCCCGGCTGGGTGTTTGGTGGCACAGCCCCCTGCGGCCCGTTTCACTCTGATGTCACCCAAGTCCTTCCCCAACCACGAGACGAGGCCCCTCTGGGGCCCCACCCCGAGGTGAGTCCCCACTGAACCCGAGGTTGCTTCTGGTTTCTCGTCCTCCTCACCCTCTTCATCATCAGTTTCTCCCCAGGGACCGGGTGATCCTCGTGCACTTTGAAAAGAGGACAAGGCAGGGGGGCGGGGGTGCTCCAGCTCCGTGCCGGGCGCTGGCTGGGAAGTCCGGCTGCCCGGCTGCCCCCAGCAGGACCCGGCAGGCCCGGCTCCACGGGCGGCTTCTCTCCGTTAGACCCCACCTGGGGCTCGCCCTTCTGGATTTCTGGGTGCCCACAGGCAGGTCCGGGCAGGGCCTGCGGAAGGCACTGCTGTTGGGGGCGCGGGAGCCTCCCTGGGGCGGAGAGAGTGCCACTGACTGGCCGAGCCACCCCCACCGGGGACGATGCCAGAGTGGGGCGCTCCAGGTGTCGATGCCACGGCCTCACCTGGCCGGGGCTGGCTCCTTGGGACCCCCGGCCTCCACCCGCATTTGATCAGGGTGGGTGCTCCTGGTCTCCCCAGCCAGCGGGCCCTCCTTGTGCCCTCCTCACCCTGGGAACTCTGGGGCCCTTGGAGCATGTGGACGTCTCCCTGCACGGAGGAGCTGTCGCGGGGAGCCCTGCACCTCCCTTCCTGGGTAGCGAAGCTGCGGTCGGCGAGGGAAGTGATCTGCAGCCACACGACAGGCACGTGCTGTGAAGTGGGGTCCCCGCCGCTGGCCCCTTGGGACAGTCGCCTCAGTAGAGAGGGCTCAAAGGTCCTTGGCCCTTCCTTGACTCAATCAGCAGGAATGCATATGCCAGGCAAACAATGGCGGAGGAAAAGGCCCACGTGGACCCTGCCCTCGAGGGGGTGACGGGCCAGCAGGGCAGTGGAGGAGATGAGCAAATGTGCACGTGAATAAATAAATTGTGACAAAATGACCAGTCTAGGGTTGTCTGGAAAAGCTTCCCTGAGAAAGACAACCAGGCCGGGAAAGGAAGGATGAGTAAGAATTGATTAGGCTAGAAAAGACCTTCCAGGTGAAGCTGACAGCAGGTGCAAAGGCCCTGGGGTTGGACGAAGTCTTTTGAGAATCGGAAAGGCAGGTGTGTGGCTTGAGCGAGGGAATCAGTGGAGGCTGCTGCAGTTGCCAGGAGCCTGACTGCAGGCCTTGGTGGCCCTGGAAGGAATATGGACTTTCTCCTGAGAGCAGAGGGTGGTGACCCTACGAGGAGGCCAGGCCTGCGGTAAGGGCAAGCATGAGTCAGGGCAGTTTTCCCAATAGAGGATAAAGGTCAAGGCCGCTTCCCATCTCCTTAGAAGAGGTGGAAGGAGCTCCTCTTGGGAGGGCCAGGTGCCAGGAGCTTGTGTGTGCTGTGGCCGGGGGCAGTGGGGTAAAGGTTGCAAGGTGTGGGGTCCCCGTGAGCGCCCTCTTTCTTCCGGAACTGGTGGCGTGGCTCTCCTGCCATGGGAGCAGAGAGGGTTGTGTCTCTGGCCGGGGCCTTGGGCCCAGCTCCCCAAGTCCAGCCCAAGTCCAGCCTCCTCCTGCACCTGCACAGGCAGGCGTGGGCCCAAGGCCAGCCAGGATCAAATGCCCCTTTGCCCCTCGTGCCAGTGTCTCTGCTGGGGAGAAGAGTCCTGGCAGACTCTGGGTGCCTGGGGGTCCCCTCCCCTGAGCCTTCTATCTGTGCCTGAATCTCCCCTTGCCTGCCACTGCGTGGCCGTGTGCCTGCCTGGGAGCCCCCACGTACCCCCGTGGCTGCTGAGGTTTGGGCTTGGCGTCCTCCCCTGCCCCATGCTGCTCAGAGCACCCCTTCTCCAGACCAGGACCAGGACAGGCCCCCTGATTTGCAGGGCCTGGCGCAAAATGACAATGCGGGCCCCCTTACTCGACGACTATGAAGAGTTGCAAGCCGGCAACAGCAGAGCATCGGATGCAGTGCAGGGCCGTGGCCTTCACACGTTTGTTAGCTCCGAGAGGCCACCAGGGTGGGAGTCTGCCAGCCAGTCACTTCCAGAGTGACAGAAGAACTGACCAGGGGTCTGGCCCTGACCGCCTGACATTTGTTCACTCACTCATTCATTCATGCCACACCCAGGTACTACGCACCGTTCCCTTCGAGACCGGGGACTGGAGACTTGGGGGTGGCCGGCCCTCGCTCGCGCTGCCCTTGGACCAGCGCCTCCCGTCCCCATGGCCCTGGGTTTCCAGGATCTGCCTCACCAGGGCCACTGACACCCGCTCCCCCAGAGCAGCCCCAGAGGTGGGGACCCCTTCCTGCCGGGCTTCTCCTGGATGGAACCCGTTGCTCTCCCAGGAGGCGCCCCCAGAGCTGCGGGGTTGGAAGTCCTTTCCCTGCCACGCGCTTCCTCTCTCCCCCATCTCTTACCCGGGCCACCGTCACCTCTCATGTTATCGTCATCACTGTTTTATAAAATGAGATATGATGTACGGACAGCAACGTGCACACATTTTAAAAAGCTCGGTGGACTTCCGTTTGTTTTGAGTATTTGCATACGCCCGTGTGACCACCCAACCAGACCAGGACCCGGGACGCATCCAGCCCCGAGAAGCCTCCCTCGTGCCCTCTCTCAGCCAAACCCCATTCTGGATTGTGTCCCCGTAGGCCAGTTACGTCTTGATAGCTAGTCACTGAACTTGGCGTAAGTGGAATCACACAGAGCGCTTTCCCATCCGGCCTCTTGCTGCCCAGCACCACGTGTGAGGTTCGTCCGTGCTAGCCTCTGAGCTCACAGCTGGCTCCTTCTCGTGGTTGAGCAGTTTTCCTTCCACGGCTGGAGCACATACGGCTGTTTCTCCATTTCCTGGGGAGGAGGGTTTGGCTGCTTCCTGCTTTTGGCTAGGACCATTCCCTGGTAAGTGTTTTGGGTCGACATTCGCTTTCATCTCGCTTGGTTAAACACAGGATTGTAGGGTCACGGGGAAGGCGGGCGTTGGCGTTTACTGGGGTTCCAAGCGGTGCCCCTTCCACCTCTGGACTTCTGCAGCAGCCTCCCCTCTCCCCGCCGCCAAGAGAACTTTCTAGATGCAAATCTGGCCTTGCCACTCTCGCTTGAAAGGCTTTCATGGCTGCCCCCGCCTTGAGGGGGGAAGTCCCTGCTCGTCTCCCCAGCTGTGCCTCTGGCTCTGTCCCCCGTTGAGCCTTACGTCCTTGCCACTTTAAAAGCACACAGTCTGGGAAACAGACTTGGCCCAGTGGATAGGGCACCCGCCTACCACACGGTAGGTCCGCGGTTCAAACCCCGGGCCTCCTTGACCCGTGTGGAGCTGGCCATGCGCAGTGCTGATGCGCGCAAGGAGTGCCTTGCCACGCAAGGGTGACCCCCGCGTGGGGGAGCCCCACGCGCAAGGAGTGCGCCCGTGAGGAGAGCCGCCCAGTGTGAAAAGAAAGAGCAGCCTGCCCAGGAATGGCGCCGCATACATGGAGAGCTGACACAGCAAGATGATGCAACAAAGAGAAACACAGATTCCCGTGCCGCTGACAACAGAAGTGGACAAAGAAACAAGACCCAGCAAATAGACACAGAGAACAGACAACTCGGGGGGATGGGGGAGAAATAAATAAATAAATCTTAAAAAAAAAAAAAGCAAACAGTCCCCTGAACTTATGTCATTCCTGTCCCGAAGGAACTGTCTCTTCCGCCTGGAGCGCTCACCCCTCCCTCGCCCGCCCGGCAGGGGCCTCCTCGCTTCCTAAGATCTCACCCGAGCATTTCCCAAGCCCCGAGGCAGCCGCCTTCCTTAGCTCTCCTCTGAGCGGGTGGGTGTGTGCCGCCCGCGGAGATGCCCGCAGTGCCTGAGGGGGGGCTGTGACTTCTCTGCCCGGCGGGTGGCCTGGTCAGGGTGGAGCGCGTCCCCCTGGGGCGGGGGGCCGAGCGTGGGTGGGCACCCCGGGGGGCCGGCCTGACCCCTGCCTGGAGAGGCAGGCCCTTGGGTCCCAATTCTTCTGCCTCAGCACCAGTCTCTCTCAGCTGGGGCTGGCTCGTGCCAGGTCGTCACCTCCTCTCTCCCAAGATTCCGCTTCCGACTCCCCGTTTCCTTCCTGGGCTGCAGGTGGGCTTTGTCTGCAAGCTCCTGGGCAGGTGAGGCCTCTTCTCCTGTTCTCGGCACGTCACCCTGGAAATCCAGGGGCCGTCGCTGTGTCCCAGGCTGGGCCTCTCTCGAGGGAGCTCCCGAGAGCTGGACCACGCCCCCCCGTTTCCTGCTCCTCGCCTTGTCCCCTCTCTGCCACCCCCTGGCCTTCCAATCCCTGCAAACTCTGGCCCTCACCTACTCCCTTGACCAACAGGAAAGGGCCACCCGGCGTCCCTGCGCGCTTGCCGGCGTGATGACCCAGCAGGACACGAGACGTTGCCAGCGGGTGTCGACAGGTCAGCGAGCCCCGAGCAGCGAGTTCTGGAAGCCCCCAGGCTGGCAGCGTCAGCCCCACCCGGGAACGTGCTGGAACTGCAAGTTCTTGGGCCCCGCCCACACCTGCTCTACTCGAGGATGGGGGCCCGGCTCTGTGTCCTCAAGCCCTCCGGGGGATTCTGGTGCCCACTCAAGTGTGGGAACCCCTGACCCCTCGCATGGGAGCTTGCTTGTGAAAACTCCATCCAAGTGGGAACGTCACTTGATTTGGGGGGAAGCATGTTAGCGTTATTTTGAACAATAACCAGGGCCCACCGACCAGATCTACAAAGGTAGTGCCAGCCTGATGCACCTGCCAGCTCCCGTCACCCGGCCCAGAGCCGAGAGTTTAGCCCCCAGCACAAGGGCCGGCCCCCGGCGGAGGGACGCTGCTGGACTTCTGTCTCCCCGGAGGCCAGAGGCCCGGCCTGCCGGGGAATTTCCACTGCTTTCCCCCAGACCCGTTCGCAACCCTCTCTGTACAGCTCTGAGCCCCGTGAGGCTGGGCCCTGGGCTCTGCAGGAATGGGGGCGTCATCAGCAGAGCAAGAAGAGGACTAGATTTGGGGGGAAGTTGGGGTGGTCTGAGAAGCCTCTCTAAAGCAGCGAAGACTAGATGGGGAGCCCAGCACAGGGGGAGCGACCCGGAGAGAACGGCACATGCCCGGGCCCGGGGGCTGGGAGGCCTTGGCGAGTCTGAGGACGGCAGTGGGCCTGGGCATCCTGGACTCTGGGGGAGGAAGGGGAGAGGCAGGGCGGTTAGGGCCTCGCCCTCAGGGCTGCTTCCCGGCACCTTCGGCCTCAATTCTCCCATCTGAAAATGGGGATAATACAGCACCCCCGCCCTGCCCACCCCCGGCCCCAGAATGGCACATAGCACTGAGAATGGTGCCCGGCTCTGCGGAAGAGTTAGTGGGTGCAGATGCCATTACAGGGGAGCCCAGAAGACTGAGCGAGGCCTGGAAATCAGCCCCCAGGCCTGTGCTGGCACTTCGCCGTCCCCCCTGCGCACGCAGCCTATTCAAGTGCCTGCAGGTGGCTGAGGTCCCTGGGCCTCTGGGTGCTGTCCAGGCCCCCCATTGTAGGCCCTGGGCAGAAGCCTGGTGGGCCCGCCTGCCCCTGCTGCCGTGGGGCTGGGGGTCCGAGGGTGGGGGGCCCCTGCTGTCCCCCTGCGCGCTGCTCCCGGCTGGGGCTGGGCCTGCCCTGACTCCTGGCCCCTCCCGTGGGTTATGGGGGGGTGGGGAGTGGCCGAGGGAGGGTACAGGGGGCAGAGAAGGGGGGACCCAGAGGCAGGGCCTCCCAGCCGCCCCCTTGCCCTGCGCCCAGCCCCCCGCCTCCGGAGAAGTGCTCTTCCATCCTTCCAGCTGCTCGGGCTGAGCCTGCAGAGTCCAGTGGGGCGCCCCGCCACTCACACCCAGTCCATCTGCGAAGGCGTTTGCCATCTGACCACCTGCACCCCGCCAGAAGAGGGGGGACGCGCGTGCACAGGGCAGCGCGGCAAGCACTGGTGGCGGGCACACACGGGGGACCCTCGACGCCAGCCTGGGAGGGTCGGGGAAGTTTTCCACGGGAGCTGGCAGAGCCGAGCTGGAGCCACAGGGCCGCGGGGCTGGGCTGAGGGGAAACGTCCAGGCTGGGAGCCCAATCGATCCCGGAGGTGGCCGGGGCTCGGCCGCGGTTTGCAGGCTGCGTGAGCAGATACGAGGGGCGGAGGGAGAAGCAGGCTGGGGCACCGGGCAGCCTGGACACTCCGGAGGCTGAGCTGGCCCGAGGGTGCTGGGGCCTGAGAAGGGCTCGGCAGGGCAGGGAGGGGGCCATGCAAGGTCACAGAATGACCCCATGGTGGGAGCGGGTGTGGCTTGAGCACCTGAGGGCCTCCCACATGGGAGAACCAGGGTTCATTTCCCCGTGCCTCCTAAAGAAAAAACTAACAACCAGCAAAACAAAGAGCAAAACAAAGGAGCCAAACGAGAAACAAGAAACCCAACAAAGAGCAAACAGACGCAAGGGGGCCAACTCCAGGGAGCCCTCGTGGCTCAGCGGTTGAGAGCTGGCCTCCTGCCTCTGAGGCCCCGGGTTCAATCCCCGGCCCCGGGGCTCCACGGGCAGCTGGAGAAGGGCGAGGTGCAGGTGGGGTGGGAGCCAGGGGTGGTGATGGAGAGGGAGGAAGATGGAGTCAAGACCCTTGACTCAGAAGCCACAGCTGGAGCTTCGGGTTTTATTCCGAACAGGAAGGGGTTGGGTAGCTCTGCTCAAAGCCACCCCCATCTGGAATACTCTGGGATGTGGGTGCATTCGAGCGAGGGCAGAGACTGAACTGTAAGCACGGACCGCTGATCATCCAAGTGGATGGTCACGACGGAACACCGTGTGTCTGAGTCAGGGGACAGACACCGTTGCGGCTTGGAGAGTGAGGGAGAGCAGGTGGCGGCCCCCAAAAGGAGACACACGCGTCCTCACAGATAAGCTGGCCTTACTAGGAAGAAGGGTTTTGCAGAAGGGCTGAAGTTAAGGCCCCCACGGGGAGCCTGGCGCATCCACTGGGCTGAAGGGCAATGACCGATGTCCTCAGAGGGAACCGAAAAGACGACGCAAGCCTGGGTGACCGGGCAGCCACCTGCCAAGGAATGCCTGGGCCCCAGAAGCTGCGTGAGGCCGACGCTCCTGTCCTAGCAGGGCGTGCGGCCCTGCCGGCACCCTGGGCTCAGCCTATTTGCCCAAGCAGGTCTGTGGTCCTAAGCCCTCGCCCGATGTGGTGACTTGCCTGGGCTGCCGCTAATCCAGGGCTTTGCGCGGGGCCTGAAAGGCGGTTTCAGAGGCTTTCCTTCCAAGTCCAGGTGGGGCTGCAAGCCCGTCCATCACTCCTGGGGTTTGGAGAGGCGTGGGGCATGGAGGGGAGACCAAGGCACGAGGTGCAGGGAAGGGCGGGCTGGTGGAGCGGGAGAGGACCTGCTCCCGCCCTGTCCCGGCCGGGGCTCCTCCACCTTCCTGGCAGAACGTTCTGGACCTGTTTGCCAAGGGCGGCGTGGAGGAGGCGAAGGGTGTGGCCCTCCTCTACCTGGCCGGCCCTGCCTTCCCTCCGCCAATGCCCTTGGAGGCTGTTAAAATGGGAAGCGCTGATGGCATGGGACATGATTTCCAGCTCCCCAGCTGGGGCAAGCTGACCCCGGGAATCCGCGCATGCCCAGGGCTGCGCTGCCCCCCAGGGGAAGCCAGGGAGGAAGGGGGAGGACGTGGCCGTGCACGGCGCCCGGCTGCTGAGCAACCAGGGATGAGAAGTCTGGAGGGGGGGACCATTTCCGGAGCATCCCCTCCCATGCCCAAACCGAGCTCTGCACAGGCCCGGTCTCCTCCGCCGGGTGTCCCAGCATGCCCAGCAGGGAGCTGCTATCATCGGCATTTTACAGGTGAGGACATCGAGGCACGCCGACCGTGCCGAGGTCAGCCAGGCAGTAAAGGTCCCCAAAGGTTCCCATGGTGGCGCCGTGGGCTGTGTGTGGCTGGCACCGATGGCCGTGGCTGGGGGTGGGCCTGACCCTGCCGGACCGCAGGCCCGGGCGAGGCCCCCGGATGGAGGCGGGGCCCCACAGTGACCAGGGCGGCGAGGGAAGGAGACCCGCACCCTGCAGCTGTGGGGAAGGACTGGAAAGCCTCGGGGGAACCCTGGGGCCAAGCTTCAGAAAACAGGAAGAGGCCTGAGCGCTGGGGGCTGGCCAGGATGTCCAAGGCCTGCCCGGGGGACCTAGCGCCAAGGAAGAGACCACAGGCTGAGGGGGCAAAGAGGCCCGGGAGAGCCCCACTGGCCCCCAGCCACCCTCCTGCCCCTCTTGGGGGCAAGGCGGAGGGGCCTGGCCTGCACCTTGGGGAGGGCCGGGTGTCAGGCAGGACGGCTGGGCCTGGCAGAGACTGGTGAGCTGGTGGTCAGTTCTGGGCCCAGCAACAACGGCTGGCGAGTTAGAGAACATGGGGTCCCCTGCTAGCCCTATTTTACTGCTGGGGAGACAGGGTCAGGGGTCGTGGCACTTTCCCAAGAACGCACGGTGAGGAAGTGGCAGCTCCGGGCTTGCCAACAGCGACAGAGGGACAGGGGCCTGGCCCCCACCTCTGGGGAGCCCCTCCTCCTCTCTGGGCTTGGGGTCTGCTTCTAGACCCTTCCAGGCCCCCACACCAGGCCCCGGGTGCTCCCCTGGGGCGACTCTGTCCCCCGCCCCACGGCGGTCCTCTTACCTGGTGGTGAACGGGCTGTGTGAGGGGGTTTGTGGGCATTGGCCGGGAGGAGAGCAGGCAGCAGTGGAGCTGGCCCTCCCCCCGGGGACCCCCCAGATGTGACTACAGGGGAGCTGGGGACAAGAGGCCAGGCCGGCCTGTTATGGCATCACAAAGTCCTACCCGGGCCAGCCTGGGGACGCCTCAGGGGCCTGGCGAGCTTGGCAACTCCCTTGCCATCCTGCCATGCCAGCCTCGACCTCCCTGGGCCATGCTGAAAGGGGCACATAGGCCACGGTGAACCCCAGGCACAAGCAGCAGGTGAGTGGCCCCTGCGATGGGACACTGGGGTTCTGGGCTGCAGCCGGGAGCCCCTGCCCGTGGAGTGGCCGGGGGCAGATGCCCACCTGAGAGGCTGGTGTCTGCACCTGCAGTGCAGGCTGTGCTGGGTGCCAGGCGAGCCCGGGGGTGCAGAAGTCAGCAGGGAGAAGGTCGAACTGGGAGGGAGAGAGGGACTTGCGGCAGGGGCGGGGAGCCAGGAGGCTAGCACAGAGCCGGGTGCAGCGACCCGCTCGCTGGGTGGCCCCTGGCAGGTCGCTGAACCTGAAGTACCTGAATTATCACAGGGTGTGGCCGTCCCGCCGCCGGGGCTCTACCCAAAGAACTGAGAGCAGGGGCTGGGATGTCTGTAGCCAGCGTCCACAGCGACATTATCCACAGGGTAAAAGGCGAGTGTCCATCAGCAGACAGATGGACAGGCCCGTGGAGGAGACGTGCGATGGAATACTGTCAGCTGCCCTAACGGGAGCTCTGATACGTGTGACGGCAGGCTTGGCCCTTGACAGCTTAACGTAGAGTGAAGTAAGCCGGACAGGAAAGGACAAACATTGAATGATCTCACTGAAATAACTAGAATCTGCAAATTCCCAGAGACAGGAGATCAGGGGTGGCTGGGGAGGGCGCAGGGGAATTAGTGCCAAAGGGCTGCTGAGCTTCTCTTTGGGGCGATGGGACAGTTTGGGTAACGGGTAGTGGTGACGGTAGCACAGCACTGACTGTAATTAGCACCACTGAATTGTACACGTGAAGGTGGTTAAAATGGGAAATGTTGTGCCATGTATCCGATACCACTACATAGATATATAAAAGGCAGTGAAAAGGAAGGGGCCTCTGGGCACACCGGGCTCCAGGGCTCAGGCCGCTGCCACTGGGAAGAGCCAGCATCTGCATGCCTGGGGCGCAACTCACGCCATCCCACCTGGGAGGGCACCTGCCCAGAGTGTGCCCTCGAGGTGGGGAGAGCAGCTGGGAGCCCTGTTGTAGAGGGGGAAACTGAGGCATGGCCCGACATGCTCAGTGTCCTTAGGGTTCTGTGGGCAGGGGCGCTGGGGCCAGCCTCCCGCCCTTTGTCACTGCATCCCTGGCCTCCAGCGGGACTCCCCCAGCACCTGGTCAGGACACTGCACCTGACCCAGAGCCCCCCAAGGGTGGGGATTCTCCTCGACAGTGCTTTTGAGCCCAGATTTCTGCACTGGCAAACCTTAGAAAAGTGAACGTGAGCTGTGCCCACCAAGCACCTTCCTTCACGGGCGAGAGGGCAGGAGGCCACTGCCTGTGGGGGGCTCCAGGAGGCCCCTCCTCAAGGGGCAGGGCCCCAGCCACCGTCATTGGGTCACCGATCAGGTGGGCGTCTGGAAGGGCCGCCCACCCACAGAGCTGTGCTGCCGAGGGCCACGCCCGCCTTCTGTGCCCCCTGGGGTGGCCAGCTCAGCCCGGTCCTCGCCCGCCTGCCACAGCCTCCCGTCCCTCAGCCGACACCGGGGCTGTACCCTGCGCCCGGGGTGGCCGCGCAGTGGCTGAAAGCAAGCACGACCTTGGGACACACGGCCGCCACCCTCCAGCAAAGCAGCTGACAGCGAACCCGCTGCAGGGGGGCGGCTGGAAGGGTCTGCCGGGCCCACGCTGTAGAGGGTCCTGCAAACCCACAGATGCATTCCAGAGCACGGGGGCGCCTCTGTCCCTCGGATCCCACCCCTGGCCCTGCCCAGGCCCCCAAGCTGAGCTGCCAGGAAACGCTTCTGCTTCGCGCCCTCGAAGGCAGCCGTGAAGGCTGGTGGGAGCTGCCGCCGGCAGGGGCAGGCGGGGCCGGGGCCCAGGGAGGACTTGGGGCCAGAAGGAGCTGGGGGTCCGGAGGCCCTCCCCCAGCCGAGGGCAGTGGCCAGGAGGGCCCTCGGGGACAGCGGTGTCCTCTGTGGTGCTGAACGAAGCGGGCGTCCGGGTGTCATGGGCTCAGATCTCAGCCCTTGGCAACAGGCTCTTCCAAGACGATAAGAATTGGGGAGCAGGGCTTGGGGGGGACCCATGCCTGCTCCCCCGCAGCCCGTCTGTGTTCCCAGGGAAGCAGAGTATCCCGAAGGCCTAACCAAAGTTGGCAGAATCTCAGATACGAGTGAGGAGGTTGTTCTCAGCATTTAAAGATAATGGCAAGTGAGGTTTTTAAATGAAAATCTCACGAGATACTCGTGGCCCTCTGGCCGGCCCGCGGAACTGGCTCTGGCCCCAGCTTGGCACGGCCGCCAAGGTGCCCCCAGGCCTTCACGTGGCTTCGCCTTCCGGTCCCGGCCTGCGTCCGGGCCTCGCACACCTGAAGGGCCTGGTTGTAGAGAGCCCAAGGGGAAGTTTGCTTTGTGTCCGGAGACAGACGCCTGCGAAGACCGCGCCAGTGCGAGATGTGTGGCCCCTTGACAAAGCAATAACCTCGTGTAATCCAAGGGGAAAAGTTCATCCTTGTCCAACTCTTTCCAAAGCCTGTGGAGGGGAGCGGATGTGGCTCACCTAATAGAGGATCTGCCCAGCACATGGGAGGTCCAGGGTTCAAACCCTGGGCCTCCTTGACCCGTGTGGAGCTGGCCCACGCGCAGTGCTGATGTGTGCAAGGAGTGCCGTGCCATGCAGTGGCGTCCCCCGCATAGGGGAGACCCACGTGCAAGGAGTGTGCCCCATAAGGAGAGCCACCCAGCGTGAAAAAAATACAGCCTACCCAGATGTGGCGCTGTACACATGGAGAGTTGACACAGCAAGATGATGCAACAAAAAAGAGATGCAATTTCCCAGTGCCACCGAGAATGCAAGTGGACAGAGAAGAACACACAGAGAATGGATACAAAGAGCAGCCAACTTGGGGTGGGGTAGGGTGGGGTGGGGAGGGTGGGGAATAGGAGAGAAGTAAATAAAAAATAAATCTTAAAAAAAAAAAGGCTATGGAGGAGAGCGGATGAAGCTCGAGTTGTTGATCACCTGCTTCCCATGTACAAGGTCCTGGGTTCGATCCCTAAAAAAAATAAAAGGTCTCTGGAGGGGTCTCTGGACCCTCAAGGAGACAGTCCGCCTGGTGCTTAGTTGATCTTCTCACACTCCCTAACGTTTATTCATCTCTGGGGTTGAGGGAGAGAAGGGGGCAGGGCGGAGCCTGACTGGCCAGAGGGCATCGGTGGAAGCCGGGAGAGCTGGGTAGTGCTGTCGCACATTCACGTTGTACGGTGCTGCCTGGAAACGTGGAGCTTTTGTCCCTGGTGGGTTCTAGCTCACGGCGAAGGCGGCCAGCGGTGGCTGCCGAGGGAACATGGCCAGCTGGGGCCCCATGCCTGGACCCAAAGTTCCGCTCGAGTCTTGGGCTGGTCTGACCCGAGGCCGCCCCGGGGACTGGAGAGGGGCCGCTCTCGGTGACGCCTGCCCATGACTGCCCCCCGCGCCCCCGGAAGGGACAGAGCCAGACAGCACCGGTGCCTGACTGGGGACGCCGTGCCCAAGCTGGGAGGGTGGCGGGCGCTGGCTCCGTGGGCGCAGCCCCGTGCCTCTGCAGGAGGAAGGGGGCGTGCGGCCCAGGGCCCTGAGTTCAGGTTCAACGCGGGGCCACGGGCACGTTAAGAACGTGTAAAGCACCGAGCAGAAAGCTTGGGAGACGTCCAGCTCCAGCCTGAGAACCCGTTTCCGCACCCAAACAGGTCTCCGTGCGGTGGCAGAGGCCTGAGGCCGAGCGTGGACTGCGGGGGCTGAGCCACTCCAGCCACACCCAAGGGGCCTTTGGCGCAGCAGGTCTCAGAGGGCAGGGCTCCTGCCGACGCACCCCAGGGCCGACACTGGGGGACCCCTGCCATTGACCCAGGGCCAGAATCGGGGGTTACCTGCCGTTGCACCCCAGGACCAGCATCTGGGGCCCCTGCTGTCACACCCCAGGATGGAGTTGGGGGGCCGGCGGTCGACTTCAGGGGTGACGATGCTGAGCCCGGCAGCCCAGGTGAGGGCCGGGCTCAGGGGAGGTGTGGCTCCTGGGAAGGACGCGGGGTGCTCCCGTTTCCCTTTCTGCTTTTAAGGGGACGCCCCTGAGAGGTGTTGGGTCACACACAGTGTCACTAAGAACGGCTCCTGAGCCGCCGCTGCCTCGGCCCACCAGGCCTGACGGTCCCTCGCAGGCTGAGGGGTCCCCGTGAGCTCGTGCACCCCACCGAATAAATGAACGGCAGCTGTGGTTACGGTGCCTGGGGGGACCTGGGCTGGGGGGAAGGGCCGTATTGGGGGTCTCGGCGGGGTCTGAGGGCCACGTCTGGCCAGGATGATCCTGGCTTCGAGGGCTGAGGCCATGGAGGCGGTCCAAGGCCGGGCAGCCGGTTAGGAGGCTGCTGATGGCAGGAGGACAGGCGGGGGCAACGTGCCTCGAGCTAGGGGCAGGGCAGGGGACAGGGGACAGGTGTGGGGTGCGGAGAGCCGGGTGGGGAGGGGGCATCCCTGGGAAGGGCCGCTGCAGGAGGGGGGCTTCGAGGGAGCGCACGTGGATCCGCCTCAGGCTGCACCCCAGCTACCGCCGAGAGAGGACCAGGAGATGCCAAGGGGGCTCAGCCCGGAGGGTCTGCAGCGCGTTGCCTGGGGCCCACGGGACTGGCTGCCCAGGCCGGGACACTCAGGAGAGAGTGCAGGCTTAGAACCACCTGCTGGGGCTGTCCCGGGCACACGGGGGTTCGTGGCCCCTCTGCCGTGGGCGTGTGGTTGGCAGTTAGAGATGGGACGGAGGTGAGACCCCCGGGAGAAAGGATGGAAACCTGGGACCAAGCCTGGCAGGGGTCTTTGGATTCGCAGCCAGGAGAGTCACCTGCTGAGAGAGTGTGTGTGTGAGAGAGAAAGAGAGTGTATGTGAGGGATAGTGTGCCTGTGTGTGAGAAAGTGTGAAATTGTGTGAGAAAGTGTGTGTGAGAAAGTGTGTGAGAGAGAGTGTGTGTGAGGGAGTGTGTGAGATAGTGTGTGTGTGTAAGAAAGCGTGTGTGAGAAAATTTGTGAGTGTGTGGGAATGTGCGTGTGTTTAAGAGTGTGTGACAGTGTGTGAGGGAGTGTGTGAGATTGTGTGAAAGTGTGAGTGCAAAAGTGTGTGATAGAGGATATGTGTGTGTGAGAGAGATGGAGAGTGTGTGTGTGAGGGCGCGTGAGAGACAGAGTGTGAGAGACTGAGTGTGTGTGAAAGAGTGTGTGAGACTGTGTGTGTGAGAGATGGAGTGTGAGAGGGTGTGTGTGAAAGAGGGAGAGAGTATGTGTGAGGGGGGAGAGTGTGTGTGTGAGAGTGTGTGTATGAGAGAGAATGTGTGAGAGTGTGTGTGGGGGAGAGAGCGAGGGAGAGGTGCTGAGAGGAGGGCGGGGAGGGCAAGGGTCGGTGGTGGGTGCCCACTGTTTTGGGGCACAGCGCGGTCCCCGTCCTGACCAGGTTGAGGGCTGCCCGCGGCGTCAGCGGGGCCTTGGCCAGGGCTGCCGAGTGGCGGCGCCATGAGCCGCGCTGGGGGGCCGCGGAGACGGGGCTGCGGAGGGGGCTCATCCCCGTCCACAAGAATGGCCTCTGGAACACTTGAAGGCGGCCCCCAGTCTCCTTTCGCCCTGGACCATGTCCCCAGGAAGGGCCTGGACGAAGCTCAGCGTGTGCGTCCACGCCCACGAGCAGGCGCGGGGGCTGCACGGAGCCCCTGCCCGGGCCGGGGCCGCAGGAAGACTGGCGGCAACGCGCCAGAGGGGCAGCGGCCGGGGGTCCTAGCCTCTGCCACGGGCCCACGGGACGCCGCCGCGCCCGCTGGACAGGGCACTGCCGCCGGCCCCCGCCCTCTCCTGGGAACCTGCGGCCTCTCCCCTCGGGCCTCGGAGTGGACAGTGGCCAATGCTATTTTTTTTTTTCACTTTTCCAATCGAATTTTATTCCAGAACAAAAGGTTTACAACGGGGTTCCTAACTAGGAATCTGTGAGCTTGAATTGAAATTCAAAAAAATATTATTCTTGTGGGTACATATTGGTGCAGATCTGATATATTTATTAAATATAAATAGTACACAGTATAGTGTGGACTTAGTCAGGGGTCCATGGAACAAAAAAGGTTAAGAACCCCTGGATTACAAAAACGCTGATTAAAAAACCCAGTAAAGCTCATTTCCCCAGAGGTCACGCTTCTTCTTCCTCTATCAGCTCAACCCACAAACCAGGGGACAGCGCTCACCTGTGGCAGTCGACTACTTCGACCCCTCCAGTGAAAAGTGGAGCGTCATTTCAAGAGTGTCTCTACCTCCCCAACCCCTGCTTCTTTGCTCAGACTAAGGTGAAAGACCGTTTTATCTCCAGAACACAGGGGCGGGACCCTGGTGAGGAGCCAGCAGCACCTGGTGGCCACACATAATGACCGACTGGGAACAGAGACGGGGAGCATGGCTAGAACCGCTGTGTTCGCATCCCCCCAGCCCCTCTGTGGTCCAGAACATTCCATGCAGGCCAAAGCTGAGGGATCAGTGTTTGAGGTTTTACCTGAAAAGGCAGAAATGAATCCTTAAAGAATAAACAGCAACTCACGTTGACTGAGATTCACTACTACCAGGCTAAGCGTGTGACAGCGAATCCTCACAACCTCCTGAGGTAGGTTTTACCATTAGCCCCATTTTACAGATGAGGAAACAGGCCCCAGGGTGAAGTTACACCTGCATGTAAGGTCTCAAAGTTAGTAAGTGGCCAGCAAAACTGGGGCTCGAACCAAGGTCTGTGTGACTTGAGCTCTTGCTACCCTAACACCCCAGAACTGCCTCTTAGGAAACGAGGAAAGAGGGGTGGGGGAGGACAGCCAGGCAGAGACCACTTTTAGAAATTAGGAGACCCCAGTGACCACTTGACTGCCGGTCACAGTGCTTGAGGGGCAGCAGCCCGAGCGTGGGGACACTGCAGAGCTGCCACCGCCCTGCCCTAGCCCGAGCCCCCCGCTCTTGGCAAATAAAGGTCCCTCGAGTGATTCTGCTCAGGACCCCTGAGTGCAAGCTGCAGGCTTGTTTCTCAGACTCTGCTTAAGAGTCCATTGCTGGGTGGGCAGGGGGAATTCCTGATTTCGGTCAAAATATGCCAGTCTTCATCCCACATACCTACTTTCCCTCCTCCCAAGTTGTGCCCGGTGACCTGCTGACAAGCACGCGAGGGGCCCGACTCCCAGGGGAGGCCCGTGGGCTGGGCCGCTCCCCGCAGCTGAGCAGGGGGTGACAGGCCCTGCGGTTCCTACAGTCGCTCAACGCAGCGTTCCAGTTCAGAGAGGAGGCGGTTAGAGATGTCGCCCTTGGAGGCGACCTGCACCGCTTCACGGCACTTTTATCCTGAGCCCACAAACGACCCTGGAGGGGTAGGCGGCGGTCGCTGAGACGAGGGCGCTCCTAGAATGCGGGGACACTGACAGGCCCGCCCCCACCCCCAGGGAGGGGGGCACGATCCCTTCAGATGGCACAGCACGGTGGCCGCAGATCAGGGGGTGGGGCAGGGCCAGGGACAGCCTGTTGACACACTCCCCAGTCCTGCTGGGCCGCGGAAGGTAGTGCCCCTGCCGTTTCCATCACGTCTGCAAAGTGCCACTAGCAAAAGCCGCGTGGAGCAGGGACAGAGGCCCAACGGCAGCCCTGGGGAGACGGCGCTGTGCCGTGGGCAGAGGGCGGTGGGGAGGGAGGGCGGCTCAACCCTGCCCCGAGGGGTGGGCTCCCTGCCCAGTGCTCTTGGCCCCGCTCCCCACAGACTGCCCGCTCCCACCTGCCCCCGTCTCCCCTACCCTCCTCTGGGTGCCCTACACCAGGTCCTCGGGCCAGGACCGGGCCTCCACGTGCTGCTCCACGTCCGTGCTGCTGTCGGGCTCTGTCCTTCCGTGCCCACGGCACCGCCGCCGGCCGGGAGAGCTCCATGGCCGTGGCGTCTTCCCCGAAGAGCGCCCGTGCAGGCCCACCTGGATCAGCTGCAGGGCCAGGTGCTTGAGAGAGACCCGGGCCCACGCGGGGAGGCTGGGCTGGCGGGGGAGGTTGGGGACGTAAGTGGTGTCCCGGGTCTGGCTCCGAGGATGGACAAACTTGAGGGCCCAGAAGTCAGTGTGCGGCGCGTGCCCCCACCCCGCCTTGCCCTTCGGGAGCTGAAGGATCTCTTTCTGGGCCACCTGGAAGGGGGCGGCCTTGTGCATGTGCTGCCGAGTGATGTAGTCGACGATGGGCATCTCAGGCCGGATGTGCTTGTCATGGAGAACTTGGCCGTGGTAGCTCAGCATGAGCAGCGGGCCAGCTCGCTCACCCGCCCGTGGGGTCCCGTGCCCACCATCTCACAGTCAGTAGGGACACACCTGCTGGGCAAGGAACCCCACAGCTGCTCTGCTGCAGGGGCACTGCCAAACCCCACCTGTGGACGCCACCGCCTACTGCTGGCAGCTTTGGTGTTCGGCAAAGTCTCCGACGGGGTGGGCAGTGAGAAGGCGCCTGGCTCTGGGGGTGGGCCCAGCAGCCCCTGCTCCTGCAGCAGAGCCTTCCGGGCCATGCCCCACTAGTGCTGTCGGTTCCTCCTCTTGTGCCTTCTCCGAAGTACATCCTTGGCATGCGAGCTGGTGAGGGGAGGACACAGGCACTGGGCAGACCATCCCAGCTGGCTCTCGGCTCTGAGCAAGGCAATCCTGGGAAGTGATCTTCCAACAGGGGCAGCCCCCAGCGGAAGGATGCAGGCATCGGCCGCTCACTGGCCTGGCGCGTCCCTGCACAGCGCCGCCCCCTCAGGCCGCAGACAGGGGACGGGTGGCACCAGACCCGGCCTGCTGACTAGTCGCCTCGCAGGGCCGGTCCAGACAAACCCGGGAGGCTGCGCAGGCCGGGGTGGACGCCATGGAACCCACTGCCCGGCCTTCCCCACCGGGATCCTGGACCTCACCTGCTGGCCAATGCTATTTCATCTTCTCCTCCGCTCGCACCAGATGGCGCGGTGCCACACCTGCACCTCCAGCTGGGCCATCCTGGGACCTGCGTGCCCATCGCCCAACAGGCTAGTCGTTGTTCCCACCAGAGCCAAGTCTGGGCCTGGGGTAGGAGGAGTGGCATCTTGGCGGTGGTGGTCCGGGGAGTGGGTTAGAGGCCAGCAGGGGGGCAAGAGGGAGCCAAGGCCCCTGTGGCAGCTGCCTCCAGCCCTGGGGTGTGGCTGTCCCCTGACCTTGGACTTCAGGTGCGATGACCTCTCCGTCTGCCCCTGAATGAGCTGGGGCTGGGCCTGCAGCCGAGGGTCCTGACCAGTATAAATGACAAATACTGGGCAGACTCGGATTCTGGACAAGACGCCAACTTTGGAATAAGCCTTGGAGGCCCCTCCTGCTTGCCAGAACCCGGCATGGACGTGCGTGGCCCGTGGTTCTGGTTCTGACCCGCTGCCTTGCTGACGGCGGTCCCAGAGGTGCCGGGACGGTGCCAGGCAGGTGGACCACAGTGGGAGGAGCACTTGGGCGGGTGGGCGTTGGCTCGGTTCAAGTCCCAGCTCTGCCCTTTACTAGCCACCCCATCCTCCCTGGGACTCAGTTTCCTCATTTGTCAGGGGACTCCCTCTGGCTTCAGGTGTGGGAGGAGGGATGCATGATCGCGTGTGGAGAGCACCTCGGGGAACAGAAATCGACTCCTCGCTCCTGTCCTTGAGGAATGGAAATGCAAACGCAGATTAGGAAAAAAAAGACAAGAGCGGGAAGTGGATTTGGCCCAAAGGATAGAGTGTCCGCCTACCACATGGGAGGTCCGCGGTTCAAACCCCGGGCCTCCTCGACCCGTGTGGAGCTGGCCCACGCGCAGTGCTGATGCACGCAAGGAGTGCCCTGCCACACAGGGGTGTCCCCCACGTAGGGGAGCCCCACGCACAAGGAGTGAACCCCATAAGGAGAGCCGCCCCATGTGAAAAAATAAAAGTGCAGCCTGCCCAGGAGTGGCGCCGCACACACGGAGAGCTGACACAACAAGATGACACAACAAAAAGAGACACAGATTCCCTGTGCTGCTGACAAGAATATAAGCGGACACAAAAGAACACAGAGCAAATGAACACAGAGAGCAGACAGTTGGGGCGGGGGGGCAAAGGGGAGAGAAATAAATAAAAAATGAATCTTTAAAAAAAAAAAAAAGACAAGAGCGAGTCCTGGGGTCTTCTCAAGCCCGTTGCTAACCCGTGGACAACGCTGACGCTGGGGGGATTCTACCTGAGAAGAGCAGAGGGGACGCCGCATTCCAACGCATGCCATAAGCGCCAGTCAGCAGCCAGAGTCACAGCCAGAAAGAGACGTTCTCTGTTTAAATCTTTTTTTTTTTTAAAAAGATTTATTTTTATTTATTTCTCTCCCCCCCCGCCCAATGTCTGCTCTCTGTCTCCATTCGCTGTGTGTTCTTCTGTGTCCACTTGTATTCTTGTCAGCGGCACCGGGAATCTGTGTCTCTTTTTGTTGCGTCATCTTGTTGTGTCAGCTCTCCGTGTGGGCGGTGCCATTCCTGGGCAGGCTGCACTTTCTTTCTCACTGGGTAACTCTCCTTACAGGGTGCACTCCTTGCACGTGGGGCTCCCCTACGTGGGGACACCCCTGCGTGGCATGGCACTCCTTGCGCGCATCAGCACTGCGCATGGGCCAGCTCCACACGGGTCAAGGAGGCCCGGGGTTTGAACGCGGACCTCCCAGGTGGTAGACGGACGCCCTATCCACTGGGCCGAGTCCGCTTCCCATCCATTTAAATCTTAAATACACTTTTTACTTGCTCTTGAAGCCCAGAGGGCGGTAACGCTTAAAAACGTTGACTGTCACTGTTCTTTCCCTTTCTGGTCCACTTACAAACAAGAAGGCAGAAGCGTCCACTCCTGCAGGGGTGCCCGCTCCCGGGGGCGGCTCTCCCTGGCTCTGGACTTGGAAGGTGCAGGAGAGTGAGGCTGAGGGAGGCCCCGTGGGGGACCCCAGCACGCGGCCCGAGGCCCTGCTGAGTGGTGCCCGAGTGGGTGCCCTGTGGCCGGCAGGGGCGTTCACAGCTGCTGCCCCTTCTCCTCCCGAGGGGGCGTGTCACTTCATTGTCACCTGGTAGAACCGTGGAAGCTGCACCATGTCTGCCCTCGCACGGGAGACGGACGCCAGGGCCCTGCCTGCGGGCGAGCACAGCAGCGGCCCCCAGGGAGGGTCTACAGGACGCTTGTGGGAGGATGATGTAACCGGGGCACGCTATGCCAGGCACTGGGTGCACGCTTTCCACTCGTCTCTCCCTTGAGCGCACGGCACCCGTGAGGTCAGTGCTGCGCTTACTCCCACGTACAGAGAAGGAAGAGCGGGTCGGGGGCTTGCTCGGGCCACAGCTGGGAGGTGGCAGAGCTGGGGCAGGAGGAAAGCCCGTGCTCCCCGCCCCCAGGTGCCAGGCCGCCCTCAGAAGCACACGGGCCCTGGGGACCGAGCCCTGGGCCAGACCCCAGCTCAGCTCAGGACCGACACCCTCGTGGATGGATGGAGGGATCTGGGCTCTGTCGGAACCATGGGCCCCAGGCAGTGGAACCCCAAGAGGGGGCAGGAGTGGGGGCTGTTCATAGACGGGGAGACCCGCGACTCAAACCAGAGGTATGGGGGGGTGGTGGAGCTGCCCGCGAGGATGGGGAGGCTCGGGAGTGGACGGGGGACCGCGGGGTCATGGAGGCCAGGCCCCGGGGAGAGCCGCCAGCCATCCAGGCAGGACTCGTGCCCCCGCTGCCACCAGCCCAGGGCCGGGCACTCAGCATACACTGCACCTTCACTGTCACCCTGCTACCCTGGTTGTGTGGTCATGAGGCTGATGACACAAGATGACACTGTGGTTGGATGCTTGCACGGGGTCCTGCTGCCACCCTGTGTCCTCAGCAGCCACTTTCTACTCATGCCCCTGGGGCAGCGCAGGGCTCCCTGTCAGACGCAATTCCGAACACCAGGATCTGCTGAGTAGCCTTTTGGTGCTGCCAGCCCTGGCGGTTGTCTGGTTTTTATCTTTTAATTTTTTTAGGAGGAATCGGGGATAGAAGCCGGAACCTTGCCCATGGGGAGCAGGTGCTCAACCACTAAGCTACACCTGGTCCCCAGTGAGGGTTGGTTTTTTCGTTTTATTTAAAGAGGTACTGGGGATTGAACCTGGGACCTCACACATGGGAAAGAGGCACTCAACCATTGAGCTACATCCGCTTCCACTGTCTGGTTTTAATGCCAGTTCTGCCGTGGTCACTGCATGAAACTGACATACATAGAAAAGGGCAGTCTGATTATCTCCTGGGGAAGTAAGGAATCAGGCTATTTTAGCCACCTTCTGCCTTTATAGGGTTTCTAGGGTAAGAGTGGAAGAAAAATAAACAATGAGGGGGTTTCCTGTAACAGGCAGGATGTGAGGGGAATTTGGGGCTCAGTGCAGCATGACGGAGTCATGGGTTCCCTCTCCTTCCATGATGTGGATTGAGGCTTGGAGAAGGAATTTTAGCACATCCAACCACCATCCACCCACCCATCATCATCCATCTTCCATCCATCCATCCACCATCCATCATCATTCATCATCCATCCATCCTCCATCCATCCACCATTCATCATCATCCATCCATCCATCCACCCATCCACCACCCATCCTCCATCCACCCACCATTCATCATCCTCCACCCATCCATCCATTCACCTACCATCCATCCTCCATCCTCCATCCACCCACCATTCATCATCCATCCATCCATCCATCCATCCATCCATCCATCCATCCATCCATCCATCATCATTCATCATCCATCCATCCATCTAACCTTCACTGGGCATCTGCTAATTACAAGGCACTGTAAAAAGCAAAAAGGAAAAAGATGAGGTTTGACAAGAATGGAAAACTCTGGATGATTACAGAAGCTGGGTGATGGGTACGTAGGTTCATTATGCTGTTCCACTTTTGTGTCTGTGTGCAAACTGCTGTAATAAAAGGTCAAAGACATGACGGTGAAAACGAGGGAACTCGGCTTGCTGTCTCAGCCGTCACTGAAGCAGTTAGGTATGACTCTTCCTGCACTGGAAGGCTGGCCTTGAGGGCATGGCCTTGGAGCCCAGGAGGTGAGCAGACCCGGCCCAGCGATGGTTGCGGACACAGCAGCCGGGGGAGGGGAGCTCCCAGAGCAGGCAGCTTCTGGAAAAGGGAGGGCGGTACAGAGGGCAGAGCTGCCGCTGACTGTCAGGCCGCCTGCTGGTCTAGAAACTGCCCGCAGCAGCAGCCCAGCTGGGCAAGAACCACTGTTAATTGGTCCCAAAGGTTCTGTGGGGCCTGCAGCATGCCAGATGAGGTCTAGTTTTACCCCAAACTCCTCCAAGCAGGGGTACTTCATCTGCGGGCTGGGCATGGCTGTGGGGAGCTCTGGGAGCCTCCCCTCCCCCGGAATTGCAACAAACACGGTGCATCATGGTTGTCTGTTTTCCTGGGGCACAGCTTTGATGAGAACGTCAAGGGACATGCAACCTGAAGGAGGTTAGGGCCCGCTGCTTAGTGATCAACCAGGGAGGGGCTCAAATCTAGCCGAAAGAGTAATGTGAGGTGATGAGCCAGCCTGTGGGAGAGGGAGGCCTCAAGCAGAACGAAATGGATTCTGCTGCAGCTGGAAGACCTGCCCAGGAGCCCCAAGGCGTAACGGCCGCTAGCAGTGGCGACACCCCCCGCGGGCACAATCTCCTTCCACCCTCCTGACTGCGCTCTGGGCGGGAACCATCCTTTTCCCACATGAGGACACTGGAAGGGCAGGTGAAACGGCCCCACAAGCAGCGCAGGAGCTGGGTTCAAACCTGGCCCGGGAAAGCCCAGCACGTGTGGTCTCCCACAGGGGGACGAAACACGAATGCCCGGGGTCTGCGCGGCAGCTGAAGGCACAGGCCGAGGGCTGAGACCGGACAGTGAGGCGGGGAGGGTGAGCAGGCGCCTGCGGGAAGGGCCCGCCCCCGGGGGGGCCTGGTGCGCGCCGAGATGCCAACCTAGCCAGCCAGTCGCCAGTGCACGCGGGTCTTTCGGGACCAGCCCGAAGCACCGGGGCCTCCGGCCAGGATCCAGGAAGAGCAGAAAGTTAGTGCTGACCCTGGAGCCCACGCAGACCACGGGGCGGGGCTGGTCGATGAAAAGCAAGGGTGGGGGGGAGGAGCCCCTAGCCACAAACAGTGCGGACGTGGCCGGCCGGGCAGCCCCCACGCGCACACACGGCTCCCCCTCCTCCCCCAACCGCCCCTTCTTCCTGCGCGCTTGCTCCACTTGCTGCTCTCCTGCTGGGCGGCTGGGGACTAAGGGCACAGCTGACACCCCAGAGTGGTCCCCGCTCTCCGGCTCCTTGAGCCTTAAACAGGAAATAACCACATGCTAATGCTTCCCAGAACAAACGTGTCCTTTACTAAGTTCACTGAAACCTGAATCGCTATGAGGTTACCACCTGTAACTCGGCTCATGCCGCAAGCAGCGACACCTTTGCCGTTTTCAATTAACGGCTGAATGTATACTCAATCAGCCTTGTACAATCATGAAGCTTTCCGTATGTTTAGGATCCTCAAAGTTTAACTGAGTAAGGGTAGCACAGCCTTTCGCTCCCTTTGTGATGACGGGAGAGAAATGGCTGAAGCAACCACTGCTGAACGGCTTGCTACAAGCTCAAAGGGAATCTCTCTTCTTGTCCGGGCCGCTCGCCCTGGTCCGTGCAAGGCTGGCCGGCCCAGCCTGGAGCCTTGCTGTGGGCAGGGGGTGCCGCAGCCCCCACCGACGACCCAGGCTGCACGGGGCGCGTCCCCGCCCAGCCGCTCTTCTCCTCGCACCCACGTGTTTCCCGCAGCCCTTAGCCCGGGCACCGCCCGTTTCCTTGTGCGATGTCACCCTGCCAAGGTTTGGTTTCTGCTTTGCTGAGAAGGCTCCTTTTGGCACATGACCCTCTCCGACCCTTTCCCGAGCCAGGGCCATCTGTCTTAGGAAAGGTGCGGTGCTAGAGTTTGCTGTTCCTCTGGAACTGGGCCACGAGGCTGAGCACCTGCTCGGACGCTTTGATGTTCTTGGAGCCCAGGTAGGCAGTGCTGTTGGCCGCCGTCTCCTCCAGGTAGTAGCGGTAGTTGACCATCAGCCCGCAGGAGCCCGTGACGCCTTTGAGGCTGGCGTCGGCCATCCAGTTGATGCGCCACATCACCGCCCCGTTCTGCAGGTGGAAGTTGGCGACGGGGTTCAGGGCGTAGCCGCGGTGCTTCTCTCCGTACAGGTACCAGGCGCAGAGCCGCATCAGCGGGGCCTGCAGCGCCCGCACCAGCTTCTCCGACTTCACCCACTCACTGCTGCCGAGAAAGGCCCTGAGCGTCTCGCTCACAGGGCCGCCCGTGGCCTCGGCGATCTCTCTGCACTCGTAGTCGGTGAAGAGCTCGCTCCGCCCCGGCTCCTTTGCTTGTGTGTTCAGGGACCCCAGGAGCCACTTGGTGAACCCAGGTATGGGCGACAGACTCGAAAACGTCCCGAGGTGGGGGAACTCCTTCTGCAAAGCACGGATGGGGGGGATGGGGAAGGCGGAGAGAACGACACAGACGTGGACAAAGTTCAGCAGGTGTTTCACTGATAGGGGACCTTTCGCCTGACAGCTTAGATATGCCTGGCCTCCGTGTGCTGCTTTAGTTTACAAAGCAATAATGGAGACCTTTTTTTCTTCAGGAATATTTACTGGGAACCTGAGCTGTGCCCCGTCCTGCTCTAGCCTTGATATGTGTCTGTCCACACCACCGTTCACGTGGACAAAACCGAGGCCAGTGAGTTGGGACGTGCCCAGATCCAACAGCTGAGCACCCGTGAAGTGGGACGTGGGCTGCAGTTTCATGGCTGCGGCTTGTTTCTCTACCACCCAGCCCTCTCCCATGCGTCCACACCATTGCTCTGGGCTTCTCTGTGGCACCCAATTTCTCAGGGACAGTTTGCTGAATGAATGACTGATCGCTACAGGGAATGCAGAGAATGGGAGGGAAGGGAGCGGCACATGATACGGCTCATTATCCAAACAACAGAGATCTCAATTATCTTTTTAAAAAGTCTGGTGTTTTCTGATTATAAAAGTCGTACATGCTCACTATGGACAATGCTTTAAAAAACTTATAATGGAAGAAAGTAAAACCACCACGCTCCCCTCCCCTCAGATAACTAGTCAGTAGCTGGATAAAGTGCAATTCCTTCCAGTTTTCCCTGATGCAATTTTTATATGGGTGAGATTTATTTTATATCCTACCTTATGAATTTATATTGTGAGCATCTTCTCATTTTCATTAAAAATTCAAAACCATAATTTTGATGGCAGAATATTAAAAGAGAGGACTCTACCGTCATTTTTTCCAACCACGCTCTTTCCATCGGGCATTTAGGGTGGCCCCGTCCTTTGCTTTTATGGATGGCGACAGGCACTCGCGCAAGGAGAGTGACGCTGCGAGGTTCCCCGTGGCTCCCCGCCCCGAGGGTCAGTTAGGTGCACCAAGCCAGCTGGTGGGTTAAGGGGCCAGCCCTGATTTACGGACAGAGAGGGTCTGGGGACAAACTACCCAGGGGCCTTTTACGGCCCTTCTTACCCTAGCCGTTCCCCTTGCCCTCCCAGGTGCACTATCACCTCCAGCAGAGAAAAAGGGAACTGGAAGAAACTTCCACTAGTGAGCCTGGCTGGTCGGCAGCTCCGGGGGAAGCGTCAGAGGGATACAGATGCTGCTGCCCACGTGAATCCCGAGCCCTCGGATTTAAAACTGATGATGAATGCAATATGAAGCGCGTACAGATTTTAATACTCTAATTGTCATTCTCTAGGGAGGCGCTCTGCCTCGGCTCTCTGTGCTGAAACCACCCAGAGCAGAGTCATTTACCAGCAATCTAACTGCTTTACCTAATAATCTAGATACTGTGCGTTGTAGTTTATCCAAACCCCTTATGAGATTTTTTTTCACTTAACATTAACATTTGATTTGCAGTTATTTTAAAAAATCTACAGTTCTTCTCCTCTGCCTTCTTCCCATGGACTTCTGAACTAATGCACAGAAATGAGATGATGCTCATATATTCTCTATGGCCATCTCTGCACGTATGCAGCTGTGAATTTGAATTCACTTTTTGCCTTCATTTTTAAAGAAGTTTTAGATTACATAAAACTTGAGATAATTTTTTAAAGCTTAGGCCCAGAGTGAAACTGCAAGTTTTTACTGTAGGATGGCTCAAGTGCTTTTCACAGGGCAACAAAGATTAGGAAGTTACACCGAAATGGCCAGCGTCCCTGGCTCCTGGTTGCCTGGCCTAACCTCAGCCCTCCTGTGAGCAGAAGCCAGGGCGAGGAAAGGCCAGGGGCCGGGGCCTCGGGGGTGCAGCGGGGCTGGGGTGGGCGGGGTGGGGCATGGCCAGGTGAGGCTCCACGCCTTACCCTCCAAGCTGCAGGGAAAGGGGGTGCTCCAAGCAAGTCCACGGGGCGCCACCTGCTACCCGCCAGGAGGAGGCGGAGCCTGGCCGAGGACGCACCTAGCGTCTGCAGCCGAGGGGCTGGAGGCCGCCGACGTGGCAGCAGGCTTCTGGACCCTCTGGAAGCTCCCGGCCCCGAGGAAGGGCCAGAGTGCCTGGCATGCTTCCCCCCCCCCCCCCCCCCCCACTGCTTTCCAGCACGTCTCCCGCCGTCCCTGCGGGTGGCTGGCAGGGCTGATCACACCTTGAGAGTCACAGACGGGACCCAGCAACATCCGGGCAAGGACAAGAGCTGCACTCACCTGCAGCTCCTTGACCACTCGTTTAATGAGGAAGGTTCCTAGCTCGACGCCTTGCAGCCCTTGCTGGGTCAAGCTGATGGAGTAAAAAATCGCAGCAGCAATTCTGTTCTTGTCCTCTGGTTCTGAGGGAGGGGATTCTTTCACTATGGCCTGGAAGACGATAACGTGGTGAGAACGGGCGTCGCTGCACTGCTGCCCACGCCCCAGCTTGGCCCTTCCGCTCCAGCAGACGTGGGCAGCACGCACTAAGTGCTGGTCGCGTGAGTGTGAGCGCCCCCTGGAGGCGGAGGGCTCACCGCTGCCCTTGGCTGGTGGCTGTTACATCGTGTCTACTATTCTGAAATCCTCCTGCAGACTTTGTTGAATAACATTTTGTCTTTTTTTCTTTTTTTTCATTTTAAGCCTCTGTCCAAACTGAAACTGGCCTACATCTTCCCCTACAGCACCCAGGGATAACGCACTCAACCTCTCTCCGGGCAAACTCCATTTCCTTCAGCTCTTCTTAAAGGCCTGTTTTTTTCCTACTCTTTAGTTATTTTTGCTCTTTTGCTCTGAATTCAGTTTTCCAGGTTTCTCAATAGGTCATGTGCAGTTCCACGTAATTTTTCTTTTAGGGAATTTACCTTTTAATGGCTTTTCTACATACCTCTGATTCCGTGACAACATCCCTGCATTTCCCAAATGGGGACGCACATTCATACAACATACACACGAAGCAATCTGAGAAACGACGTGTGCTGGAAAGCCACGAACCCACAGTCTGATTTCACTCCCTCTGACCTCTGATTACGGTACTTTAGGGCCACTTGGTAATGCTGAGTCGCAGGTGGCTGCCTTTCCGTTTGCTTTGAGGCAGGTACTGCAGCTTACGTGGGAAGCACACATTTAAACTACTTCCACGTCCATCGTGACTTGAAGTCAGGGTGTTGACCCGCGTGGCAGGGAGGGGCCCACGGAGTCGGGAACTTCCTCAGGTTGGGTAAAGTTGTAGGTCTGTGCGTTTTCCCTGGGGAAAGGGCCTCAGCTTTAAATCAGCCTCTGGAAGTTTATTCTACAAACCCAAAAAAATATGTAATAAGAAGTCTTTTTTCTTTTCATACTATGAATGTTTTAATCACTTTGGGATTGTTTTCAGGGCCCTGAGCCATCAGGCAACATTAAAATTGGGGAAGCACAAGTTCAGATTTTAGACATTGCAGAAATGGCAACTTGGAGCGAAATAGCAGCTTGAGCATCCAAATTTATCTCCGTTCATTTGTTCCTAGAGTCTAATATGGAGCTAGGACCTACTGCCATAATGAAGATGGCCTAAGCCCGGGTCCTGCCGCCCGCACGCAGTGTCACGGAAGAACCCCGCTTCCAGGCAGAACTCACCTGGTATCCTTCGTGTCTCATCTTATGGAATTATTGTCTTTGCTTACAAGAAGCCTGCAGATGGCCATGTGGTTCCTTGTCCAAAGATTTCCAGCAATCTTTTTTTTTTTTTTTTAGGAGGTACTGGGGATTGAACCCAGGACCTCATGCATGGGAAGCAGGCGCTCAACCACTGAGCTACATCCGCTCCCAGAAATCTCTTTTTAAAGTTTTAAAAATAAAAATGAATTTTTCTTTGAATTTACAAAAGAGATACATATAATGTAACAAGGGGCAAAAAAGTAATGCTTAAAGAAGAAATCATAAGTTACTCCAAGATCTAACACCAATTCCTGCTGCTAGCTTTTGGATGAACACCCTTGTACATCTATCTCATTGGCTATAAGTATGTATGCTTTTTAAAATATATGTATACACTGAACTATGTGCGCATGCACACACACACACACATACACACACACGCACCCATAGACTCACACAGGCCCAAATAAGTGCGCTTCCTTCTACAGGCAGGGGAGGATGCTCCCTTCGAATTGCGCTGGCTAGAAGCCTTACATGTTCCATGGTGTTGGGCAAGTCACTGAGGTGCCCTGAGCACCAGTACTTTCATTTCTAAAATAATACCCAACTCAGGGCATTCTGAGCAATTATGCATGGAATGTGTGATTTGTCCTCCAAAGCTATTAATATAATAAGTAAAATTGTACTCTACATGCTATTCTATAATCGGAATTATTATTTACTTGTATGGCAAGGTAGGCTTTCAAATTCAAAAGTATAAATCCCTATCCACATTCAAGTACACGTAGAGAAAGCCAAGGTCTGTGCGGCTATGCGTATGCACCACCATTCATTCAACCCATCCTCTCCTGAGGGGCGGTCAGCTCATTACGATTACGTCTAGCCTTTCAAACCTAGAAACAACGTTGCAGTGACAGAGTAGCTGTCTGCACTCCTCAGGATAAATTCCTAAGAGCAGAATTTTTAGGTCAGAGAGAATGCGTATTTTATATTTAATATTTCTCAACCAACTGCCCCGACAATGCAGTGACTTTTAGTCCCACCAAGAGTGTATAAGTAACGACTTCTTCAGACACAAACCTGGTGCCGAAGCATCTCCTGGTGGTCAAGGGCATCCGCCCACCTGCCCGCCTCAGTTTCTCAACCTTCCTTACGAGGACAGTCCAGGCGCCCATCTTGAGATGTCACCACCTGCGCCACTTCCTCACAGGCTGTTCTGATCCCCAAGTCTTCACCCGCCCCCTCACCTGTCTCACCTGTCTTCCTTCACCTTCATCAAGGTCTGCTCTCCATTTCCAGACCCACAGAGTGAGCTCAGGTTCCCACTCGGCCCGACCCCCTTCGGGAGAGGCAGGGACCACCTGGCAGGAGCCCTGTAACCAGCTCTGACCTGGGAGAGCTCTGGGCACAGACCAGGCAGACGCTGGGTTGTTCATTTTTCAATCACAGGTCTTTCCCAAGTCCCTGAGGTCATCTAACAAGTGCTGCCAGGATGACTCGCGAGCCCCTCTCTCCGCTCCCCTCCCGTAATCGACGCCGGCCCCGGCGCCATCTGAATCAGCACCCCCAGATGAACTCTGCTGCCTCCGTGACTTCCTATGGGCTACACGTCTACAGACTAAACTACAAAGGTGGGGGTTTTACCTCACCCATCTAAAAATCCACAACAAGCCAGAGCAGTTCATTTGGGGGGAAAGACAGGATAAAATCTAGTAAAAACAGCTACGGGGCTGCAGGGGGTGGCCGCCTGACGGCGGCTCGAGCGTGTGATGGTACCTGGATGTTGCTGGAGATGTCACTGGTCAGGGCCACGTGCAGGACGACCAGGGGCTCCCCCGGGGTCGAGCAGTGAGAGAAGAAGTAGCATCTCCTGTACGGCCCGACCCGCCGCTTCATGTCCATCCAGTTCTTCACGGGATGCACGGCCTCGGACCTGACGGAGAATTGTGAGGAAGGCACTGCAAAGGAGCATCACTTACAAGGTAAATAACCAACGCTGAACCCGTTCGCATTATTCACTAACGTCAAACAGAGCCTTTAAACACAGCTTTAATGGACTCTACAGGGAAATTCAGAGAAAATCATTTCAATGTGAAACAGCACCAGCTAAGAGGAGCTACAATTAATGATCACTTTACACAAAATTATGCGCTAATTCTTGATATCCACTGTTCGGACGAGTTTGTGAGTCTCTTGGGAATGACTTGTGCAGCAAATTTTAACTCAGAAACGTAATCAAACGTGTGGCCGTCGAACCTTCCTTTGGACCACGGTGGCTGCGGATCAGCGTCAAGGCTGCGCACGCCCGTCTCCGGGTTCCCTTTGCGTCTCCGGGTTCCCTTTGCGCGGCAGCCTGCCTCCCACCCTACTTGGCTTCAGCTTGCCAAGTGGCGGCGCCTGACGGCCACTGCGCGCGTTACATTTCCAACACTCACCACCTTTCAAGCCTTGGATGCTGTGAAACAAGTGGAAAGGGGAGATCCCGGGTGAGGAGGAGATCTTCCAGCTGTGAGGGCGGACTGGTCTGTCTGGACAAGTTGTAATCATGTACGATAGAGTTATTTTAGAGTTTTTATCCATGGAAGAAATTTGAACCAGAGCAAGGAAATGCTGTTCTGATTACCGCCAGCACCTATACTTGGCCCAGGAATCTGCACGGCTCCGAGGACGGGGAGCCTCTTCCCGGGAGCTGTCGAGTGGGCTGGCGGGCTTTCAGCAGAAGGTGGCCCGTAAGGCCCAGGGGAGGTTTCCCGACAGCCCGGCCAGTGTCTGTCCCCGGCCCCTCCTCTTCCGTGATCCCGGCACGAGCTGCCACGACAGCCACACGCGTGGGGCCTGTGCTTGGGTTTTGTGGAGACTGGCTTTCAGCTAAGAGCAGGGACGTGGAAACTGGGCTACTTACTCGCTGATCTTCTGGAGCACTTCGCACGGCGAGTGCCAGGTAACCCGCTCGAGGTTTAGGAAGCCGGAGGAGAACCACTCCGAGAGCATGCACTTCAGCACTCCGTTCATTTCCTGGGGGGGGGAGAGAAAACAGGGGCTTCGCACCACGGTCAAGCCCGCCTCGGCACCAGCGCCGGCTCACGGAATTAAAATGCCAGAGCGCGACGCGGAAGCAGCCCGTGCCGGCAGTTCTCCAGTGGGCTTCTGCCGAGACGTGCCGCTGAACCCCCTCGGAGCGGGCTGGACTCTAACTCTGCTATTCAGACGTACCCAGCTCGATACGGAAGAGACCTGGATGGCAATCTTCAATGTGGACCAAGTTGCCCAAATCAAATGACAGGCTTCATGTCATTCACCACAGTGAACAAAACGCCCAAATAAAGCAAACCTGACAGTGAAAGATGCATCCTAAGGAAATGCTAACGAGGCCAGTACGGGACTCACGCTTCCACATGCTATCCGAAACATTCTGTATAATTTGCCCAAAAAGAATTCAGAAGTGCCCTGAGACAGGAGCACCTGATCCCAGGCACCGCAGTGCATCAGCCCCAAGACCCACCGCTTCGTCCAAATGACGGCGGGTCACCGTTTAAGAGGCAGCATTTTTTCCCTTCCTTAGTGGGACATACAAGAGTACGGCCTGACCATCGGTGCATCAGAGATTTCAGGAACTAACCTTATTCTTTTTTTTTTTTTTTTTTTTTAAAGATTTATTTATTTAATTTCCCCCCTCCCCTGGTTGTCTGTTCTTGGTGTCTATTTGCTGCGTCTTGTTTCTCTGTCCGCTTCTGTTGTCGTCAGCGGCACGGGAAGTGTGGGCGGCGCCATTCCTGGGCAGGCTGCTCTTTCTTTTCACGCTGGGCGGCTTTCCTCACGGGCGCACTCCTTGCGCGTGGGGCTCCCCCACGCGGGGGACACCCTTGCGTGGCAGGGCACTCCTTGCGCGCATCAGCACTGCGCATGGCCAGCTCCACACGGGTCAAGGAGGCCCGGGGTTTGAACCGCGGACCTCCCATATGGTAGACGGACGCCCTAACCACTGGGCCAAAGTCCGTTTCCCTAACCTTATTCTAATTTCATTGCCCTTCATTATAGCTTATCTACTTCCTTAAATGATCTGAGGCTGCTTCAGATCAGATTCGCTTGTGCTGAAGCCTTCACAGCAAGAATGAAAGAACCACAGGCGCGTAAGGAAAGGAGGCGAGCGGGAGCAGGCACGTCTCGGTTTAGGTGCACTGAGAGCAGCGAGCTCCCTGGGGGCCAGACGGGGAGGGAAGATGTTGAGGGGAGAGGATATGGCTGCTTGCTCCCCGCAGCTAAATGAACCAAAGCCTCATCTTTTAGCTAGGCACATGGCTGTCCAGACAAGACTGCACTGCATGAGGGGTAATCAGAAGATGGAGTTCTGGCTAAGCAAAGGCGTCCTGTAGAAGCTTTGGGGAAGCTTTCGTAAAAGGGGGCTGAAATATGCCTTTTCCCCATCTTTTTCTTTGTCCTTCCCTTTGGACTGCAAATTGGAAGGTGGTGTGATGGCTAGAGCCTGAGCATCCATCTTGGGCCAGGAGGTGAGCTCGGGGATGAAGGTTACTCAGGGCAGAGCAACAAGACAGACCTGGAGCGGCATCACCAGGGCAGCCCTGGGCTGCTTACCTTCAGACTTCCATGTGAGAGGAAAACTTCTGTTATTCAAATCACTGTTATTTAGGGTTTCTGTTACTCATAGATGAACTGTATATGAAGACATACTCTGAATACTATTAGCGAATAACAGCACACATCTCTGCACATCTGGCACAGAATTGGTCTCAGGAATTTTTGTGTAGGATCACAAAAAACACAGTGGACAACACCTGCAAAGAGCAGCTTCACAAAAGCTGTAAACATCTTATAGGGCCATTCCCCACTAATCCCTGGAAAAGCTGTAACGACTCAGAACTCTGTCATCCGAGGAATGCTGCAGGTGTGGGTTGGCGGCTCCGGCTTTGGAGAGACAAGTGACCCATCTTTACATGGTTAAGGCTGGGGGCGTGGGAGAGGCCGTGGATTGCTCTGTCCGACTCCATGGGAGTGGGTGGTGGGGTGGGGTGGGGTTAAATCTAGGACCAGCTGGTGGACGGTGGAGAACCTCAGACTTCACTTTCTGTAAAGGAGAACTTCTGAGAAGTTAGGGCCACCCAGGCATGACTGTTCGGAGAAGGTACGCCCCGCTGCGGGACGTGATAAGCACAGGCGAGCAAGAACTTGCTGGAGCCGATTTAAAAAGGATTTAAGTATCAAATGAGAGGTGGGACCAGATGACCTTTGCAATTCCTTTGAACTCTGCAGTCTATAATAACCCTGTGTGTCTAATCTCCTTTCCTCAGCTCTAAGATCTAAAGGGCAGAGGCCATTTCTGATTTATTTCCATAGCTTCCAAAGCAAACAGTGAGTGGTGCCTACCACATGATTGACAGTAATAGAGACGGATAGTGAATGATTAAAAGAAAATTTTTAAAAAGGAAAAAATTGGAAGAGTGGTGGTTAGGGAGTAGCAGAGAGGGACGCTGGGCCATGCAGAATGACTCTATAAAACTCTACTGTGTTTGATCACAACGGTAAAAACAGATTTTCAAACTCTTACGTACTGAAAACCGTGGATGCTCTCTCCGGAAGACAGAGAATGCAAACAGAGGAACAGTATCTCGTGTACAATTTCCTGGGGTTCGTGGACCCCTCCAAGATTTATGTGTGGATCATCCCCACGGCCTCCACGTCTGCATTAAATGATGAGGAAGGGACTAGCCGAGGTCCTGGCATCTCTACTATGTTGTCCCGGGCCCATCCCCGATAGGAAAATTCTGGAAATACCTGGCTTCAGAAGTACTTACGAAAGCAAAGCTTTGGGTGATTAACACCCCCTCCAAAAGTATTCCATTCTATTCTGGGCGAGGAACAGCTGTAAAATGTGACACTGGTACACGAGAGCTGGGAATGTGGGTTAAAGGTTAGCAGTCTCCACTGCTTGTCTCACCACTGACGCCAGCTGCTTGAGCTCTCGGCCTGGAGCTGGGGCAGCTGGTCATGAATGACAGGAGGGAAAGAAATCTCTTAGGCTTTCCACTCAGTAATTCAGCCATCACCGATCAACAGTACAGGACTCAGAGACACAACAGCTGGGACTGTTTGGGGGACGCTAAAGCCAGCGTCGGGTCTCTGGCCAGAGAACCCAGGCACGGCTCGTCCTCTTCTGTACTGCTAATTCCCCGCATCTGGGGTGATGCCATGTAGGTCGGCTGACTTGCCCTTTGTAGCAGAAAGGTTCTCGTCTCCTGCCCTGTCCTCTGCGGTCCAGAACCCCCCTCCCACCCACTTCCAGCACTCAGAAGTCCCAAGGGTGCTCGGGGCCTGTGGAAAGAGCAGTACTGCAGAGGCTGAGGAATCGTGGGTACAGCTCAGCACAGGTAACCAGCTGCCCCCAGGGGCCTGGGCCCCCCATTCCCACCTAAGAATCACTCGCTTAGCCTGGCTGAGCAGAGTATTTAGTAGAACCGACAAGAAGCACTGCATTAATTTAAAAGCAGGACAAGCCCACAAGAGGCTTCACCATGAGGTGTTGACCCCGGCTGGGAACGCTGTGTCTGACGCCAGCCGAGCCCTCCCTTCTGTTCCTTGGCTGTTGACACGAGAGCGTGCACGCTTCTCACCTCGCAGCGCCTTCCCTGTTCAGACTGCCCCCAGGATGCCGAATGCCCCTCGAGTGTCCTTCCACCTTTGGGGCCGAGGACGACACTTGGGCCTCCACCTCTGCCCTCACTCGCATTAAGCCCCGGCCTGCTGAAATCAGCCCCAGCACCGTCCCGAGGCTGAACTCTTGCAGGTCATCGACGGCCACCTCCCGCCACCTCACCTTAGTCCTCGTTCCTCCTCCTTCTTCTGCCCCTGGGAAGGTCCCCCAGGTCGTGTCCACCCGAGCAAGGTCAGACAGGGCCTCGAGGTCCGTTCGAACCCCACGCTTCCCCAGAAACCTTCCCCTTCTGTTTCTCTGAGTCAATCCTCCCGCGGGTGCTCCCGCTCTGTCCTCCTCTAAGACGTGGCACCTTCTGCCTGATGTTGGGATCTCCCCGGAGCGGGCCGGGCTCTGGCTGCCAGTCCTCTCTACACGCATGCCAAAGAGACGCTGCAGGATTTGGGTCCATGGGTGCTCCTTCTTCCCCACCTCCTCCCGCTGTCCTCTGTTCCCAATCCTGCGGGAGCAGCTGCCTGCAGCTCCGGAGGCGCCACTCCCACGGTTTCCACGTTGGCCAACGGGGAAGTCCCAACCGGAAGGTCCTCCGTGGGCCTTCCTCTTTTAGAGGGAAATCGCAATTCCTCAATCATTTGTTGTTACTGTCACAGCCTCTGGTGAAGACTGAATTCCTCAAAGGGCGGCGGCATGAGCGCCTCGGTCGGCCGATGCTCCCGCCGCAGCGTGCGCCCCCCTGGCTGTGGCTCCTGGCAGCCCCCGGCCCTCGCTGGCTGCAAAGAAGGCGTGTGCCCTCTGGTTCTGCCGCCTGCGGCACTGAGGGCAGGCAGCTATTTCCACTAAAGGTGATCGCTTTTCCTAGAACTTTCTAGACAAGCTCCCCTGACCTTCCCTCACGGTGGTTGTCTGTGTCCTAGAGCCACTTAACGCTGACCCCAGGACAGGAAAACGAGGCCCCGTGGGGGTCTGAGCGGCAGGGCACACCATGAAGCCTTTGGCTTGCGTTCCGCCAGGACACTGTCACAAACGGGGGCACGAGCGGGATGGGGCCGTGGTCCGGAGCGGCTAACAAGCAAGCCTGCTTCCCGTTCCCAGCATCTGCTGGGGTGATGTTTTTGGCCGACTCTCCTCACCTTGAACTCTGGTCCCCCTCCTCCCAGCCCCTCCTGAGAGCGGGCGCCACAGCAACCTGACGCCTGCTGACAAGACGGCTCGGGCGTCAGGCCCGCCCGCACGGGCAGAGGCCTGCTTCTCGGGTCCCCACGGCACCGTGACTTTGGCCCTGGGTCACTTTCTAAGCGGCCTTCTTGGCTTCCACCATTTTGACTAAAAATATGGTTAGAGTTCCAGGTGTCACCTGGACAGATCCTGGACAGCAGATCCCAGGAAGATGAGCACTTGGAGAACTAGATCTTCTGGCCGCCGTGAGAAGGGTCTGGAAAGGCACCTGCGCAGCTTCCTCCTTGTAGGTGCCCCTCGCTTGCCGGTGGACACCTGGGTCAAGTGCACCTGTCGTCCTTCAGGGAAACACTTCCCAGAAAGTGGTCGGAGAAGAGGCTGGCTTCTGGGGGTGACTGGTCTCAACACCACTGACTGTAAGGAACCCCAAACTCGAGCCCCGCCTTCCCTCATCCACCCACAAGCCGCCCGGAGCACTCAGACCTTCTCTTACTCTGGGGACACAATTCTGTTTCATTGGGTATTTTATCTCTAAGAAACTTAGTTCTTCAGCCCGAATGGGACTTCGGAAATATCTCTGAGAGAAACAAAAAGCCTAAAGGCGCCCCCTGCACAGTGACCTGGACGCAGGCCTCGGCCGAGCAGAGCTTCAACCACACACCTCCAAGCTCCCTGGCACATGCACAGGGCGCCCGCACTCTGCGCCTCCTCTCCTGCTGGGCCCGTGGCCCGTCGAGGGCACTGCGCCCGGCAGGAACGCGGGCTCTTCTGCTGCACGCTGGCCTGGCACCGAGGACGGCAGTTAGGGACGAGGATGCTGAAGACGGCGACACCAAGAGCACACGGTGGGCTTGGAATGAGGCCCTGCCTCTCTGCACTTCTCCATGTCATGCAAGAACAGGCAAAATTAGACCTACTTCCACCTGAAGGTCAACTAACAAGCCTCTGAACTCACTCAGACCTTTTAGAGGAAAAAGGCATTTTTAAAAAGAACATTTTATCATGTAAGCAAAGGATATTACAGCCTTCTGGTGAGGTTAAGCTGCTCTACAGATGTCAAAAACACTCTCCAAACCACTCCATGTTCTACCGATTAAAATCGGTAGTTTTGGGATCATATAAGTCAATATTGACCATGAATAAACTTTTCTAAGAATTCCTTAATTATTAAACCCCCCACAATTCCTTTCTTGGAATAAATCAATTAAGATCAATTAATTTAGTTATTCAAAGATTTCAACACACTTACATCCCAAGAACACCCCCGGGGGCCAGACCTTCTGCGGCTTGCCCCCTACGTGCTCCGGCTTCTCCCAGCCACCCTCTCCTTAATCTGGGCAGTGCTCCTCTCCTCCATGCAAAGGATTCGCGGTCTTGAAAGACACAGAGCAGATGTGCGACCTTGGCCATGCTGTAAAACTTTCTTCAAAAGAATACTGTGCCTTTGCAGCCAAGAGACTCGATACTGACTCTGAACGTCACATCAAAAAGGATTAAGAAACCCCAAGGGAGAGAAACACAACTTTATCAGATTTTAAATATCCAAGGAAAAAGAAATACCCAGGCTGGCACGTGCTTTAGGTCTTCACACAGGGCTACGCTTGCAATGGAGATGTCAATCTTCCAGATTCTTCCCAAATGTCCAGTAATCATAAGCCCTGGTTAGAGACAAGACCCTGACAAAATGTGCCTGCACCTGTAAACCGCCATTTAGCAAAGCTTCGCTACACCCTCTAGGGCAGTTCTAGGGAGCCGGCTGGCCGTGCCCAGGGCACCCACCCCCTCATGGGGAGCCACCAGCGGAGGGACCAGGCCCCTCCCTTCCCCCCAGTGCTTCCACCACTCCACCCATGGTTCCGTGAAATACACAAACCTTTGCGGCTCACATTCGCCACTTCCCCTGAAGAGCCTTCGCACCCCATGGGATGCAGGAAAACAAAGACCCAGTGCCAGGCAATGTGGGGCCTGAACATGTTCCAGAGCCAACGCACAGGACTGGGCCCATGGTGCGCCCCGTGAAGCAGTGCCTCCTCACTCAGCGCCACCCGCCAAGCTCAAGGACCGGCAGGGGCCAGGCAAGGCACAGGCACGTGGGCTGGGCGGCAGTGCGAGCTCACGGGGGAGGGGGGGAGCGCCGAGGGGCAGGCCCTTGGGGTTCTGGCACCTGCTCAACAGCTTTGGGAGTCAAACGTCTCAGGCTTTCTAACACTGAACTGCTAAAAGTGAAAAGGTCTATTGTGTCTCCTCTTTAACTTGCATGCAAAATTCAGAAAGAGCTCAAAGAAATGGATTCAAATGGTCTGTACGTAGTGATTCTGGAGATAAGCTACCATATAGATCCCAGGTGGCAATTTCTATGGATAGATTTGCAGAGCCCCAGTCTCTGAATGATTTCAACGATATGGATTAAAAATAAGACTCCGGTAACTAAGCAAAGTAAAGGAGAAAGGAATGAAGAGTTAGCTACTAGTGCTCACATGCCCTGGCTAGGAGAGCACTTCCAGGCAGAGCACCAGAAAGCTGCTCCGGGGCAGTCAGGCACACCTTGCACCCATGCACGGCAAAGGTCACACTCTATGGCTCGCTCCCTGCACACTCTCTTTACTCCACACAACTCTGTGCCTGTAGTGGCAACATCTTTTACTCCTTACGTGTGCACATGGCCTTCGTCTAAAGAACAAGGGAACTTGGGGGCGCTGGGACCTGGCACCGTGGCAGCCTCTGGTTTCCAGGGCACGCACCTTTCACCCAGCAAGGATACGCCCAATGTCACGGCTTTCAGTTGCCATAATTTGCCTTCTTGATTGGTGATAACCAAGAGTTTACTCATATGGGGACAAACAGGGGGTGCACTCAGGAACGAGTCACAGAATCAGAGGCTTTAGAACTGGTCATCAGCCAAGGGCTGTCCAAATGTCTGATGCTGGGACTCTTGGCTGCGCAGAGACCGTCAGGCCCGCCTTGGCTTCCTTCTAGGCTCGAGCTCTGTTATGGAGAGGGGAGCAGTTTGACCTCAAGACAAATGGCCAACTATCAGTGTGCCATGTCTGTCTCACAGCAGGGCACCCACAGGTCTATCCTGGTCACTCGCTCATCGTTCTGCTTAAAACAAGGGTACCAGGGCTCAAGTTGCTGACCCTCTACTTGAGGAGAGAACGCATTTCCACTAGTAAATTATTTGGTTAACCTAAGGGGTCCAGACAACACGATGCAAAGCTCAGAACAGGGCAAGATCACTTTGAGTTGGAGGGGTTGGTTGAAGTTTAGTGAAAGAGCTGGGGCTGGAGGGAGTTCCTAAAATGTGGGTGGGAATCAGGTAGGCCTCCAAGTAGCGATGACAGTCATGCTGATTTAGGCAAGTTCAATCAGAGAATCAGCTTGGTAGGAGAGGTGTGAGGAGGGGGACGAGCAGTGGAAGGAAAAGCTGGACATGTGGTCCAGGATGGTTGGTGTACAGCAAAAGGTCAAAGGAAAGACACTAAATGTCACCCTTTAGGCTAGAGAGGTTGGACGGTTTTCCAACAAGGGAGTAAAGACAGACCTGAGGTTTCAGGGATGTAAGGGGCACTGAAATTGCTTCTAAGCTGGCAGCTTGTACACAGTCTTGGAGAGAGTGACTGCAATGACAAGCAGAACACATGAAACTCCTCTATTATGAGACCAAACAAGACCAGTCATTAACTGGGCTGTTTTATCTTGCTCTCCAGTTCATAGAAAGAGGCAAATTCTAAGAAAACAATCCATTTGAGACTTGGTTAAATCATCAACTCCAAGAGTCAGTGTGTCCTGATGAAGCTCACAACCCTGTCTGGGTTTGGCTGGGCAATTTGAGAAAACTATTTACTTCCCCTGAGGGCTTGGACAAGTCACATGACCTCATCACCTTATTTCCTTGACTGTAAAAGGGGATACACCTATCACCCACTGAAGAATGAGGCAATGAAAGAGAAACTACGATGCGATACTAGAATTCTTAAATGAGTTAGAAAATAATAGTTTACTGATTTAATTTTTTTTAAAAGCCAGTCACACCTGATCCAGTTCTGAATGTCAGAAAACTTCCTGAAACATTTACAGAATTTTTTTCATCAGTAAAAGGGCAGGTTAATAGTTTCTCCATATGTAATACTAAGAGAGTATAAAAGAGCCCTACTCTGCTGTAGGTAATCCTCCAAGCCATAATTACTGAAATTTAAAAGCATTCATATTTGACCCTAACACGAGCTCACCCTGAGCTCCTGCTTGCCCTAATAAGTCAACTTGCAGTCATCACGTTTTAGGTTAACTCTGGGAGGGAAGATGCTCTGCAGTAGCGAGGCCAGGTGCATCAGCACGCCTCTACGGGGGTGACTTTGAGCTCTAGCGTTTCTGTGCAGCTCCCGGAAGTTCTCAAGACAAGGCCTTACACACAGTGGATGCGCAATGAACTTTTGCCGACACATACGTTCTCAGAGGGCGGCCCGAAGCTCAGTTCAGCACTCGTTCAAGTACACCGGACCTTGGCTAAAACGTGACTGTGTGGAGCACTCTGAGCACGGACGACCGTGACAATGACCTTAAATACGACAAGTGCCGAGTGTCTTAGCAAGCACCGTATACGTGAGAACCGACGAAGGCACGAGACGAGAGGGAGCAGCGGCGCGCTCCGCCGACTCAGAAAGCGTGGGGAGGAGAGACGGAGTCTGGGGGTCTGTGACTCGGGGCGATGTGCGCGCGGCTTCAGGCAGGGGCAAGGAAGTGCAGGGGGCTTGAGGGGCAGGTGAGTACACCGAGTGCCGCCCGGAGGCCCCGCGGCCCCGGCGCCAGCGCGGCCCGGGCAGGGCCTTACCCGGACGTGCGGCCCCTCTACCAGCTTGAGGGCCTGCGCCTCGAGCAGGTCGGCCCGCAGCTGCACCAGGAAGCGCACGCCGCCGTCCAGCTTGCTGATGTGGTGGAAGAGGCCGCGGTAGCGCGGCACCAGCGCGTAGCGCAGCCGGTCCTCCGCCTGCAGCAGCACGGCCGCCTCCCGAGGCTGCTGGCGCAGCTGCAGCACGCCGGCGCTCTGCTCGGCCACCTGGCCGTGGTCCACGCCGAAGCCCCGCGCCAGGCGGCCCAGCAGCTCGGCGCGCTCGGCCGCCTCGGTCAGGCCGCCGTAGAAGCTCACGAAGTCGGCGCACTGGCCCTCGGCCGGCGCCGGCGTCTTCTCGCGCAGCTCGTAGGCCGGCGTCTGCGGCACGGCGCGGCGCAGCAGCTCGTCCATGGCCCGCTCCAGGGCGCCGGCCGGCCCCGCCCGCCCGCTCCGCAGCCGGAGCGCGGGCGGCCGCGGAGGCAGCCGCAGCGGGAGCAGACGCCACGCCGCCAGGCCCGGCCCGAGGCCTCGCATGGCGCCGGGCGACAGCTGCGGAGCTGGCGCGGCCGCCCGGGCCGCCGCGCTTCCGGCTTCCGGCGCGCGCAGGCCCCCATTGGCCGTGGCCCCGGGACGAGCAGGGCGGTGGCCAATCGGAGGGCGAGGACGGGGGCGGGGCGGGAACGGGGGCGGGGCGGGACGGCCTCCTGGGCGGGCCCGGGACCAAGTGGGGCAAAGGTCCTGGCGGGCGGGAATGCTCGGCGGGGGGGGTGGGTCGCGCTGCCCCGCCCTGCTTCTCCGGCCTCAGGTTCGCTTGTCTCCCGCTCAGCAGCCGCTTTGGGTCCTGTTCTGCCCCTGTCCCCTAAGGTCACCGTCTCAGTCCCTGGTCCCCGCGCCACCGCTCCCCTCGTGGTGTAGAGCGGAGCCTTTGAGTCACCTGGGGACCGTTTTACGCCTGCAGATTCCTGGGCCGGACTCCCGGAGAGTCTAAACCCGTGGGTCTGGGGAGGAGCCCAGGAAGCTGCGTGTTTCCGAAACCTTCGTGGTAATTCTGTCAAGGGGCTTTTGTCTTAACCCCTGCCTGGTGCTCTCAAGCCGCTGCCAGGTTCTTCATTATGCAGATGGCTCCCCCAGCTCCAGCCCCTTGCTTCCAACTGCCCACTCTGACAGCTTTGCAGGGATGCCCCAGATGCCTCCAAAAGGCTCTCTGCTAGGCAGCCTGTCCCCCACCCTGTCCCTCCTGATTCAGCAGAATGTTTATTGATTGCCTGCTGTGTGCCAGGCCCAGGTGAGGAGCCTGCCCTGCCTTCCTGGAGTTTACTCTCTAATGAAGGGGACAGTCAATGCAATAAGCCCAAATCGTGATAATTGCTATGAAGGAAAGAAATGGGCTAGAGTGGGCTTCGCACTGTGGACAGGCTAGTCAGGGAGGGCCTCTCTGAGGAGGTGACATTTAAGCCAAGACTCTAAGTTAGCGATGGGACAGTTTGGGGGGAAAAAACCGATCCATCTATTTGCCAAACAGGTTTTATAACCTCTGCCCTACGCTTCATCCCAATATCCAATATCCATGTTCAATTGATTTCTACTTTGAAAGGACTCCTGGATCCATGCCTTCCCTCTGGCCCACTGTCCCAGTCACCCTCACACTGTCACTTGTCACTAGGACCACTGCAGTAACCTCCTGGCTTCCAGGCTTGCTCCCTTCAATCCATCCTCCACATCAGCTGCAGACTGAACTTTCCAAAGCCTCCTCCTAACTGTGGCATTTGCTTGCTCGGCAACCACCTGCTTCAGCCCAACACGTACCGTCCAGCACCATGGTCCTTGCCTCCCTTTCCAGCCCCATCTTCCATGTCTCCCTGTTTCATGTTCCTGGCTCTGTAGTCTGATGGTTCCCAAACATTCATTCATTCATTCATTTTTAGGAGATACCAGCGACTGAAACTGGGACCTCATATTGGCAAAGCACATGCTCAACCACTGAGCTGCACCCATTCCACAGTTCCCAGACTTTTAGATTTGGGGACCAGTTTAAACAAATATGAGTTTAAAACCCTGGAGGACTGACGTATGACTGGGGGACATAGAGGTGGTGGTGCATGTTGGGGGTGGTGGACAGAGTCATACTCATCCCACATCCTCCAAACACAGCAGCTGTTTCAGACTGTCTCCCTGCAGCAGTGAGATTTCTGCCATGGGCAGTGAGACTGGAGGGCATTTGCAGGGCTTGCTGTCACAGTCCAGAAGAAAATACAGCCAGGAGCGGGCAGTGCTTTTTTGTTTGTTTGTTTTAATGAGTTATTTTATTTATCCCCCCGCCCCATAGTTTGCACTTGCTGTCTGCTCTCTGTGTCCATTTGCTGTCTGCTCTCTGTGTCTGCTTGTCTTCTCTTTAGGAGGCACCAGGAACGAACCTGGGATCTCCCAAGTGGGAGAGAGGCACTCAAATGCTTGAGCCACCTCACCTCTCTGGTTTGTGGTGTCTCTCATTGTCTTTCCCCTTTGTGTCTCTTCGTTGCATCATCTTGTAGTGTCAGTTTGCTGTGCTTGCCCATCATGTCAGCTTGCCTTCTCCAGGAGGCACTGGGAACTGAACCCGGGCAGTGCTCTTTTGAGAAAGAGAGGCCTCCTCCAGGTACAAAGGGTAGTGGCAGAACATCAAAAAGCAGATGGTGGATGATGAGCCTGGGCAAGTGGGCTCCAAGGGCAGGGGGCTTCCTTGTTTGTTTGAGGATGCAAAGCGCCGCTGATGGGTGATGCTGGAGGGTGGACTTCTACCTTCCCTGCCTTAGTCACATATGGATAACTGATGTCCCATCGAAGCCGCAGTGACGTCCCTCTGATGTTCCTGTGAGGAGACAGTGACGTGCCTGGGCATTGGATAAGGCCTTTGCTTACTCATATGCATTAGCAACCAGACTAACATACTTAGCAGTCACTGATCTTAGCACTTAAATGCGTTCTCTCGTTTAGTACTTACGGCAACTGTTTCTTCCATTTAATAGTTGGACACTGAGGCACAGAGATGCAGGGTCTTGCCTAAAGGTTCACAATCAGTCAGCGGCAGAGGGGGTTCCTAAATTGTGCCAAGACTGGGGTGTATAAACACTATTTGAACGCAGTCCTGTCACCTCTGAAGCCTGTGATTTTTTCCACCCCAGGACCCTGCCTCTTCTGAAATGAGTATTTCTGTACTATTTGGAGTTGAGTTTGTTTGCATGCTGAGATGCTCAAGGAAAGAAAGGAGAGGCTGGGATCTATCAAATATCCAGCCCCTCCCACATGGCAGGTGGTTTACTGCATTTCCTCCTCAGATCCCCTGTATCAGGTATTCGTGGTCTCCACCTTACAGACGAGGTCAAGGCTTGATGGGATCGGGCGACCCACTCAGGGTCACCCTGTTAGGAAGATGGTAACCCAGGTTTGACCCATGTCTTCGACCCCAAAGCATTTGCTTTTCCTGCCACCAGTTAGAGTTCTTGAAAGGTTTGCTTTCTTCAAAGGCCATATAGGAATCATCGTGTGTTTTCCAGTTCACACCAGTGATGCTGGCAGCCAACAGTTGTGGGGTAGCTGTTATTTTATTATGCAGAGAGGACTGTTAAAGGGGGACTGCCCTTAACATGCAATACAATTTTTGCCACTACAGTGATTAAAACTCTGCATGGACAGACACATACCCCTGAAGCATAGAGACCCAGAATGCTTGGCTATTTAGTATATGAAAATGGTAGGGAAACGGACTTTGGCCCAGTGGTTAGGGCGTCCGTCTACTACATGGGAGGTCCGGGGTTCAAGCCCCGGGCCTCCTTGACCCGTGTGGAGCTGGCCAATGCGCAGAGCTGATGCGCGCAAGGAGTGCTGTGCTACACAGGGGTGTCCCCCGCGTAGGGGAGCCCCACGCGCAAGGAGTGCACCCATAAGGAGAGCCGCCCAGCGCGAAGGAGGGAGCAGCCTGCCGAGGAATGGCGCCGCCCACACTTCCCGTGCCGCCCACTGACGACAACAGAAGCGGACAAAGAAACAAGACACAGCGAAAAGACACAGAAAACAGACAACCGGGGGAGGGGAGGGGAATTAAATAAAAAAAATAAATCTTAAAAAAAAAAAAAAAAAAGAAAATGGTAGATTTTCAGTTTGATGAAGAAAATGATGGACAGCTGGGTGGGTTTCAGGAAAAAGAGCAAAGCTGTATCCTAACCTCGGACTGCACTAAATAAATTCCAGGTGGCTCAAGGATTTTTTTTTTTTAATTAAGCAAAAAGTATTAGAAGAAAATAACCTGAGTAAGAAAAGCCTTTCAGAGTACACCCAAACCCAGAGGCCATGAAAGAGAAGATTAATACATTTAAGTACCGGAAACTTATTAAAAATTCTTCACTGTCAAAAGCAGTCAAAAGACAAAGACTACCTTGGAAAAATATTTGCACCTTATATCACATTCTGAGGGCTAATTTCCTCATATAAAAACAAGTGTAGAGCAATAAGAAAAAACAAAACAAACAATCCAACAGAAAAATGGAGAAAGATATGACCAGAGAGGTGGCAGGGAAGGAAACAGAAAGGGTTTGTAAGATAGGAAAAGGTGCTTAACTTGATTTCACTTCAGAAAATTCAAGTTACAGGAAGCTATCAGGTTTCATTGATGGGATTGTAATGATAGGAAAATTACATAATGCCCTGCGCTTGCCAGCCTGTGGGGAAACCAGCAGTCGCTAACATTGCTCATGGAGGGTCACTGTGCATTATCTATCAAAGTCACAAATTGACCATTAGGTTTTGCAGACAAATACCTGATGAATGGGTCGAGGACAGTTTGGACCAGACTGAGGACAGTCAGTGATGCATTGGCCAGCAGGATCAGTGGAAAGTACAGCAGCAGGAGTCCGGGAAGACGGAACGGTCATCTCTGGTGAGGACCCAGGACTCAGGTTTTAGAAGCCTCTTCAGAGAGTCTCCAGATCAGCAGGAAATGGTAATGGGGTCAGGGGAGGGGGGCGCAGGGTGGTAACTTGATTGGAGCCACTTCCTCTGCAGAGGCAAGGCAGGGAGCAGGGCTGCGTAACAGTAAAAAGGCTGGTGCGAGTACCCACGTGGTGAGCCAGTGCCCCGTGCCAGTGAGTCACGCAGCATCAAAAGAGACACAAGGTGAAGCGCAGCGGAAACCAGGAGCTCAGGTGGCACAGTTGACAGGAAACCTCTCTCTGCATCAGAGGTCTCTAGGATCGAATCCCAGTGAATCCTAGAGGAGAGAAAATGAGAAGACAACACAGACAGCAAAAACGGCAGGGTGGGAGGAGGGGAAGGGGGGAAAATAAATAAATCTTTTTTAAAAAAAGGCTGGTGGAGTGCCTGGAGCTCAGTGCTTGAGCGCCTGCTTTGTGTGTACAACCACGTTCAATCCCTGGTACCTCCTAAAATAATAATATTAATAATAAAGAAACCTGGGAATTAGAGTTGGCTGGAGAGCCCTTAAAGGCTCCATTTCCTCATCTGTGAGATGTAGATGATTACTACACTCATCTCACAGTCTTGTGCAGGTTAAGAAACAATTCATGAACCCACATCACATCTCTTCTTCCCTCTCCCTGCCCTCAGCAAAATGATATTGCAGGGACAGATGCTGGACATTATATATCCTGCCATAACCCACTGAATGGACTGGGGGAGAGTGTAAACTATAATGTAAACTATTATCCATGCAGTGCAGCAGTGCTCCAAAATGTATTCACCAAATGCAATGAATATGCTGTTGTGGAAGCTGAGAGATTCAGTGATCGTGTGTGGAAGGCCAGGACTCAGCAATAATTTTGGGAAGAAAAATTTATTTATGGCTGGCTGAACTCTTCAGACTCCTGGCCTAATAAAAACTGAGCCCCGAATAGGATCTTTGGGTTTGTTTTATACAGAGAATGTAGGAGGCGGGAGTCAAACGGTGGTGTTTATATGCAAAAGGACTTTTTGTTAGTTTCTTAGAGTTTCAAGTGTTTTATCTGAGTATCAGTTAGGTCTTGAATGAACACACACTCTCCAGGTAAGTCTGAATTAACACATACCCCCCCACACATATCTTCCACATTCCAGGTAAACTTGAATTAACAAATTTAGCTTACACGCACAGCCCAGGTTATTTATGAAGAAACATACAGCCCCCCCCCCCCCCCGCCCAGTCCATATCATTCCCCCCTTGATGCCAGCTTAACTTGCTAAGCTTTGGCATCACTATTGCTGGAGTTATGAGCTGGGTGACTGTTTGTTGTTTTGATTGATTACCCCACTTATTAATTTCCCAGTGGGGCCCAAAGACAAAGCCCCTGGGCAATATCTGGGGCTTTTTTTTCCTGTTCCCAGAAGAAGTTTTTGTCCTGGATGGCAGAATCTTGGGGGTGGGGGCTTTCCAGCAGTCATCCTGGGGGTTACCGGTGCTCAGGTGGATCTCTTGCCAGGCTCCAGATCTGTCCATTAATGTTTTAATTTTCTCTCTTTAGAGAGTTTACACCTTTAATCTTAAAGGGGTGCTGAAGGGAGATGATCTTTTTTCTGTAGCTACTTCCTGCTGGACATGGGCTGTAGTCCCTGCCTGACAAGGTGTAAAAACTTTGTTATTTTAACGGGAGGAAGACAGATCTGGCATTCTGTATGAAGCTGGATGAAGTTTTTATATTGCTAACAAGATGCCCATTCAGAAAGAAACAAACTTAATTAGATCTTTGGGAATACATGGTTTCTTTAAGAGGACCCCGAATTATAGAAGTAGAAAAGGTTAGGCACCTGTAAAGATGGCACCTTTTTAAAGTTGGTGGGGAACAGTGTGTGTGTGTGTATATATATATATATATATAGTTATAGTTATTTTATGTTCTTGGTTAACCCTTGAGAGAAGTTGTAATAGACAATGGGATTAGGCGTGTATCGTTAATATTAGTTTTTATGGTAGAGGAGAGAAAGGAGAAGAGGTATTTCTCTTTTCAGTTAAACCAAAGGAGATGAAAAGAGGCAAGGTTGATTTTGACATAGACATTATTTAGCTTTGTTTTCGAAGACACATCCCAGGCTGTTCAATGCCTGGCACTTGTGTGTTTCGTCAGGTGCTTCTGGTGAACTGGTACTCTTGGGTAGCAGACTTTATTCAGGATTAGTACACACAGCTGGACATTTCTTTAGCTTTAATAGCTAGGGGAGTGATCAGAACTACAGAGTAAAGGTTTTATATTTTGGCTTTAGTTGAGTAACTCTTATTACTCAATTGAGTTTTTTACCAGGCTTTGTTGTTGTTTTTTTGTTTTTTTGTTGAGAAACTAAAAACATTTGGTTAAACTGGGTAGGGTATTTTTTCCCAGATGAATGTCTTGGTAAAGTTCAGGAAGGACTTTTTACTGCACTGCTCCTGGCAGGTGTATCTGAGCATTTTTAACAAGCCACCCATTAGTTTCCAGGGTGAACCCTAAATCAGCTGCCCTGGTTTATTTACCCTGGGTATACTGTGGTACACTGTGGAACGTTTAAGTACCTGAAGGCTCACTTTTGCTGGAATAAGGGAAAGGAGGGAAACCTGGGTTGAGAGTTTGATATATCCTTATTTGCACCTTGGGGCTTTTAGTAATTGAGCCTGGTATTAATTAACTAATTACCTATAAGCCACTGGTGGCCTTGGGCTCAAGCACATCCTTCACCTGGCCAGTGCACCATGTGAGAGATTGCCCCTAAGTTAATTTGGTGGCTTTTTAGTTAAAAGGGTTGTTGGCCCCATTGCTCTCAGGCAAGGTGACTGCTTTTTTTAATCTTATAGACATGTTTATTAACTATTCAGAAAATGAAGTTGATTAGGACCTTTAACATGTTCATTGTTTTTCTGTATATGATTTACTAGAAGCATTACCATAGTTATCAAACATATATCTAGAATAGGATATAGGTACAGTACTTAATACTAAATAATGTATTATTTAATGTGTAAGTTCTTTGAGCTGCAATTAATAGCTTTAAGCTTTGGGTTTGCAATACCATACAGGTTATTTTTCCATGGGAGCAAGCCATAGTGCCAATTGTATTGAAGTTCTACTTATTCTGGTATTTACTGTTCCACTTCATATGTTCTTCACGGAAACTGCAGCACCATCGACTCTAGAGAGAAACTAGGGAATAGATCTTACTGGCCTGGTGCATAGTGATCTCTGGCACTATGAAAAAGTACCAGTTTGAAGACGATATTTATTGTACATTTGGCTGTACTGAGCCACTGCTGGCTGCTGCAGGGGCTCGAAACTGCAAAGTAGTTTCCATTCACTTCAGGAGCATGACCAGAGATGTAGTAGATACTCTGATTGTTTTAGGGGTCAGTGACCAAACTAGCCAATAACTCACATGGAGAAGTACCCTGCATGTATTGGACAACTGGTTTGAATGCACAAGGGATTTTGACAATGTTGAAGTTAATCTCTTGATTTTTATACATCTTTTAAACACTTTTAATGCAATGTGCTATATATTAAGTGAACTTTCAGTATTTTGCTTTTTCACTTTTACACTCCTATCATGAAGTCATTAATTATACAGGTATTTTATTTTAGCAGTAGAGGGAAAAATAACCTTTTTATTTTTAAAATGAAAACTGAAGATTCCCCATGGAATCAAGGTAACTTTTACTGCCAACACTTGAATATGCATATTGAGGTGACTTTCAGACAGGTTTTATTGTTATGAAGTTATTTTTTCATTAATACCAATTTAGATATTTAATTAATAATGGCTTTTTTAGAACTAGCCATTTAAATGCTTTAATTTGGAAGATGTCCTCACAAATTTTTATACTTAAACATAATTACATAGACTGGTTAATTTACCTTAAATTATAATTGGCAATTGATGGATTTCACTTTATACATTTAGGAGAGGGCAGATTTACTTTTTTTTTTAACTTAATTTTATTAAACATAAACTTACATTTTTTATTATTTTAAAGATCTAATACATATAATGTTAACTTATTAGCCTGGTATTTTATAAACCAAAGAAAGATTTACCTGAACGTTCTCTTTTGCTGGCTTTTCCAGACTAGGGGTTTGTGGTTCCCCCCCTTGTGGCTTTTTAAATTAATGACTTATAACCAAAATGTTTCCAATGCTATGATACAATTTTTTGTTTTAGACTTGTGGTAATGGTAAGTAAAGGCAAACTCAGTTTATAATTACCATTACAATAGTTGAAGTGTAGGGGTAGGTGAAATTAGTTATGTAATAACTATAATTAAAGGTAAATTTAAGTTATAATTACTATTACTATAGTAAGCACTAAATAACCTCGAAGTAGTCATAAACAAAAGTAAATTAGTTTAAAATTACTATTATAATAGCTGAAATTTAAGCTACTTTTACTCCGCTGTAATAATTTCAGTTATTAGTTTATATATATATATATATATAGATATATAGGTACTTATACAATGATTTTAATTCTTAGTTTCTAGAAAGTTTTTACTTAAAATTAATTTGGGTACCTTTATTAATTATGCAATTAAAGTAATTTTATTAGTAATAATTCTGTGCAGTTTTTCTGCCTTTTCTAGCAATTAAATAAATTTCACTTGTGAGTTATGCATTAAATTTACCAGCAAGGGAAGCAGACATGGCTCAACTGATAGAGCATCCACCTATCATATGGGTGGGTCCAGGGTTTGATACCCAGGGCCTCCTGACTTGTGTGATGAGCTGGCCCATGTGCAGAGCTGCTGTGTGCAAGGAGTGCCTTGCCATGCAGGTTCACCCCTGCATGGGGGTGCCCCATGCACAAGGATTGCACCTGCAAGGAGAGCCACTCTGCATGAGAAAAAGCACAGCCTGCCCAGGAATGGTGCCACACACATGGAGAGCTGATGCAGAAAATGATGCAACAAAAAAGAGATGCAGTTTCCCAGTGTCACTCAGGGTGCAAGCGGACACAGAGAACAGACAATGGGGGGAGGGGGGGAGGGGAGAGAAAAAAAATAAATCTTTAAAAATAAATAAATAAATAAATTTACCAGCAAGACAATATTGGCATACAAAGATTCATTTCCAGGTTACCTTTTACCATCATCCAGTTTGTAACAGTTGAACTTTAAATTTGATGTTCTGGGCATAAACAAACTGATAAAGTTAAATAGATTTTAAAGCTGAACACAAAATTAAGCACAGATTAAAACAAAATAATTTTATTCCTTTGTATTTCCAGGGCAGTTTTAGACTTGGGAGTCAGGCTGACTAAATTTTAACATGAAGTTGCCAAGCTGAATTGTGTGTGTTTTTTTTTCTTTGCAGTTTTAGTTTATGACTTTATTGTCTGACAGTTTTCCAGTTAAACCAGCCATTAAAAGACCAGTAAGTGATTAGAGGTTTATTGTTCTAGCTAACAGGCTTTGGGTTTTGAGGCAATAGCCTTCTTGCTAGATAAAGGCACTTAGCCAGTTTTACAGTTTTTAGCATTCCAAAGCATTTTAACACAAACCTGCAAAGAGAGATTCAGTAGCAGGAAGTAGAAAGGTAAAACATGAGTAAAGGTTAATTATGCAAAGGTATCCTGACCTGTGACCACCCTAGGGAAAGGAATTCCCATGCATTCAACCTGGCTCTGCCTGGTGCCTTCCCCCTCCCCGCTCCCAGGAAGCTGGGTGTGGTTAGACAGGAACCTGGCTTGCAAAGGCCTGGACCTGTTGGGAGCGGTAAACCCTGGCTCTCCACCATTGCCATGCACCCCCCAGGGGACGGGGTGGGAGAAGGCAATGGCAGGCAAGTCCCAGGACAATGGCTGCTAAAATGGCTTGAAGAAGCTTTGCAGGGCCTGGCGCTCTCCTGGGGGGGGGGGGCGGGGGGGAGTCCTCTGTCATGGCAGGGCCATGATTCAAGCCCCTGTTCTATGACCTCACCATTTTAACTGAGGCCAGATTTAATAAACCTGGGTGCATGGCATGGACGTGGATGCGGAGAATTCCTGAGCCCCAGCAAATGGTCAGAGCAGCACACAAGAGCAGAAATGGATTCAGAAGAAAGAGAGCAGAGCACCCTCACGTTCAGACTCTGCAGTCTGCTTTATAAACTATAATTATTCTACTCCTTTGTTACTGGCAGGGAGGGGCTTCTGCCCAACCAAACTTTACCATTTCACACAGTTTAACAGGACCATCTGGAGGCATGAAAACACACACCGACATTGAATAAACACAGACAGAAGCACAAAGCCCATCAATCCAACCCACAATTTTCATCCCTCCGGCACAGCTGCCCCTGAGCTACAGCCCTCAACTATCGCAACCCTAGGGAGGGGGAATTCCAACACCAAACTTTTAACAGGACTTTTTACTTACCCTTGCTGTTTACAAAACCAGCTCATTTGCAATCCAGCACCAAAACAAAGACTTATTACTGGTTTAACTTTTCCACTGTTTAACTCATATTCAGACCGAGTTTTATTACAAAAACCAATCCATTTTTCTGTAACCAAGATTTTCCAAATCCAGGCCAATTTTTCAGTATGCATTAGGACTTAAACCCATCAGTGTCCTTTTTCACTGTTCAAACCTTCACTATCTTAGTGGAGGCAGAACCAGAACCAGATGCTAACCCACAGTTAGCTAAACCTAAACATCAGGCTTTTTTTCTTTTCTTTCAGACCTGGAGAAGACAGTTTCCCCCCAAATTTTTGGAGGTATTGGGGCCTTCTTTGGAAGTTGATCAGGCTCCCCTTCTAACGTTTAAAGTTACGTTTTCCTGACACTATGCCCCCCTCTGGGCGGGTCTTATCTGTTTGATGTGCAGAATTTTTCATTCTCAGAATTTCCTTTTAGACCTTCTGGTACATCTGATTGTTCCCAGGAGGACTCTGGTGGAGCCTACATCCTTTTTCTGGACTGAAAGGAGTCCAGGGGCACTCAGATTTGGGGTTCACCTGAGCCTTCCCGGCTTCCTAGTAGATATCAGAAGGGGCAGTGAAGTGCTCCCATCTCTGGCCTTCGTTGCAATCCCAGATGAGCCCCAAAGAAATGTTGGGGAGGCAGAGAGATTCAATGATCATGTATGGAAGGCCAGGACTCAGTAATAATTTTGGGAAGGAAAATTTATTTATGACCGGCTGGGCACAGTGAACTCCTGTCCTAATAAAAACTGAGCCCCAAATAGGATCTCTGGGTTTTTTTATACAGAGGGTGTAAGAGTGGCGAGTCAAACTGTGGTGTTTATATGCAAAAGGACTTTTTGTTAGTTTCTTAGAGTTTCAAGTGTTTTATCTGAGTATCAGAAAGGTCTTGAATTAACACATACTCTCTAGGTAAGTCTGAATTAACACATACCCCCCTCACATATCATCCACATTCCAGGTAAGCTTGAATTAACATATTTAGCTTACACACACAGCCCAGGTTATTTATGAGGAAACATACAACCCCCCACATAGTCCATATCAGTGCCACAATAATGAAAGAGATTGTTGATGTGGGAGGAGTAGGGCAGGGTGTGTGTGTGGGGTATATGGGAACCTCATATATTTTTTAATGTAACATTTTTTGTGATCTATGTATCTTCAAAAATACAATTAAAAAATGATGGGGGTGGGGGGTATGGAGTGGGGTACATGGGAACCTCTTATGTTTTTTAATGTAATGTTTTGTGTGATGTATTGACTTTAAAAAAGATAATTCAAAAATAAAATTAAAAAAATAATTCATATCAAGGACTCCAAGAAAATGTAGCTAAACTGCTAGAAGTGTAAAAAAATCAAAACTAAACTATTTCGAGGTGGGTGTGTCTCTCCATGTTGTCCAGAGCGAGGCAACATGAAGCAGGATTATTTTCCCATACCTGTGAGACACGGGTAATTCCTGTGCAGCATCTCCTTGGAATTCTGAACTAGGCAAGAGAAGCAGCAGCTGTGGTGAGGGGAGGGGCAGAGAGGGAGAGAGAGGCTGATGCGAAGCCATCCTCCTTGAGCAATTGCCAGACGAAAAAAAAGAGTTTTCTTTTGAAGTACTGTTCAAGTAATTAAGTTATCAAGAGAGAGTATTTTGTCCTCTGGGACACTGGGCCCTGAGCTACCCTCCATTCTCCCTCCACCCCCTTTCCTCAACATATTATATTTATGGAAGAGAATATCACACACCAGCCAGGTCTTCCAGCAAAACCTCAGGAGGCCCTGGGTGCACGTTAGCACCTGGTACCACGCAGTGGGAAGGATTGAGGGTGAAGAACTGCACACCTGGTTTGACCATCTCTAGGTGCAAGAATCATCTGGTTCGGGTATTGCAGTATAAAAACACTGGGAGGTAGTTCTTTTTTCTTTTTTCTTTATTATTCCCCCACCTTGTGACTTGCTTGCTGTCTGCTCTCTGTGTCCATTTGCTGCACACTCTTCTGTGTTTTTGCTTGTCTCCCTTCTTGTTGCGTCACCTTGCTGAGTCGGCTCTCCACGGCGCTTGTGCGCCGGGCGGCACCCTGTGGCACTTGCAGGCCGGCAGCTCTCCGCGGCGCTTGCGGGCTGGCGGCTCTCGGCGGCGTGCGGGCGAGCCTGCCTTCACAAGGGAACCCCGGGATGCAAACCCAGGGCCTCCCATGTGGTAGACGGGAGCCCAAGATTGAGCCACAGCTGCTTCCCTGGGAAGTAGTTCTTTATGAAGACAGCCTTTGTCGGGCAGGTCTAATTCTACAGGGCACGAGGAAGCTACATTTGGCTCATTTGGCAAAGGCTAGCAGACAGACCAAGCCTTCTGCAAGGCTGATGGTGCTCCTGAGCACACTGCAGCTCCCTTTGCTGGGAGATGGTGAAAACGCAGAGCCAGCAGGCTAAGAGAGCTGCATGGTCCACGGGACTCCTTTGGTGTGTGTCCAATGTTTTTTTTTTGTCTTGGAATACTCCTGTCTTGCCTCAGAAACCTTGTATCTAAACATTGCCTAACATTCTAAAATTGCTTAAGCATTTGCTTAAAATACAGCCCTCCCTCCATCTCTTGCCCCATTTCTGCCCTCTTCGTGGTTCTGCTTTTCTCTGTGTTCCCACTCATTTTTTCTCTATGTATCAGCTTCCATTCTCTGCTAATCCCAGCTCATGTTCTAGTCACAAAAGACAACTCAGTTCCAAAAATGAAATTAAAACAGTTCCACTTACAGTAGCATTTTGTGTGTGTGTGTGTGTGTGTGTGTTTTTTTTATTGACTTTGTAATAATATTACATCAAAAATATATATGTGAGGTCCCATTCAACCCCACTCCCCCACCCCCCCCTCTCCCCCCCCAACAACACTCGTTCCCATCATCATGACATATCCATTGGATTTGGTAAGTACATCTTTGGGCACCTCTGCACCTCATAGTCAATGGTCCACATCATGGCCCATACTCTCCTCCATTCCATCCAGTGGGCCCTGTGAGGATTTACAATGTCCGGTGATTGCCTCTGAAGCACCATCCAGGGCAGCTCCATGTCCCAAAGACACCTCCACCTCTCATCTTTTCCTGCCTTTCCCCATACCCATCGTCCACCATGTCCACTTTTCTCAATCCAATACCACCTCTTCTATGTGGACATTGGATTGGTTGTGTCCATTGCACCTCTATGTCAAGAGGAGGGTCAGATTCCACCTGGATGCTGGATGCAATCCTCCCATTTTCAGTTGTAATCACTCTAGGCTCCATGGTGTGGTGGTTGTCCTTCTTCAACTCCATCTTAGCTGAGTGTGGTAAGTCCAATAAATCAGATTGTAGGTGCTGGAGTCTGTTGAGGCTCAGGACCTGGCTATCACATTGTCAGTCCAGAGATTCAAATCCCCTAAATATATCTTAAATCCCAACGTTAACTGCACCTCCAGCACATTAGCATGAAAGTCTTATGAAGGGAGATCCCATCTGAGTCCAGATTCATCACACATAAACACCATTTCCAAAGAGGGGCCATCTGCCCTGGTAGTTAACCCCATCGGCCATGGCCATAACTCTCATGGGTCTCTTTAGCCTTCAAAGGAACCAATATCTGGGGGTTGTATCTGCTTTATCTGTCTCTCTGACTCTGCTCAGTTGTGCATGAGGGCAATCCTTCTGCCAGCCTCCAGACTCTTTTTTAGAAACTCGTAGCCATATAAACTCATTTCTCCTTTCCATTTCCCCCTTACTTTAGGTCAAACAGCATTTTAAAGTCATGTTATTTTATGTAGACATGGATATTCTGCTGATCTGCATTGAACCTTCCGTATAAGGTCCTTTTCCAGTTGCATCATCAGTTGGTATTTGATAGTGGTCCCTCGTTGCCAGGGAGGCTCGTCCCCGGGTGTCATGTCCCACGCTGGAGGGAAGGCATTGCATTTACATGCTGAGTTTGGCTTCGAGACTGGCCACATTTGAGTAACATGAAGGCTGACAGGAGGAAATTCCCAGGCACAATGTTGCTCTAGGCCTTGTTCTTATTTTAGGTTTATCAGCTCACAAGCATAGTCATTAGCATCAGGGGCTCACTGTTGAACCCTCACTCCCTCCAGGTCCCCGCCGCTGTACCTGGGAGACTGTCGCTGCTCCCCTAGGGACCGCGGCAGAGCACCACTGGCCAGGAACCCAGTACCCCCCCTGCTGTGGTTTTTAATTGTTGCCACTATGAGTATATCCAATCATTACCATGCCCCCTGGACATATGTTCTGTACAGCTCCCTGTCAGCCATATATCACCTGTCATTGGTATCCCCTACCAGTATCCCTCCATTGCCATTGTTGAAACACTCTGTGGTCCAGAACTCCCCGAAATTTGAAGCCCAATATAATGTCATGGTCCCTTACTAGGGAATGGTATATAGCGATGGGTTTAAAGGATGGATAAAGAACTTGGATAAAGTTAGATAAAGAACTTAGATAAAGAATGTTGACTTGAAAAAATTCCACATCCTATCCTTTTTTTCCCCCCCCCCCCCCTAATTATTCAGCATTTCTTCACAGGAGTCCTAGACCACAGCAATGCATATATATAATATACAGCACTCCCATACATCCACCACAAAACCTTTTTCCTTCCACAGCGATACTCTTACACCCTTTTCACATCATATTTACTTAAGGTGATGTACAGAGTCTGAGATATTAGCTTTCTAACAAGGTAATATCTGTGCTTACATTATGGTGCATACTTTAGGATACACAGTTCTTTACATTTTTAGTTATCCTATGTTTTACATTATGGTTTACATTATCAGTCTGTCATCTCCTATATGTTATGGTGTAATATTACATGTTTTATATCCATCCTTGTGTACTCTCAAAAAACTCCTCTTGCCCCCCTTTTACTTTGGTTCCACACATTTAACGTCCATTTTCCCTTCCACCTTGGTGCCCACAATGACAGCCAACCTTCGTTTCCTGAGGAGCCACTTCCAGAAGTAGATGGAATAGTGTTCAGGGCCTAACTTGCTCAACTGCCCCAATGCCCTGGGAGCCACCCTTTCTCTCGAGGGATACAGTTCCCTCTATTTGGTGGCATTAGTCCTCCCCAGGATGTGGGTCCACCCCCACTCTCACTACTTGGGATTTTACCCCATGGTGTCACCCACTCTGGCAGAATGAGCATTTAGGCATTCCCCAGGAGCCCGTCCTGCATCAGACCCTCCCCTCCGAGCATTCTAAACAGGTAACCCTCTTTATTATATTTTGATATGATTTTCTCAGCATTTTACTCTCCACCACCTCCTGACCCTCTCCTGTGTTCGTATGCTCCCCCTCCCTCTCCCCACTTTTGGGCAACGTTACCCAACCATCCCTCCCCAGCCACCCTCAAACCCGTAAAGCCCCAACCAAAGGCAACCCCTTGCCCCCATTTTATCTCTTCTTTGTGTTCATACTTACCACCATCTCGTCTTAAATTCCCCCCCTGCAGACATCGGCTCATATCCTTCCTCCACCCTCCGATTTCCTGTAAGCCTATCGTTCAGTCTCTTGCTATCTAGGGCAGCTTGTTTATTTCATATCATTGAGGTCATGTAGTATTTGTCCTTCAATGTCTGGGTTGCTTCACTCAACATAAGGTTCTCAAGATTCATCCATGTTATCACATGTGTTTGTAGTGTGTTCTTACAGCCGAGTAGTATTCCATTGTGTGTATATACCACATTTTATTGATCCACTCATCTGTTGATGGGTATTTGGGTTGATTCCAACTTTTGGCAATAGTGAACAATGCTGCTATGAACATTGGTGTACATATATCGGTTTGTGTCCTTGTTTTCAGTTCTGCTGGGTATATACCCAGCAGTGGTATTGCTGGGTCATATGGCAAATCTATGGCTAGTTTTTTGAGAAACCGCCATACTGTCCTCCAGAATGGTTGGATCCTTCCGCATTCCCACCAGCAGTGGATGAGTGTTCCCCTTCCTTCACATCCTCTCCAGCACTTGTATTCTTCTGTTTTTTTCATAGCTGCCAATCTTATGGGTGTAAGATGGTATCTCATTGTAGTTTTGATTTGCATTTCCCTGATAGCTAGAGATTTGGAACATTTTTTCATGTGCTTTCTTGCCATTTGTATTTCTTCTTCGGAGAAGTGTCTGTTTAAGTCTTTTTCCCATTTTTTAAATGGGTTGTTTATCTTTTTATTTTCAAGATATAGGAGTTCTTTATATATGCAAGTTATAAGTTTCTTATCAGATATATGATTGCCAAATATTTTCTCCCACTGTGTGGGCTCCCTTTTTACTTTCTTGACAAACTCCTTTGAGGTGCAGAAGGCTTTAATTTTGAGGAAGTCCCATTTATCTATTAGTTCTTTTGCTGCTCGTGCTTTTGGTGAGATATTCATAAATCCATTTCCTATTACAAGGTCCTGTAGATGTTTCCCTACACTGCTTTCTAAGGTTTTAATGGTCTTGGCTCTTATATTTAGGTCTTTGATCCATCTTGAGTTGATCTTTGTATAAGGTGTGAGATGGTAATCTTCTTTCATTCTTCTACATATGGCTATCCAGTTCTCCAGACACCATTTGTTGAATAGGCCACTCTCTCCCAATTGAGAGGGTTTGGTGGCTTTATCGAATATTATGTGGCTGTATATATGAGGTTCTATATCAGAGCTTTCAATTCGATTCCATTGGTCTATGTGTCTCTCCTTATGCCAATACCATGCTGTTTTCACCACCGTAGCTTTATAGTATGTTTTGAAGTCAGGTAGTGTGATTCCTCCAATTTCGCTTTTCTTTTTCAGTATGTCTTTGGCTATTCGGGGTCTCTTTCCTTTCCAAATAAATTTCATAGTTAGTTTTTCTAGTTCCTTAAAGAAGGCTATGTTGATTTTTATTGGGATTGCATTGAATGTGTAGATCAGTTTTGGTAGGATAGACATCTTAATAATGTTCAGTCTTCCTATCCATAAACAAGGAATAGTCTTCCATTTATTTAGGTCTTCTTTGATTTCCTTGAACAATCTTGTATAATTCTCGTTGTATAAGTTCTTTACCTCTTTATTAAATTTATTCCTAAGTATTTGATTTTTTTATTTACTATTGTGAATGGTATTTGTTTCTTAATTTCCTCCTGATCTTGCTCATTATTGGTGTACAGAAATGCTACTGATTTTTGCGCATTGATCTTATATCCTGCGACTTTACTAAACTCATTTTTGAGTTCTAGAATCTTCGTTGTAGATCTCTCAGGGTTTTCTATGTATAGGATCATGTCATCTGCAAATAATGAAATTTTGACTTCTTCCTTTCCAATTTGAATGCCTTTTATTTCTGGTTGTTGCCTCAGTGCTCGTGCAAGTACTTCTAAGACAATATTAAATAGAAGCGGAGACAGTGGGCATCCTTGTCTTGTTCCTGAGTTTAGAGGGAAGGAGTCTAGGATTTCTCCATTGTAAACAATATTGGCTTTAGGTTTTTCATATATACTCTTTATCATGTTCAAAAAATTCCCTTGTATTCCAATCTTTTGGAGTGTTTTTATCAAGAAAGGGTGCTGTATTTTGTCAAATGCTTTTTCTGCATCAATAGATATTATCATGTGATTTTTTTCCTTCAATCTGTTTATATGGTGTATTACGTTGATTGATTTTCTTATGTTGAACCATCCTTGCATACCTGGGATGAATCCCACTTGGTCGTGGTGTATAATACGTTTAATGTGTTGTTGAATACGATTAGCAAGTATTTTGTTAAGTATTTTTGCGTCTAGGTTCATTAGAGAAATTGGTCTGTAATTTTCCTTTCTTGTGATGTCTTTGTTTGGCTTTGGTACTAGGGTAATGTTGGCATCATAGAAGGAATTGGGTAATGTTCTTTCCGTTTCAATGTTTTGGAATAGTTTCAGCAGGATTGGTGTCAGTTCTTTCCGGAATGTTTTGTAGAATTCACCTGTGAAGCCATCTGGCCCTGGGCTCTTCTTAGTTGGGAGATTTTTGATAACCAATTCTATCTCTCTGCTTGTGATTGGTTTGTTAAGATCATCGATTTCTTCTTTCGTCAATATGGGCTGCTTATGTGTTTCTAGGAATTTGTCCATTTCCTCTAGATTGTCATTTTTGTTGGAATATAGTTTTTCAAAATATCCTCTTATGATAGTCTTTATTTCTGTGGGGTCAGTGGTGATATCGCCTTTCTCATTTCTTATTTTGTGTATTTGCATCTTCTCTCTTTTTTTCTTTGTTAGTGTTGCTAAAGGTTTGTCAATTTTGTTAATCTTCTCAAAAAACCAGCTCTTGGTCTTGTTTATCTGTTCAAGTGCTTTCTTATTTTCTATTTCATTTAGTTCTGCTCTTATCTTTGTTATTTCCTTCCTTCTTCTTCCTGTTGGGCTACTTTGTTGTTGTTCTTCTAATTCCTTCAAATGTGCAGTTAGTTCTTCAATTTTTGCTCTTTCTTCTTTTTTGATATATGAATTTATGGCTATAAACTTCCCTCTCAGTACTGCTTTTGCTGCATCCCATAAATTTTGGTATGTTGTGTTATCATTATCATTTGTTTCAAGGTAGTCATTGATTTCTTTTGAGATTTCCTCTTTGACCCACTGTTTTTCTAAGAGTGTGCTGTTTAATTTCCAAATCGTGGTGTGAAATCTGGGCTTCTGTCCCTTGCAAATCTCCAGCTTGACTCCACTGTGGTCAGAGATAATGTTTTGTATGATTTCAATCTTTCTGAATTCGTTCAGCCTTTCTTTGTGGCCTAGCATATGATCTATCTTGGAGAATGATCCATGTGCGCTTGAGAAAAATGTATATCCTGCTGTGTTTGGGTGTAGCGATCTATATATGTCTATTAGATCGAGCTCCTCTAATATACTATTCAGATGTTTTGTTTCTTTGGTGATTCTCTTTTGAGATGTTCTGTCCAGAGTTGATAGTGGTGTATTAAAATCCCCCACTATAAGTGTAGATGTATCTATTCTTTCACTTAGTTTTTCCAGCGTTTGCCTGACGTATTTAGAGGCACCCTTGTTAGGGGCATAGATATTTATGATTGTTCGATCTTCTTGACAGATTTTCCCTTTCACTAAAATGTAGTATCCTTCTTTGTCTCTCACAATTGTTTCACATTTAAAGTCTATTTTGTCTGATATTAATATAGCTACTCCTGCCTTTTTTTTTGGTTATTGTTAGCTTGTATGATTGTTTTCCAGCCATTCACTTTCAATCTCCATGCGTCTCTGGGTCTAAGATGTGTCTCTTGTAGACAGCATATGGATGGGTCATATTTCCTTATCCAATGTCCCAGTCTGAATCTTTTGATAGGTGAGTTTAATCCGTTGACATTCAGTGTTATTACTATCAAGGAATTATTTGTGTTAGCCATATTTTGATTGGATTTGTGTTTGTCATATTTTGTTTGTATATATTTTTTTGTCTTTTTTGTTGTTGTTGTTGGTCTTATACTCTCCTCCAACTTTGCCTTTCCTGTTTTTTCCTTTCTTCCTGCAGAACTCCCTTTAGAATTTCTTGAAGGGGAGGTTTCTTGTTGGTATACTCTTTCAGTTTCTGTTTGTCTGTGAATATTTTGAACTCTCCTTCATGTTTGAATGCTAGTTTAGCTGGATAGAGTATTCTTGGTTGGAAGTTTTTTTCCTTTAGTACCTTGACTATATCATACCACTGTCTTCTTGCCTCCATGGTTTCAGAAGAGAAATCAGCACTTAATCTAATTGAGCTTCCCTTGTATGTGATGGTTTTCTTTTCTCTTGCTGCTTTTAGGATTTTCTCTTTGTCTTGAGCTTTGGATAATTTGATAAGTATATGTCTTGGGGTGGGCCTGTTGGGGTTTATGACTTGTAGAGTGCGCTGTGCTTCTTGGATATGTACATCTGTCTCTTTCAGTAGATTTGGGAAGTTTTCAGCCATTATTTCCTGCAACACTCCTTCTGACCCCTTTCCCTTCTCTTCACCTTCTGGAATGCCTATAATACGTATGTTTGAGCGTTTTGCATTGTCATTCAGGTCCCTAAATCCTAATTGGATTTTTTCTATCTTCTTATTGACCGCTTCTACTATCTGTTTGATTTCTGATGTACTGTCTTCCACATCACTAATTCTCTGCTCTGTCTCTTCTAGTCTGCTGATATTTGCTGCAAGTGTATTTTTGATTTCTTGAACTGTGGTGTTCATTCCCATCATATCTGTTATGTTTTTGCGTATGTCTGCAATTTCCCCTCCAAGTGATGTCTTCATGTTGTTAACCTCTTTCATTACTGCATCAAATTTGTCGGTGATAAATGTTCTTAGTTCTTTCATTGCTTGTGCCAAGTTTTGCTCCCCTTCGTGATTATTGGTTTGTTGATTGGATTCAGTCATGTTTTCCTGATTATTGGTTTGGTTTGTAGATTTTTGTTGCTTTCTGGTCATCTCTTTATTTTGACGAATTTAATCAGTTCCTTAGCTTCTTTGTCTGCTTTTGGAGGTTAATTAGTTGTTATTTTTGCATAGGTGTTATATCTTCTCTTTGTCACTTTTTTCTTCTTATTCAAGTTACTTGTTGTTGGTTAAGTTCACTTTAGAAGAAAGTATTAGTGTTGGGGAAAGGCAATTGTGTCAGCAAGGGAAAAGTGTAAAGTAGTATTAGTAATGTATGTTAACAAAGCAAGAATATGAGATCTGGGAGGATGGAGGTTAGATTCATGTAGATTGTACAGAGTTATAGCTGTAGGTAGAGTACCTTTTATGAAGTAGATGACTGAATATGGGCGGAATATGGTATGAACTACAAAGCTATTGTTTTCATGAGAGAGGGAAAAAGAAAAGAAAGGTAATAGTTTCAAGAGTGGATAACAGACAGAAAACAGAGCAAAGGTATTAGAAATTAAGAGTTAGACACTTTGTGGATCAAAGATTGGGAGGTGGGGGTTGGAATATAGTAGAGACAGTAGATGATAGTGGATATCAAGATGCAGGGGAAGGGGGATAGTGTAGGTAACCTAAATCAGTTCACACAGAAATGAGGCAGTGGAGGATGGGAAAACCCAGCAAATGTGAGGTGTTCCCTGTAGCACCTATTGTGTACTTGAATTAAAATAAAATAAGTGGAAAATGAGGGACAAGAGGGAAAGAGAAAACCGAAAAAAAAAAACTAATTATAATAAAGAAAAAAAGAAAGACAAGAAGAAAGGAAGAAAGAAAAAGAGGATAAGCAAATGGTGGGGAACAGATAGGGGGAAGAGTGATACAGGTATACACGTGTCACAATTGCAACACTATCTAAAACAACAACCAAAAAAACCCCCTAAATAACTGTATATATAAAAAAAAAAGGACTTTGGGGGACACGCTAGGAGAAAAGACTAGGGGATAATGCAATATTAGCAATCAGGGCGTCAAAAAGAGTAAAAAATAAGATAAAGTGAAAATAAAAACAAAACAATATGAACCAATATAGATAAAACACAAACGTTAAGGTCCAAAGCACTCAAGGATCCCAGGTAGACCCCAGAGCGTGATGGATTCAGGGGTGGAAAGTCTGAGACACTGAAGACTCAAGAGGTGTGAGTCTGGGGTGTGGACCGCCAGAGTTCAGGGGACCCAAACCTGGCAAGCTCAAATCTGGTCCACAGAAAGCTTAGGAGCCCCGCAGTGCAACACAGCCCTCAGGGATCCCCGTAGCTGGGTGTCAGCCCTGTGGGGGAAGCCAGATCCGCGAATTTTATATTGAATTTCTGATCCCTGAAATTCACCTAACTCCTCAGGGTATCAGCCTTTGGACAGCTCCCTCCCTGTGCTCCCTCGCAACGGCCACTTGAGGGCGCCTCTACACCACGGCCAGTTCAATGACCCAGATCCCAAGCCCCGCTGGGTGGGGTGGGCTTCAGCTGGAAACGCGGAAAACAGACTCTAAGATCCGAAATCCCAAACTTCGCAAAATATTCCCCAATCAGCTTCCAGACGTGTCCTCCTCCCTCACTGCACCCTACAACAGTCTCCCAATTGTGTCCCCTTATTGCTCAAAATCCAATTCCGTTGCAGATCGGCAGCCGGACCTGTGGGGATGGGGCTCCAGGCGGAAGCGCTTCCCCCCCTGTCCGGCGACCAAAACGTCCCCCACTTCACAAGAAAACACCGTCTGTCTCCCCAAATCAATCTGCTAAGGAGTCTTGTCCCAACAATCCCTCACCAGCCAGGCCAGTATCCGCGAATTTCTCAGCACCGCAAAGCCTCCAGAAAGAGGAAAAAAAAAACCAAAAACCCCTGGCCGCCGCGGCTCCGGAGCTGCAAGAGCGCCCGCTACCGCGGCTCCGCCCACCCAAGGAGGGAACTTCCCGCGCCCAGCTGGGATCTCCGTTTATATATTATAGACGTATCCTCTCTGTTACCTTCCCACTGAATTGACGTCCAGACACCTTCCAACCAGCAAAAATCCCCGAAACAGCGCGGTCCTAAAGAGCCTTCAATGCTGCCCAGCCACCCCCTGCAGAGACACTACCAGGCAAGCTCACGCAGCCACCATCTTGCCAGCCTCGCCATCTTATTTTCTACAGTAGCATTAAAAAGGCTAAAATACTTAGGAATAAATTTAACAAAGAAAATGCAATATTTTTTACCCTGAAATCTACAAAACATTGTTGAAAGAAATTAAGGAAGACCTAAATAAATGGAAAGACACCCATGTGCATGGCCTGGAAGGCTTAAAACTGTTCAAATGACAATACTTTCCAAAGCAATCTACAAATTCAATGCAATCCCCCACAAAATTCCAGTGTCCTTTTCCCCCCAGAAATGGAAATGCTCACCTTTAAATTAACATGGAATTGCAAGGGACTCCGAATAGCCAACGCTATTTAAAAAGAACAAAGTTAAAGGACTCACACTTCCTGATTTCAAAACTTACTACAAAGCTACAGTAATCAAAACAGTATGGAGGGAAGCGGACTTGGCCCAGTGGATAGGGCGTCCGTCTACCACATGGAAGGTCTGCGGTTCAAACCCTGGGCCTCCTTGACCCATGTGGAGCTGGTTCACGTACAGTGCTGATATGCACAAGGAGTGCTGTGCCACGCTGGGTGTCCCCCACCTAGGGGAGTCCCCCGCATAGGGGAGCCCCACACGTAAGGAATGCACCCCGTAAGGAGAGCTGCCCAGTGTGAAAAAAGTGCAGTCTGCCCAGGAGTGGCGCCGCACACATGGAGAGCTGACGTGGCAAGATGATGCAACAAAAAGACAGATTCCTATGTCGCTGACAACAGCAGAAAGTGGACAAAAAAGAACACACAGCAAATAGACACAGAGAACAGACAACTGGGGTGGGGGAGGGGGGAGAGAAATAAAATAAAATAAATCTTTAAAAAAAACAAAAAAAACCCAACCAAACAAAAAAAACAGTATGGTACTGGTATAAGGATTAGACTTACGGACCAATAGAATAGAATTGAAAACCCGTAAATGAACCCATGAGTCAATGGTCAATTGATTTCTGACAAGGGTGTCAAGATCATCCAGTGGGAAAATTAAAGTCTTTTCAACAGATGGTGCTGGGACAACTGGATATGAATGAATGAATTCATGTGAATTTGGACCCCTTTTTCACACAATATGCAAAAGTTTACTCAAAATGATCTAAGACCTAAATATAAGAGCTAAGACTATAAAACTCTTAGAAGAAAACTTAGAAAAAAATCTTTGTGAACTGGGATGGTGACAAAGAAAATGATTTTTTAAATATGCTACCAAGAGCACAAGCAACAATGACAAAAAGAGAAAAATTGGTCTTCATCAAAATTAAAAACTTTTCTGGGGAAACGGACTTTGGCCCAGTGGTTAGGGCGTCCGTCTACCATATGGGAGGTCTGCGGTTCAAACCCCGGGCCTCCTTTACCCGTGTGGAGCTGGCCATGCACAGCGCTGATGCGCGCAAGGAGTGCCGTGCCACGCAAGGGTGTCCCCCGCGTGGGGGAGCCCCACGCGCAAGGAGTGCGCCCGTGAGGAAAAGCCGCCCAGCGTGAAAAGAAAGAGCAGCCTGCCCAGGAATGGCGCCGCCCACACTTCCCGTGCCGCTGACGACAACAGAAGCGGACAAAGAAACGAGACGCAGCAAAAAGACACCAAGAACAGACAAACAGGGGAGGGGGGGAAGTTAAATAAATAAATAAATCTTTAAAAAAACAAAAAAAACAAAAAAAACAAAAAAAACAAAAAACTTTTCTGCATCAAAGGACACTATCAAGAAAATGAAGAGACTATCACAGAATGGGAGAGAATATGCAAATCACATATCTGGTAAGGGTATAATATCCAGAATATATAAAGATCTCTTACAACTCAAGAACAGAAAGACAAACAATCCAATTTAAAAATGGGCAAAGGACTAGAGTAGACATTTCTTCAAAGAAGATAAACAAATGGCCAAAAAACATAAGAAAAGAGGCTCAATATCTTTAGTCATTAGGGAAGTGCAAACCAAAACCAAATAAGATAGTCTTTCATACTCACCAGGGCATGGTTATTATTAGAAAAGGAAAAAGAAAAAGAAAGGGAAATAGTAAGTGTTGGTGAGGATGTGGAGAAATTGGAGCTCTTGTATGTTGCAAAAAAGGCACGGTGGCTATGGAAAAGAGTTTGGCAGTTCCTTAAAAAGTTAATCATAGAGCTATCATAGGACCCAGCAATTCCACTCCAAGGTATATACCCAAGAAAATTGAAAATATAAGTTTACACAAAATCTTGCACACAAATATCTATAGCAGCATTATTCATCATAGCCAAAAGGTGGAAATTATCCCTACAATGGAATATTACTTGGCCATAAAGATGAATGAAGTTCTGATACAAGCTACCACATGAACATCGAAAACATTCTGCTAAGTGAAAGAAACCAGTCACAAAAGACCAGTTTGATTCAATTTGTATGAAATGTCCAGAATAGGCAAATCGATAGAGAGAGAATTAGTAGTTTCCAGGGGCTGGGGGGAGGGGAAAATTGGGAATGACTGCTAATGGATATGAAGGTTTTTTGGGGGGGTGATGAAAATGCTCTGGAATTGGGTCATGGTGATGGTTGGAAGGCATCTGGAATATATCGAAAATCACTGAAATGTACATTTTAAAGTGGTAAAATCGTGAATTTTATATTATGTGCATTTTATCTTAAAAAAGAAATAGAGGATAGAGAGAGAGGAAAAAAGAGAAAGAGAAAAGAAAGAAAAAGAGGGAGGGAGGAAGGGAGGGAAGGAAGGGAGGAAGGAAGGAAGGGAGGGAAGGGAGGGAGGGAGGAAGGAAGGAAAGAAGGAAGGAAGGAAGGAGGGAAGGAAGGAAGGAAAAACCTACCGCAGAGGAACTGGCCACTCTCTAGTCCCAGTTTCAAAGGCCCACTGGAGAGACTCTGATTGGCCCAGCTTGGACCAGGTGTCTGATCCTGGGATACGGTGTCACACAGGCAAGCGGGGTTGCTGGGGAATCAGTCCTTTGGGTGCTCAGGAAAGAGGGGTGTGACCCTGAGTAGTTGTTCCAAAGATGTCCTCTTTAGGTATTAAAAAAATAGCATTAAAGAAAACCTCGGAAAAAAGGAAAATAAATTACCCATAATTCAGCATCATGATTGTGACAGTTTTTATTTCTGCAAATCCTTCCCGTATTTGTCCACAGGCCAACATGTTTTCCCGAGTTGTAATCACTATGTTTGTGCTGTTTATTTCCTGTTCCTTTCACTTCCCATCATGTCACAAATCTCTCCCCATGTTTCTAAATCACCTTCATAATTATCCTGCATAACATTCAATTGAGTTGATGTACCATCAGCTGCTTAATCACTTTGCCATCTCTGGATGTTTACATGGTTTCCAATTTTTTTTTCCTATTATATGTACATATAATACTGCAGGAAATACTTGCATGTGTACTGATTTTTTTACTTGAATTTCCCAATTTACTTATGAAGACCAAATATGATCCTATTTCCCATGAAATGCCAAACTAACCAAGCAGCCTAGATAGAAAAGAGACACCTGAAGTCCCCGGGAGAGCTGGGAACGCAGCCCCAACCCCTGCAGACCTCGCTGCCCGTCCTCTCTGCCCTGTCCACTGTCGGCCTCTCTCCCACCAAGAGTTCCCTGAAGTCGGCGACGGGAGGAACGTGCCGCTGTCGAGTTCTTCTTCCTTGGGTTGCATCCAGGTTTGTCTGTATTTGCTGTTACAGTGCTGCCCTAAACATCCTCAGACATGCCTCCTGGTTCTGGGACACATGGACAGTCTGTCTTCATGGGTTTTTCACCTGTGACATATTGGACATTTGGGGGCTGGAAATTCTTTGTTGTCAGCGCTGAGCTGTGCGGCGCTGGGTGCTCAGCGGCATCTGTGGCCTGTACCCACGAGATGCCAGCAGCACACCCCCAGTTAGGCAACCAAAAACGTCTCCAGACGTGGCCAGCTGTCCCCCAGGGGGCAGGAATTGCCCTTCCCCCTGTGGAGAGCCACTGCCTTGGACTAGTGTTTGTCAAAGTTTGCTGCCCTTTAGACTCACACGGGGAGCTATGTAAAATCCCTGTGCCCAGACTGCACTCCAGTCCAAGTAGATTAAAAAATTTTCCCATTTCCATTTTGAAAGGAAAAAAAAAAAGAGCCTATATTTATCTAGTGCCATAAGATGCCATAAATGTGTGCATCTGCTTGAAAACCGAAAGCTTTACCCTTTATCAGATGCTGTTCGGTCAAAGACCCTCTGTGGAGGGTCTCCCCTGGGCTAGCTCCCTGGGCTGGGGTTGGTCGTGATGCCACCCCCTGTTTCCTCTGTGAGACATGCTCATGTGCTGTGGCAAACTGTGTGCCCCGCAGATGGTCGTAGTACTAAGTCCCATCCCACGTGTCCTTCCAGAATCTTGCAGGGCTGGGCTTGTGTGGTGGCCGTGGAGAGCCTCTCCGCTCTCCCTTCAAGAAAGGCTTACTGTGTAGCTGCAAGGGATGCAGGAGCTGGCAGCCTCCACCTCTTAGCAACTTTAGGACGCCAACAAGGTCAAGCAAGGTCATGCACTTCCTGGGCTGCCCCTAGCCCATGACTGCATAGAGCAAGGGTCTAGGGCCTGGCCATTTCTGCCCGCAGGGGACCCCTCTAAGGAGCAGTCTTTGCCTGAGGGCTGGCGCTTAGGTTGGCCAAGACTGTCAAGTCTGCACCGCAATTCTAGGCTCTCCCTGACCCATTGGCTTCCCACCTCCTTTCTCTTCATGGGTGCAAAATCCACATTGTGGTCTGAAGACTTTCTCTGTCCAACCCTCCTTCCTCACTGTAGCAGGTTGAAGAAAAAGAAAGAAGCTAATGCTCAGCTCCTTGCCCCTGGTACCAGAGAATGGGGCCTTACTTGTTAATAGGGTCTTTGCAGGTGGAGTCAAGGTGATGCCATACAGGGTTAGGGTGGCCTGAAGCCCAGTGGCTGGTGTCCCAATCAGAGACAGAAGAGGGAGATTTGAATTCCATGGCCAGAGGAGCCACAGGGAAGAGGGAGATGGAAGCTGTGCGCCTATCAACCAGGGAACCAGGGATTGCTGGGAGCTGGTGAAGCAGAGGGAGCCTCCTGGAGCCTGCAGATGGAGCACGACCCCCACCACCTGGATTCAGACTTCTGACTCCAGAGCTGAGAGAAGCAGTGCTGTTGACCTAAGTCCCCGGTTTGTGGTCGTTCGTCACAAGAGCCCTAGGAAGCTGTCACCCCCGTTCTTTGCAGGTGTCACCCCCAATCAACCTCGTGCACTCCCGAGTCCATCTGGGTGTCTGGCGTCCAAGGGACCATCCGACACAGTCTGTGACTTGTCACCAGTAGCATGCGGCGGAGGCGACGCTGCCTGACTTGAGGTCACAAAGGCTGTGCAGCTTCTATCTTGCTCGCGAAAACACTGGCTGTGGGAGGCGTCATCTGCCCCCTGAGCAGCTCCCCTTCCCTGAGGCTGCCATGCTGTGAGGAAGCCCAAGCTAGCTCATGGGGCGGGACGCACAGAGGGGCCCCGAGACGACGTGAAGGGAGAGGGAGCGGTGCTTGCTCAGCCCCCCGCTGCTCCCCGCTGTTCCATCTCCAGCCATCATCTGGCAGAAAGTGTGTGCGTAGAACTGAGCCAGAGCTGCCCCGAGGAGCCTTTCCTGAATTCCTGACCCACCGAGACTGTGAGAGACAAAATATTGAGGGTGTGTTATTTCTCTAAGTTTTTGGCTGATTTGTTACACAGCAACCGATAACAGGTACAAGTATCCTGATGAGAGAGGCATCTGAGCCTGGGGCCTGTCATTGTTCACAATACTTGAATGTCTTTGTTATTCTTCCAGAGACGGGCACACAGTAGATGTTCGATACTCATTCTTGCTGCTTTGCAGTTTCAATGCAATTCTAGATATGGACCAGTTTGGAGCTGCTTGGAGATAGATGTATAGCAATCTAAGACATTTTCTGTCTAATTAAATTGTGACTAGAATCCATTCTAAGAAACAGTTCACATGCTTGTCAATTAGAGAAACAGAAGATGTTTCTGAGGTCTGGGATTAAAATTATGATGCTCACCCCCAATGTCAAACAAGCAGAAATGTCTGTCGGGGGGCTCGGTGCCTGTCCTTAGCCTCCACAGCTATAAAGGGGTAAGCAGCTGATGTCAGGGAAAGAGAAATCATCTTTGAGTCTCCTTGGCCCACCCCAAGTTCTTACACAGGAAGAGGGAAATGGAAAGAAAAAGAAAGGAATGAGAAAAGAAAAGAAGGGAAAGGAACAAAGAGGCTCGATGCAGCAGCAGGCTCAGGCTAAGAGACCTGATGTGCTGCTTCCACCACTCACTGGTTGTCTGGGCTGGGGGACATCCTTAACCTCTGCTGGACTCAGTTTTCTCATCTGTAAATGGGGAATAATAATAGCTCCTCCCTTATGTTATGGGGCTCCAGTGGGAGTGTGGATACAGGAGCATTTTATCACCTTAAACCTCTCTATGTATGGAAGCCTCACACATCTAATATCATTAAGAAGAAGAATTTATTTTCTTGTTGTAAGGGCCATTTGCCAATCATAGCTAAGGAAGCAAAAATGGGAGTTGGCACCAGGAGGATTTGTGTCTGGGCAGCCCCGGTTTGACTCCCACCTTTACCGTGTAAATGGAACTAGGCTTGTAAAGCTGTTGGCGGCTGAATATCTGCCTTCCTTGTGGCCAGCAGTTTCATCCTAAGTCTGTGCCTAATAGAAGTGCCTATACCTGTTCACCAAAAGACATAAACTAAAATGTTTGTAGCAGGCCAGGGGCTTAGGGGCCCAAACCTGGACGCCCCCTGCCCATTGTTCCTGGCTTTCACTGCGGCATAGCAAAGCGCACCAGGCTCAGCGGACTCAAACGACAGGCGTGCTTCCCATCACGTGGCGCCTGCGTCAGGGGCGCACAAGGCATCGGCCAGGGCGGCAGCCTCACCCCCAGGCTCGGCAGGGCACCTGCCCCCAGGCGGCTGAGCTTATCGACAGCCCTCGGTTCCTTGCACTGTGGCGCTGCGGGCCCTGGCTTCCTGCTGAGGCGAGGCTGGCCTCTGTGCCTGCCGCTTGACAGCTTGATCCCCAATGCCAGAGAGGGAGAGTGCCTCCTCGAAGTCGGAGGTCACGCTCCTAAGCAGAAGGTGGAAGTGGCATCCCACCACCCTGCTGCGTTCTGCGTCCCGCCTGCCCTCAAGGGGAGGGGCTCACACAAGGCTGGGGACCCCAGGAGATGGGATCATGGGGGCCACTGGAATCTGTGCCCCGCATCCATCAAGCACGGAAGGGAGCAATCAAGAGTGGCCGGTCCCCACAATGGCATACCCTGTGGCAGTGAGGACGGAGCTCTCAGCTGCCACGTAGAGCAACACGGACGAATCCCAACATGGATGAATCCCAAACGTAATACGAAGTGACCGTGATGGGGCCAGATGCAAAAAAGGACGGGCCACCTGATTCCACTATAGAAGTTCAGCAATTGTCCAAACTCACCTCTGCTGTTACAAGTTGGGATGGTAGTTGCACGGGGGAGAGGCAGCTAGTGACCGCTAGGAAAAGGAGGGCTTTGGGGGGCTGGAAATGTCCTGATTCTCTAACTGGACCATGGGTGTGTTCATGCATTGAGAACTCATTGTGAGGGAAGCAGACGTGGCTCAACGGATAGAGCGTCCGCCTACCACATGGGAGGTCCAGGGTTCAAACCCAGGGCCTCCTGGCTCGTGTGGTGAGCTGGCCCATGCGCAGTGCTGATGCGCGCAAGCAGTGCCGTGCCACGCAGGGGTGTCCCCCGTGTAGGGGAGCCCCACATGGAAGGAGAATGCCCTGCAAGGAGAGCCGCCCAGCACATAAGGCACAGCCTGCCCTGGAGTGACACCACACACATGGAGAGCTGACGCAGCAAGATAACACAACAAAAAAGAGACACAGATTCCTGGTGCTACTGAGAATGCAAGCAGACACACAGCATGGACACAACAGAGCAAACAACGGGGTGGGCGGGGGGAGGAGAGAGAGAGAGAGAAAAAAAGCAATAGAAAAATAAACAAAACCAAAAAAGTATATTAAAAAAGAAAGAAAACTCATCGTGATACGTTCACTTGTTTGTATCTATGCAGTGATCCAATAAAGAGTTTTAAAAGTTGTCCCAAGAAGTAGAAAACCTATGTGATAACCGTAGCTGCATGCAGCAGGGTCTAGAACTCTGCCTGGCTTGTGGCACCTGTGGGAGTGCGTGCCAGGCAGCACACGGCCCTCGCGGCTCCCAGTCCACGTGTCCGCTGAGTGAGGCCAGCAGAGGCCGAGAAGCATCTGAGTCTCGTTTCCAGGGTCTGGAGAGAAGGCTCTACTGAAGCTGCAGCGAAGCCCTGGCCCAGCAGCTGTGGCCAGAGGAGCCACGAAGCAGTTTGTCTGAAGATAGCAGGAACGGATGTAGAAATGGGCTCTAGTAACACCTCCAGAACCTTCCATTACACATTTCTTCATCCTCCAATCCTAAGCCAACTCCTTGCCCCTCCTTTCAGCCAGGGCTTCTTTGGAGAAACCAACCCTGACCTGAATTTCCTCTTTCCAGGATAGACAGCTGGCTGATCCCCAGGGCATGTGCACAGCTGCAGGCAACAGGAGCTCTTTGCTCTGTGGGCTCCCCAGTGCTTGGCCTTGGAGGGGAAGGGATGTGTTTTCATCAGGTTTGGGGTATTAGTCGGCTGAATCGATATCATTTCTGACAGTTATAGGGCGAAGAGAAACAGATCTGCCCCTTGAGCGGAAAGTTTAATTTTAGCTCTAGGCTTTTCCAAAATGGAATGAGAAATGGCAGGAGTCAAAAGCAAAACAAGCCAGCAATGGGCATTTCTTTTCTCGATTCTGCCTTGTTTTCAGCTGCCAGGCGGGGGATGCCTGAAGCAAGAGCGTCGGTTCAGTCACGGAGCTGGGGGAGTTCAGCTGCCAGGGGGCATCTTCCTCAAATTCCAGGCTTCTCCTCCCTCTTGTGCTCAGAGCTCTTCGAAGCTCCCGATCGCCCAGAAATTCCTCAGCGTCTCTCAGCTACAGCATTTAGGGTCTTGAGCAGTGTTGGGGGTTGAATCGTACCCCCGACAAAGGCAAGTTCAGGTCCCCATCCAATGGGTGTGAACCCACTGAAATAGGAACTTTGAAGGTGCTAGTTGTTAAGGTGAGCCCAAACGGAATGAGGGTGAGCCTAATCCAAATGGCTGAAGGGTCCTTAGAAGCAAAAGAAGCCACGGGGAGTGGCCAGCAGGTGGACGTGAAGAGGGCCCTGAGGAGAGAGGAGAAGGTGCCGCCATGTGCATCGCCACGTGACAGCCAAGCCAAGGATGGGGAGTCGCTGGCAGCCAGCCTGGAACACCACTGCCTTTAGGGAGAAAGCGTCGCCTGGCTGATGCCTCGATTCTGGACTTCCCGTAGCCTCACACTGTACGCCAACAAATGCCCGTGCTTTAAGACAGCTTGTTGCCTGGTGTTTGTTTTGGCAGCTAGGAAATTGAAAGGAGCAGTTGTGAGCTATGTCCCAAACACGTGATTACTGTTAAAACTTAAATGTGATGGTTAATTTCCTAAAAATTGGAGTGAATTTCCAAAAGACATAGGTAAGTCTATTTATTACAGTGCAAACTGGGAACAGCCCAAATAGCTCAAATACTCATCGACAGGAGAATGACGAATGCATGGTGGTATATTTGTATAATGGAATATAATAAAAATAGTAAATAATAAAAAAGAACAAATCCCTGATATGTGCAACAACATGGATGAATCTCACAAACATAATGATGAGCAAAAGAAACCAGACATGAAAACTGTGCACGCCTGCTCCATTTATGTTAAGTTATGGGAGAGGAAAACTAACGGGTGGTGAGAAAGGTTAGCATAGTGGTTATACCTGGGGGACATCTATGCTGGGAGGGGAGGCTTCTGGGTGTTGAAAAGGTGTGTTTTATCTGAATGGTGGTCACATACAGTTGTACGCTTAAGATTTAAGCATGGGTGTGATAGCCCCATCAAGAATGGGTTTGACGTCACCCACATGTCCATCATCACGTCACTCTCACTTTCCTTCCCAAATGCTTTTGGGGAGTGAGAAGAGGACAGGGTGGAAGTGGAGGTTGTGTGACTGGAATTCAGTGCCCACCAGGACTGCATTGAGGGTGAGGATGCCGCCCACCCCTTCCACCCAACGGGTGGAAGCACTGGCCTGGAGAAGGGCCCTTTGCAGCCTGTGCCTGGTTGCCCCAAGCCCATTGCTCACAGCGCCCCAGACGCTCCCCGCGGTCCGCGCCAGCACGCCTTTGCAGGAGCCCTCTCAGCTGCTGCGTTGGCCCCGCTCCCCTGCTTTGTTAGAGAAACTCCTCTCTACTTTCTAAAACCCAGGGCAGCTGCCCCTGCTCCCCGGAGACTCCCCTCTTGCTCCGCCCCACTTCCCTCCTCCCCTCCCTCACAGGAGAGTCCCTCCTTCCTCTGTGGCCTCCCTGCACCCCACCCAGGCTTCTGCTTTTGGTCCTGACCTTGCTGTCCTGCAGTTGAATCGTCTACAAGTCTGCTCACTCACCAGATAGGGCGTTTCCTGGGTGCGGCAGTTGTGTTTTGTTTTTTCCTCATAACCCACGGCTGCGAAGTTGTGAGTGGCATCCCCTGGAGTTGTGCAAGAGAAAGGTCTCGGCTGGCCCGGGACCCGGCCCGTAGCAGGTGCTTTTGTTAGTTGAATCGCATCGCAGCGAGACCCATCCTTTATTTCAGGTTGTAATTTTCTCTCCAGTCCTGCAGATTTGTTTTTCTCGTGAATGGTGTGGGTAGAGAGGAAATGGGGAAGTCCTTTCATGTTCTGATGCTTGTTGGTGCCAAGAGTCAGGGAGAGGTCTGGGGGCTGCCAGGGATGCAGCTGCCCGAGGCCGCCACGGGGTGGGCAAGAATGGCTGGTGGGCAAGTGCTTGACCATCGACATGGGTTGACCTGTGTCCCCCAGTAAAGACCCTAACCCCAGGTCCTGGGGACCTGACCTTTGGAAATAGGGTCCTTGATAATGTGAATGGTTAAGGTGGGGCCAAATTAGATTAGCATGGCCCTAATCCAACATGACTGGTGTCCTTTAGGAAGAGGACATCTGGACACAGACATGGAGGAGCAGGACCCGAGGAGAAGGAGGAGGCAGAGATGGGCGAGGGGCAGTCTGGGGCTGAGGGGTGCCAGGCACGGCTGGCAGACACCAGAAGCTGGAGGAGATGGGAAGGAGCCTGCCCTAGAGCCTTCGTGGGGAGCTCGGCCTCCAGAACTGCAAGGGAAGACATTCCTGTCGTTTCAGTCCCCAAGTGTGGCAGTTTGATATTATCGATATTATTGATGAATTCCAAAAAGAAACATACTGTTTGTAAACTGGTCTGTTCCTCTGGGCATGACAACCTTTTGTTTTTTTAATAATTTATTTTCCCCCTACCCCTTCCCTTCCCCTGCCCCTCTGTTTTTGCTGTCTATGTACATTCTCTGTGTGATCTTCTGTATCTATTTCTCTCTTTGTCTTCTCTTCTCATTTTTTCTCCTCTAGGATTCACCAAGGTTCGATCCTGGGGACCTCTCATGTCGAGAGAGATTCCCTGTCAGCTGTACCACCTCAGTTCCTGGTTTCTGCTGCATTTCACCTTGACTCTCCCCTTCATCTCTCTTTTGTTGTGTCATCATTTTGCTGTGTGACTCACTTGAGCGGGCACTTGCTCACTGCGCGGGCACTGGCTCACTGCATGGGCACATCTGCGGGCACTCAGCTCACCGTGCGGGGCACGCTTTCTCTTCTTCTTTTTCATCAGGAGGCCCCAGGGATCGAACCCAAGTCCTCCCATATGGTAGGTGGAAGCCTTATCTCTTGAGTCACATCCACTTCCCATGATAATCTTTTGATTGCATTAAATTCAGCTGAGATGCTGATTAAATTATGTTAAGATTAGGGCATTGATTCAACGATGTCATTACAGTGCGACTCAGCATTGAGTCCCAGCCCCCTTGGTGGGCTGATAAAAAAGACTCCCACAGGGAAGTAGACACACGAGAGAAGAACACATAGAGATAGAGATGGCTCATGGGAAGTGGCAGAGGCTGTGGGAAGAGATAAGCCTGATGGTCTACAGCTGACCTTGTGAAGAGAACAGAGCAGCTGAGCCCGGGAGAGAAACAGGCTCTAAGAGAGATAAGCCTTATGGCAGCCCACAGCTGAGATTAGAAGAAGCTGGGACCACAGAGCCTTGAGAGGAAGGAGGAAGGCTGAACCCTTGCAGACGTCACCCGCCATCTTGTTTCAACACATGGCCAATGACTTTGGCTGAGCAAGTACCTCTTATGGTGCCCTGAGTTGGACTCCTTAGGGCCTTGTGATTGTGAGCTTCTACCCCAAATAAATGCCCTTTATGAAAAAGCCAACAGAGTTCTGGTACTTTGCATCAGCACCCTTTTGGCTGACTAATACACTGAGTTTGTGGTCCTTGGCTACTGTGGCCTCAGAAAACTGATATAATTTTATTCTGAGGGATTCTGGAGGCCCCGGTTGGACACTTTGTCTAGAGTGTTGCTTTTCCTTTGGCCAGTAGCCAGCAGCCACCCCCACCAGGCATCCCTCAGCCCCTTCAAGAGGGTCCTGGCTCAGGCGTGGCCCCCCACCCCCCACCCCTTGCTACCGTTCCCACCAGCTTTCCTACGCGGCTGCTCTGGCCCGGCCCGGCCTCCTCACCCCGGCGCTGGCCCCTGGGGCTGTCAGAGCCCTGGCTCCTGGGAGCCCCTGCCTCAATGACTCAGAACCCAGCTCAGGTAGGTCTGTGTTAGGAGTGAACCCCCAGTTCAGTGTTCTTTCCAAGGTGCTGCCACAGCGGCAGGCAAGACTCCTGAGCATCCTGGGCTCTCTAGAAATCTCTAGCTCACCCAGAGAAAAAGGGCAGGGGTAAGGGCACATGGACTGACTCAGAAGTCAGGGGACACAGGCTCCAGTCCTGGTCTGGCGCTAAGGAAGTGACCTGGGCCAGTTGCTCACACCCCCAACCTCAGCTACCTCATCTGTAGAGACGGACGACAGCTCTGCCTCCCTCCTGGGGTCAGCGTGAGCACCAGAGAGCGAGCCGCCAGGCAGCAAGGACTGTTGTTGGTCATGTGGACTGTTGTTGTTGCTATGATTACAATTCCTTGAAGTTTCACTGAAGGCCAGGAGATACACGAGTTCTAGTCCAGCTCAGTGGCCGTTAATATTATTATTATTATAAAGACACGAAATGCATTCAGCGTCCAGTTTTCACTTGTGCTTAAGAATGTCTGTAGCAAAATCCAAAAGTTCCAGCAGAGGGGGATGTTACTGCATGAAAGAAAAGTCTTCGGCAGGAGAGTGGAATTTGACCAGCCGCACTTTGCGGAGCAGGAAAATGGAGATGTTGCCTTTGAAAAGAAGTCCCGCCCTTCGAGCTTTCAGACGCCAAGCGAGGCCCTTTGTAGAATAAAAACTGGCCGATTTCGCTCACGTTCCTAGGGTTTGGGAACGTGTCAAAGTGCAGTGCTGGTAAATCAGTTAAGATCTTTGATTTTAGCGGCTCGGGGGGAGCTCCTGTGACCCCTCTTGCCGCGGCGAGCGGCTGCTGTCGCTCTGAGCCAGCTCGCGTGCCTTGTCGTGCTGGCCCACTCTTGAGAAAGCCCGGGATGAAGTTCTATGTGTCTTAAGCTCCAGATAAAATCAGAAATCGCTGCCAAGGGCACTCCCCAGACGCACTTGGTTCTCTCGTTTTCTCGTTTCCTCGTTTCCTCATCTCTGCCGGCAAGGCCAGCTCCCTGGGAGCACGATGGAATAGATGCAAATGCTCACTCCAAGACGTTCCTTCGGCAGCCCCCCTGTTCTAGGCTTTACTTTTAGCCTTTAATCCTCTCCGCCACCCTGACAAGTCTGGATTATTTTCTGCATTTTGAAGAGAGGGTCGCTGCTGCTCAGGTGGGCTTAGAGAATTTGCTCAGATCCGACAGGGCGACCCAGGCAAGACGTGAGCGCTGGGTGAGTGGCCCCCGGAGCCTGTCAGTACCAAGCAAAGAACTAGCAGTCACCCCAACCAGTCGTCCCCACCTGCTGCAAAGCCAGGACCGTGACCACAGACACACCGTGTGCGCTAGCGCAGAGGGGCTCCCCGCCCTCAGGGCCAGCCCAGGAGTGGAGCCCCGGGGGCGCCGTCGGGGAGCCGACCCCCCGCCAGACCCTGGCAACGACAGCTACTTTCTTTCTTGGCTCAGTTTTATAGTTTCTGCCCAAGGTCTGTGTGGTGGGTGGCCTAAGGGTCCCCCCCCCACATCTGAATCCCCATGGCTGTGCTGTCTTACGGGGGAAGGGGCTTTAACAGACGTGGCTGAGCGAAGTGCCCCGATCCACAGAGATTACCCCGGGCCTTCGGATGGAGTCACACGGTCCTCGGCGCTGGAGGCAGGAGAGGCAGAGCCAGGAGGCTCGGTGGGGGAGCGGGCTGGCGGGACGGGCCCCAAGCCCAGGAGTGTGGGCAGCCTGAGCATGCGGGAGACGCCAAGGCAACGGACGCCCCCAGCCCCCAGACGGAACCAGCCTGCGTCCCCCGAGTTAGCCCTGGAAAGCCCATTTTAGAATTCTGGCCCCCAGGCTTGCAAAGAATAAATCTGTGCTGTTCTAAGCCACGAAGTTGGCGGTAATTTGTTACAGAAGCAACAGGAATCTCCGTCTCCAAACATTTTTGATTGCACATACCATCAGTAAAAAAAGTGTGCCCTGCACAGATATGTCCTAAAGCAGACACAAACATTGAAATCAAAAAGGATAAAACCAAAGAGGCCACAATGAATATTTCAAAATGCATTTTTAATTTTAAATGTATTAGGGTAAAACTCTTTTGGGTATTACATTTATTTGCATTATAAAATTAATGATGTTTTTAATCAGAGTGATGGCTTGAATATTATGTCTCATTATAATTTAAAATCTTTAACTTTTTTTTTTTTAACATTTTTTGATTCCACAAATTGAGGACCTGGTTGTAAGATTCAGTAGATTGTTAGACAAGGCTCAAATTAAGAAATTATATAAAATTGAAAAATATTCCATACAAAGATTAGTGGTTCTGTGTGGAAGAAGCGAACCATGCTCAAATTTTTAATCACAACTTCCAATTATGCAAAGTTTTTGCTGACATCTGGCTGTTAAATTTCGTTGTTCTCTGATCTTGATGTTCTTCTTGTAAACTAATTGGAAGATGCTTCTTTCTGTTATTTTTAACAAGTGGGTTCAAAACCCATAAAACTTTTTATTCACAGATTTAGAACATTCATTTCCCAGATTTTAGGCATGACCTATGAACACATTTACAGATGATACATTTAAATGTGTTTTTGGCTAAAAAAAAAGTCATAAAATTAAAAAAAATTTTTTTTTCCAAAAAGACCTAGCAGGAGTTTCTTTAAGAAAGCAATTACTTTCTCTTTTTTCATTAAAAATGACCTTCCAGTGATGGGGTGGACTGGTATGTTCTTTTGAAACTACTACCTGGGCTCCTCATAGCTACTTGTATCCCAGAAAATGCCAGCAAACTTGAAGCACTTCTTTTTTTGTTGTTCTTTTTGTTTTTTGTTTTTAGATTTATTTTTATTTATTTCTCTCCCCTTCCCCCCACCCCCTGTTCTCTGCTCTCTGTGTCCATTCTCTGTGTGTTCCTCTGTGTCCACTTGCATTCTTGTCAGTGGCACCAGGAATCTGTGTCTCTTTTTGTTGTGTCATCTTGCTGCATCAGCTCTGTGTGTGTGTGGCACCACTCCTGGGCAGGCTGTACTTTTTTTTGTGTGGGATGGCTCTCCTTGTGGGGTGCGCTCCTTGTGCGTGGGGTTCCCTTATGCTGGGGACACCCCTGCGTGGCACGGCACTCCTTGTGCGCATCAGCACTGCACGTGGGCCAGCTCATCACACGGGTCAAGGAAGCCCTGGGTTTGAACCTTGGACCTCCCATGTGGTAGGTGGACGCCCTATCAGTTTAGCCACATCCGCTTCCCACTTTTTGTTTTGTTTTGTTGTTAAAAAGTGTGACTTCAAGTTCAACAGCTCTTCTCAGTGTGTGGTTTTGTGCCACGAGCTCCCCTGTGTGGCTGTGCAGACTCCTGCACCTTATTACGAGACCTGGATTTCCAAGAAAGGCTCATGGCATCAAGCTCACTGGTAGCGCCAGGGCATGGTGGACGTCTGACGTCATCAACTTTTTTTTTCATGTGTGTCCTTACAAAATGTGTATTATTGTTTTGTGTGATGTATTCTAAAATTCTGTCAACAGCATCATGTTCTATTTCATTACATTTTCAGGGCCACCCGCTTTTAAATCCATTCATATTGCTGTGCATGTATCTAATCTGTTCCTTCTAACTGCTGCCAGGGTGTACAGTCCATATTTTACTTGTTTTTCTCCCAGGGCTGGAAATCCACTTGCCTCTCTTTCACCACAGAAAATAGGGGGACGCCGCAAACCTGCCCTTTTATAGACCTGAGTGAGCAACACTTAGGAAAGGTAGACCTAAGAGTGGCATTGCTGGGCCATTGGGCAGTAGTGGCTTTTTAAAGATTGAACTAAGGGCCAGTTTGCTCTGCCTGATGGTTGTGCCATTCTATTTTCCCACCTGTGGTACATGATACGTACCATGTGCCCACATCCTTGCCAACACTTGGCATTATTCACTTTTCTGATTTTTGTCAAGCTAATAGGTGTAAAGTGCTATCTCATTATTCTTTCAATTTTATTTCTCTGATTACTAATGAGTTTGAATATCTCTTTCGATTCTTGGGAGCATTTTGGGTGGCCTATTCTATAAGTTGTCTAATGATATCATGCATTGCTATGGGGGTTTCTCTCTTTTTATTACTGATTTTCAGTAGTTTTGTGAATTATTTAGAGTATCTGTCCTCTCCCATACGGTAGCTGCTAGCTGACATGTGAATGATGAGTACCTAAAATGTGACTGCAAACTGAGATGTGGTGTTAGGTGTAAAATGTACTGTGAATTTTGAAGACAGCATGAGAAACAGAATCTCATTAACATTTTTATTGATCACATGTTGAAATGATATTATTTTGGATATGTCAGATTAAATAAAATATGTAAGCAAATTAAATTTCACTAAATTATTTTTACTTTTTTTAAAAGATTTATTTTTTTTTAAATTTCTCTCCCCTTCCTCTGTGCCCTCCCACCCCCCCAGTGTCTGCTCTCTGTGTTGACTCACTGTGTGTTCTTCAGTGTCTGCTTGCACCCTCAGTGGCACCGGGAAACTGCATCTCTTTTTTGTTGCATCATCTTGCTGCGTCAGCTCTCTGCGTGTGCGGTGCCACTCCAGGGCAGGCTGCGCTTTATTCATGCGGGGAGGCTCTCCTTGTGAGGCCCACTCCTTGCATGTAGGACACCCCCATGCAGGGGCGCCCCTGCGTGGCATGGCACTCCTTGTGCACAGCAGCTCTGCGTGTGGGCCAGCTCACCACACGGGTCAGGAGACCCTGGATATCCAACCCTTGACCCTCCCATGTGGTAGGCAGATGCCCTATCAGTTGAGCCACATCTGCTTCCCTATTTTTACCTTTTTAAATAAAGCTACTAGAGGAAAGTGGATTTGGCCAATGGATAGAGTGTCCGCCTACCACATGGGAGGTCCAAGATTCAAACTCAGGGCCTCCTGACCCATGTGGAGCTGGCCCATGCGCAGTGCTGATGCTCTCAAGGAGTGCCATGCCATGCAGGGGTGTCCCCCGCATAGGGGAGCTCCACGCGCAAGGAGTGCACCTGTAAGGAGAGCCGTCCGGCGTGGAAAACATGCAACCTGCCCAGGAATGGCGCCGTACACGTGGAGAGCTGACGCAGCAAGATGATGCAACAAAAAGAGACATGGATTCTGGGTGCCACTGACAAGAATACAGGTGGACACAGAAGAACACACCGTGAATGGACACAGAGTGCAGACAACGGGGGGTGGGGCGAGGAGGGGCGGGGAAGGGGAGAGAAATAATAAAAAATAAATCTTAAAAAAAAAAAGCTACTAGAAAATTTAAAATTACCCAAGAGGGTCTCGTTACATTACTATTGAGCAGTGCTGGACCAGATAGGAATCCCTTGTGCATTTTAGACACTGTAAATGTCTTCTCTCATCCTGGCCCCCCCCTTTTTTTTTGAAAGATTTATTTATTTTTCTCCCTCCCACCCCTGCCCTCACCCTGCTCTTTTGTTTTGTTTTGTTTTTCTTTCTGTCCATTCACTTTGTGATCTTCTGTATCCATTTCTCTTTTTGTCTTCTCTTCTCATCTTTCTCCTCTATTCAGTGGGATTTGATCCTGGGAACCTCTGCTGTGGAGAGAGGTTCCCTGTCAATTGCTCCACCTCAGTTCCTGCTGCGCCTCCCTTTAACTCTCCCCTTCGGCTCTCTTGTTGCATCATCATCTTGCTGCGTGACTCACTTGCATGAGCACTGGGTCACCGTGCCGGCACTGGCTCACCATGCGGGCACTCAACGTGGGTACTTGGCTCATCACATGGGCACTTGCGCAGGCACTGTCTCACTGTGTGGGCACTGTCTCACTGCATAGGCACACTTTCTCTTCTTTTTCACCAGGAGGTCCCAGGGATCAAACCTGGGTCTTCCCATATGGTAGGTGGAGGCCTTATCACTTGAGCCACATCTGCTTCCCTCATCCTGGCCCCCCCCCCCTTTTTAAAAATTTCTCTCCCTTTCCCCGCCTCCCCCCCCACATTGTCTGCTCTCTGTGTCTATTCACTGTGTGTTCTGTGTCTGCTTGTATTCTTGTCAGCGGCACCATCAATCTGTGTCTCTTTTTGTTGCATCATCTTGCTGCGTCAGGTCTCCGTGTGTGTGGTGCCACCCTGGGCGGGCTGTACTTTTCTTGTATTGGGTGGCTTTCCTTACGGGGCACACTCCTTGTGTGTGGGGCTCCCCTACGTGGGGGACACCCCTGCGTGGCACGGCACTCCTTGAGCGCATCAGCACTGTGCATGGGCCAGCTCCACAAGGGTCAAGGAGGCCCGGGGTTTGAACCGTGGACCTCCCATATGGTAGGCAGACGCTCTGTCAGTTGAGCTAGATCTGCTTCCCCTGGCCCCTTTTGATTAACTATCCTATGGTGTCATCCATTTGGAAAAAAGCCTTAATTCTGATGTAGCCATATTCATTGATTTTGTTTATGCTTTAAAAGATTATTTTTGAGGAATTCTTCCCTTAACCCAACTCACAAAGATATTTACCTATGCTTCTTCTATTAGCTTTAAAGTTTTATCTTTCACTTTTAACTCTTTAATTCATCAACAGCTGCTTTTATACATGGTGTTATGTAGGCATCTTGTCTTACTTTCTCCATTTAGTTAGTTTTACTAATATCATCTATGAAGCAGTCTACCTTTTATCCATTAATTTGTGGTGCTACCTTTATGGTATATTAAATTCTTGTAAGTATCTTCATATACACACAAGGATCTCAGCTCTCCTATTCCATCATTGTTATCCTTGTACAGCTTTTCCATAAAACACTTTGTTAGCAAAGTAACATGCTATGGAGAAAATATATTCCTTGGTACATCTTTCATTTAATGGTTCATGAAAAAGTAGTCTTTTCTGTATTGCTTTATTGAAACAAAATCTAGCAAATACCATTATGTATGATATGTTATTTTTTTAAAATCTGTACTTTCATCCAATTGTATGGAAAACCTCCCACACAGCATACTTTCTTTTAATTCTAGTTTCTTCAGATTCTCAATGTTTTCTATGCCTTTTCCAATGGCAACACTGACAAAGAAGTGCATTTACTTTTTGCATTTTTCTTTATATTAATTTACCCATTTTTAAGTGGGAGGCAAATAGAGTATGTCCCCAGTGGTGTGTGACTCTTTGTTGCTAAGAAATCTCAAAAGATGCTATTGCGTAATGACAATTAAATTCAGTAAAAGTTTGTAAAGGACTAGACTGATGTCACATATTACTGATAAGACTGTGGAGTTGCCTTCATGCCTGAAAGTTAAATTTTTCAAGGTCTTGTTCATCACAAGGGTTTCAACTTCCTTAGCTCACATCTCCAAGCTCCACATCCACGCAGGCTAAGAAAGGGGTCCAGGGGCTTGGTGGACAGATGATGCTTTGCCAGCCCAACTTCCATTCCCTCTCCTAGTGACTGGAGAGAGTAGCCAGCTCATGTCATTTTGTGCCATGGGTCCAAGCCCACGACACCAGCCTGGGCACATGACTTCGTCCAGCCAATGAGACTCTGGGGCTTTTGCTGGAGTGTTAGGAAAGGGATGCTCTCATCCCACCGAGGTTGCTAAGCCTGAGGACGTAATCTTGGTCCAGTGACAGAAGTCTAAGAGCGTAGCCATCAGAGGAGAGCGGAGTTGGGGAAGTCTGCTGGTGTCATCTGAAGACTCACCTACCCTCTGTTACACGGGTCAAAAATATTCCCCTCTTGTTTTGTTGATGGGTATATGAGTTGTGTTTGGTAATTTTCAACCCAAAGAAAATTTGGAGGACCCATTACGCTGTGGTTTTTAACTTCTAAGGGACTTTTCCGTGATCTCTTTGTCCTGGAACCCACACTTTCCCCCTGTTTTCTCATCTTCAGGAAAGGCACAGAGCAGGTGGCTGTCACCCAAGGCTTTTGGAGTGTGTATGTTTTGGGGGGGGGAGTGGGTGTTGGGTGGGGTCAGGGAGCTCCTCCTGGGTTATGTGTCACCGGCATGCTTCCAAGCGGCCTGAACGGAAAGGCCCCTCACCTCGTCTCTCTAAGCTAGAGCCCATGGGACTTGATCAGGAACTGACCAGCTTCCAACAACCTCCCAAACTGTGCTCTCGATGTGTTAATATGACACTGTGGTGAGAGCCCTTGCCTCTTTTTTCTGATCTTTGCAGAAGTTCTGGGAAAAGGGAGGATTTGCCAACTCAGCAACCTTCTATGTACCTAGTTTTGGGGAGAAATTTGCGTTTGAAAACACTGACACAGGCATCACAATAGAAGCGGGGAACCTCAGGCTTGAAACAATGGCAGAGGTTCTGATTTGTAGCCTTATCGTAACAGAAATTCAGTGCTCATGGATATTTTCATGTCTATTTACCACCCTTTAGAAAAAGGTCTGGAAGGTTATTTTATTTCATTTTATTTTTTAATGTTACATTGAAAAAGTATGAGGTCCCCATATACTGCCCCCCACCCCAATCCTCCCATAACAATAACCTCCTCTATCATCATGGGACATTCATTGCACTTGGTGAATACATCTCTGAGCACTGCTGCACCACGTGGTCAAGGGTCCGTATTACAGTTTACACTCTCCCCCAGTCCACCCAGTGGGCCATGGGAGGACATACAATGTCCAGTAACTGTCCCTGCAGTACCACCCAGGACAACTCCAAGTCCTGAAAATGCCCCCACATCACATCTCTTCTTCCCTCTCCCTACCCTAGGCGGCTACTGTGGCCACTGAAAGGTTCTTTTAAAATGAAACAGTCATCTACCCTATGGCCAAACAATTCAGTTCCCAGGCATTTACCCAAGAGAAATGAAAATGTTTATACAAAGACTTATAAAAAATGTTCATAACAGCTTTATTTGTAATTATCCCAGATGGGAAACAATTGTAATGTCTATTGACAGGAGAGTAAATTTCCAAAAACAAGCCGTATATTAAGGCGATGGAATACTACTCAGCAATTAAAAGGGATGAACTACCAATAAATGCAAAAACACGGATGAATCTCAGAAGCTTGCTGAGTGAAAGAGACCACACCCCAAAAGTGCATACCGTGTGAGATCAGTTATGTGCAGTCCTCGGCAGGAAAACTAATCTAGGGTGAAAAAAATGAGAATGGTGGTTGTTTCTGGGGAGGATGGGAGCAGAGGTTGGCCAGGAAGGGATCTGAGGCACTTTCTGAGGTCATGGAATCATTATATTCCTGGCTAGGGATTTTTGTCCTGGGGGCGTATGTATTTTTCAAAACTCAGCAAACGATACTCCTGACAACTGTGTGTTTCAATGTGAGTAACTTGTGCAGAAAAAAAGAGAATAATAATCAATGAACTCTAATGAGATGAATGCCACAGCATTTAGGGATTTAGGGGTGAAGGTGTCTGCAATTTACTTGGAAATGCATCCAGAAATGATGGTGGGAAGAGGGATGGATGGACGAATAGATACTTGATGATGCAACTGTAGCAAACTGTTTGAGTTTCCTGGGCTGCTTAAGCAAGTACCATGAAATGGGGCAGGTTAAATAATGGGAACTTATTCACTCATGGTTTTGAGGCCAGGAAAATGTCCGAATCAAGGCATTAGCAAGGCGGTGCTTTCTGCCTGGGGACACGGCGCTCGGGGACTGGCTGCTGGGGCGCTTGGCTCTTCTGTTGCGTGGCAAGCTGCCTCCTGGTCCCTTCCTTCTCGTCCGGGTTCTGTTTCCTCTTTTTGCTTCCCGCGGCTTTCGCTCTGCCTGAACGTCATTCTCCTTTAAGGACTCCAGTAGCAGGATGGAGACCAAGGCTGAGCCGGTGGGGCCGCGCCCTACGTGAAGTGGCTCAGAAGGTCCTGCTGACAACAGGCTCCTGCACTCAGGAATGGATTAAGTTTAAGTACAGGTTTTTCTGGGCTACATACAGCTTCAAACCACCACCCAAACTATTGAGCAGTGTGGTCTCTAGGTGATGGGGATAGCGTGCTTACCGTACAATTCTTTCAACATTTCTGTATGTTTTCACTATGAGTTTTTTAAAGAGTACATTCATGCACTTATTCCAAATAAGCATTGAATGCTTGCTCTGTGGAAGGCAGTGTCTCGCCTCTGAATGCACACTAAGGGACAAAAGGACAAGCCCTCATGGGACTCACTTTCTTTTGCTTTTAAAGATTTCTTTTTATTTATTTATTCCCTCTCCCCCACCCCGGCCGCTTGCACTCGCTGTCTGCTCTCTGTGTCCACTCACTGTGCGTTCTTCTGTGTCTGCTTGTCTTCTTTTCTCATCTTCTCTTTAGGAGGCACCGGGAACAGATCCCGGGAACTTCTGATGTGGGAGAGAGGCACCGTATCGCTTAAGCCACCTCAGCTCTCTGGTTTGTTGTGTCTCTCATTGACTTTCCTCTGCGTATCTTTTTTTTGTTGTTGTTGTTGCATCATCTTGTTGCATTAGCTCTCTGCAGGGGCCAGCTCACTGTGCAGGCCAGCTCTCCTTCACCAAGAGGCCCCGGGAACTGAACCTGAGACTCCCATAGGGTTGACAGGAGCCCAATCACTTGAGTGACATTCGCTTCCCAGGACTCACTCTCTAATAAGAGAATGTGGACAAAAAATGAAACCAATGGATACGTAAAGTGGTTACACATCACTCTAAGTGCTAAGATGGAAATGGACGAGATGATGTGTAACAAATACTGGGGGATACTACTCTGGGATTGGGCAGTCAAGGAAGGCTTCACAGGGGAGGTGGCTTTTAAGCCTGGATGAGAAGAAGGTAGTCTGGGAAGAGCTGTGGGAAGGGCATTCCAGGACAGGTGGAAGGCCATGGAAAACCGGTGGGACTGCAGCATCATCACGAGGAAAGACAGGGGGGGTGAAAACCTGCTACAAATTCCTTGATACATCTCCCACCAAAGGGGGAGCCCAATTCCCTTCCTTTCAGTGGCTTAGAGACTCTTCTAACCAGTACAGCTGCTGCCCCTTTCTCGTCTCCCCTCCCCCTTCCCACTGCCCCCCTCCCCCCACCCCCTCTCTCTGAGCACGTGCATTTGGAGCCGGGGGTCCCTGGTGGGCTGTCCAGCAGAAGCTGGAACCCTGGTGGAGAGGTGGACATGGCCAGAGATGGACACAGAAACGCCTGGCTTCTCCTTTCCTCCCACCCTCCCATCCCTGCCTGCACTGGCCAGACCAGCTTGCTCGCCCCCAGTGTCACCCGTACCCGGGGGCAGGGACCTGGACAGATCGAGCCGAGGCGCAGGGCTGCCGTGCTCCTGAGCCAGGGCTGCCAGGGTTAGCAAATGCAAATACAGGACCCTGGGTCGACTTTGAACGTCAGTGGACCTACATTGCCGTGTTTGGGACATATATTGAAAAAAGCGCTCGTTGTTCACTGGGGGTGGAAATGTCACCGTGCGCCCTGACTGTAGTCTGGCAACGCTCCCCTTGGCTCCCGCTCGGCCTGCCTCACCACCCACCTCCTCTGGCGGGAACAGGTGCGCTGTGCAGGTCCCTGTCGCACAGGCCTGCTTTAGCATTCTGGGGGGAATTTCTGGAGTCATAAACTCTTGGGCTGCAGGGGCAGCTGCAGCGTAAATTAGCTGAGGCCAGGAGGGTAGGTCTGAGCTGACACGGTTGAACCCTGGAAGGGCCCGGCCTCGGGAGGGCTCTGTCTCTCATCTGGGCTGCGCCTTCTTTCTTTCGGCTCAGCCCTGGCCGGGAGCTGGACCCCGTGCCCGTTCGCCCGTCTTCCATTGGCAGCAGGTCTTTAGTTCAGACCCGAGAACGGTCCACGGGAAGCTCAGCGAGGGCCCCACGACCTGGTGGGCGGCCTTCCACAGGGAAGCAGCCTCCTCAGCAGTGTTCTCAAAGCGGGGTTCCTCCCCGGGACCCCGCTGAGAAGGCACATCCTCGGGTCCCGCTCGGAGGCCCCGTGCTGGCCCCGACTCTCCGGGGCTGTGGTCCAAGGAGCCCGGGGGTTCTGAAGCTCACTGGGCCGAGGTGAAGGGGAGCCGCTGCGACCCGAGGAAGACACGGGCTCTGCGCAGAAAACAGTCAAGAGTCTCCCCAGCCACGCCGGCCTCTCTGAGACTGGGGAGCGGTGATTTTCAAAAAACTTTTTATTTCCAATTAATTTCAAGCCTACTGGACAGTTGTGCACGTAATACGAACCCCATTCAGAGAACTCCAGCATTTCCCCGCACTCAGATCCACCGACTTCCACACTGTGCCACTTTTGCCCTTTCAGTCCTTCTATACATCTGTCTGTCCATCTATCCATCTGTTTTCTGAACAACTGAGAGCAGGTTGCGCAATCAGAATCCTTGAACATGTAATACTTGCAAGCACATTTCCTAGGAACAAGGATATTGACTTTTTTTAAATTTTATTTTTTATGTTTCTCTCCCCTCCCCCCAGCCCCAGTTGTCTGCTCTCTGTGTCCATTTGCTGTGTGTTCTTCTGTGTCTGCTTGCATTCTTGTCAGCAGCACCTGGAATCTGTGTTTCTTTTTGCTGCATCATCTTGCTGCATCAGCTCTCCGTGTGTGTGGCACCACTCCTGGGCAGTGCACTTTTTTTACACTAGGGTGCACTCCTTGCACGTGGGGCTCCCCGACACGGGGATGCCCGTGCATGGTATGACACTCGTTGTGCGCATCAGCACTGCGCATGGGCCAGCTCATCACATGGGTTAGGAGGCCCGGGGTTTGAACCTTGGACCTCCTGTGTGGTAGGCGGATGCCCTCTCTGTTGGGCCAAATCCGCTTCCCAGGATATTGACTTATGGAACTTAAGTGCAGTTACCAAGTTTGAGAAATTTAATGTGGATATACAGCTTACATTCTATAGTCCAGTTTTTTCTTAGGTCCCATTTGATGTCCTTTTGAGCCTTTTCTCCTCCCTTCTTAGATGCTATCCAGTATCATGTATTGCATTTAATTGTTTTTATCTCTTTAATTTCTATTTTATTAATCGTGGAAACATTCAGACAGTGTAAATCTTCCCATCTCAGCTCCTCCCAAGTAGACCATTGAGTGGGGACTCACATTCATCATGTTGCAGTTTCCTCACCACCACCCATTACTAGAAACTTCCCTTCACCCCAAACAGAAAGCCTACACTCACTTTGCATTAGCTCCCCATTGTCTGCTGCCCCCACCCCTGGTAATCTGCCCACTCCTGTCTGTCTGTATGAATCTGCATACACTATGGTATTTTTTGTGTTTACAATTGCGCTTAAATTGCACATCCTCTATCTGTAATACTCTAGTCAGCTTTGATTTAGTGCACATAAACTCTGTTCCTGTACCCCTGTCACCCTCCTTTATGCCACAAAGTACATATTTACATATTACGAGTCTAAAACTATTGATCTATCATTACGTTTTATGAATTTGCCTTTTAGATCTTGTAGGAAGTAAAAAGTGGAGTTACAAACCAAAAACACAATGATGCTGGTATTTCTACTTACCCCTGTCATTATCTATACCAGAGATCTTTACTTCTTCATGTGGCTTCAGTCAGTTGTTTCCTGTCCTTTCCTTTCCACCTGCAGAGCTACTTTCAGCATTTCTCACGGGGTGGGTTTAGTGGTGATGAACTCCTTCAGCTTTCCTTTATCTGGGAATGTCTTAATTCCTTCCTCTTTCTTTTTTCCAGATTCACAATTCTTCTTTGGCAGTTTTTTTTTTTCTTTATGCACATTAAATATGTCACCCCACTGCCTTCTTGCGTCCTCTGATGAGAAATCAGCACTTAATCTCACGGAGGCTCTCTTGTATGTGACATGTTGCTTGTCTCTTGCAGCTTTCCGAATTCTCTATCTCTGGCATTCAGCGGTTTGATTATAACTCGGGACAGTGGGAGTCTATTTGGGTTTATTCTGTTTGGAATTCATTGGGCCCCTTGGATGTGTATCCTCACAATGTTTTGAGAAAATCAATCTGGGAGCTGGCAAGAGCACGGGCGGCGTCTCCTAATAACCAGCCTTGCCCACCCGTGCTTCCAGCCTAGCCGCCTACATCAGCTGTTCTTCTGATCCCTCCTGCCATCGTTACACCAAAACCTGCCCATCAGTAGTCTCCAAGACAGAGCAATTAGGTGGTAAAGTTAGGGTACATGCTCCAGCTGTCTTCTTTTTAAGACCTATCTGGAGTTTTTTACATTTTGTAAAAAACACCATCGAATTATTAACAATATGCCTAACTCGATTAGGGTTTCTTAAAATGCATTTCTTGTTTCACTTATGACATTAAGGAACACATTTTAAGATGTATCTTTGTGCATCTCCAACACGAACAAATTATTAGACATAATTGCTGTGGGTTCTAGCCACCTCTCTAAACAGGCAAGGTTTTCCATTTGCAGAATTTAAAACATACCGGAGCAATTTGTTTTCCTTAATAGCAGCAAATTTGTTAGCCTGCCTCTAAACTAGCAAAACCTTTGGAAGCTATTATGTAAATATGGATAATGTGCCTCTGATGATGGTAATTAATGCAGAGATCTCCAAAAGACATTCCTCTTATTATCATATCCATAACAGCAAGCGTTTGAGAGCCCAGAGGGTGGGACGAGGAGCCTCCAGGACATTTTCCTGGCCGTCAGTGGTTCTCTGTGGCCTCCACAAGCCCTTCAGTTCCGTTCAAGGGAATAAGAACCCGTGTTTGCCCTCTGAGAAGAGGAAGATCCTCTCTTGCTTCTGCAAAGCCTCAAAGCTAATCATGAGCAGAGAGCCTTTGGTAGCTGATTATAATTTCCTGTCTCCATCTCTCCCTCTCAAATGGTCAGTTCCTGACTCAGAATAGAGCCCTTGTCTGATGTGGAGTCATCCAATTTTGTATTAAAATGAGTGTCACTAAATGCCATGTTTGCACGTTGTAAGGGCCTGGATTTGCACGTTTCAGGTCAAGCTAGACAACGAGGGTCTATCTGCTATTGCAGGAAGGAGCGTCCTGACCAGCTGACCTAAAGCCTGCATTTTATAGAAGGGGAAACTGAGGCCCAAAGAAAGGCAATGATTTGTTAAACCAAAGAAGCAGACGGTTATGGACAGGGCACCCTGGGGCCTGGACTGCTGCCCCTTCCCCTGTAATCTAGAATGGTCTTTATAGTAGTGCCTGACCTCAACTCAACAACAACCAACATTTTCCAAGTGGGCACTGGGTTTCTGGTCCTGAGAGAGGAACTGGGAGGATTCAGTGACGGGCAAGACATGACCTTGACCTTCAAGAAGCTTTCACTCCAATATGGGGGTCAGACGTGAAGAGAAATTAGCAAACCTCTAAGCCAGAATGGAAAGAAAAAGTAGTGGTTACCATTACACTGCTTGCCACAGGGCCTTTATACACACCGTTCCCTTTTCTGGGACCAGTCTCCCTTGCTCCGTTCACCTAGTTAGTGCCTACTCTGCCTCCTGGCTCCAAAGTCGCCTCCTCCAGGAAGACTCTGCTCTCCACCGGATGTGGCAGAGTTCCTCTTTCACACCCTCATCACACTCTTAATTCCTTGACCAGGCCATAAGCGCCCTGAACAAAGTCATGCCTTTTTTGATCACTTTTGTACTCATACCCATGAGAATACAAACTAGTATACTTTAGGTCTGTTAAAACCATGTAGGAGATGCCTTATGTTTACGTGTAAACAGAGGGGTCCACCTGCAGGAATACCGACTGAGAACAGAAGGACAGCAGCCATTTTTGTTCTTGATTGCAATAGTTCCATGCATTGTAGGACATCCAGCATTTTAGACGAAGGCCACTGCCCACCCTGGCTCTTGTGGCCACCAGAAACTCCCCTCAACCCCGGCAAATTTCCAAAGTGGGTGATAACTACCAGTCAAGAACCACCACTCTAAAAACCCAACAGAACTGGTTCCATCCCAAGATGCTAGCCTGTGGGGATGTTTGGCATGGGCAGAGGTTGGGGAGTGACACTATAGTATCTTTCCTTCATCTCTGTGTGCAGACTTGTGCAGGTTGGGTGCTGGGGACTGGGACTTTAGCACAAGTGACAAGGAGGACCTTTGTTATTTAGATGGATAGGAGTTTTGCCCTGTTGCTGATTCTGCAGGAAGGAGGGAAGGAGCTTTGGCAGGACTTTGCACATCTGGCTGCCTGTTGGCCCTTTGATGAGATGTTCCTCTGGAGCTGACAGTGCATTTCCATTTGCATGCTCATTGTTTGCCCATCTCAGACAGAAGAGGAGACTTACTCTCAGAATTGGGAATGGGATAGAACACAAAGAGATGCCTCACACTAACGACACTAAAAGATTCAAATACATCTTCAAAGGTTGAAATGATGGCTGGAGAACAACTAAAGTAAATTAAACAAGGGTGAATGCTAAGAACTGCTCTTGTTGAAATCACACCTTCCCCCCAAATCCCCACCCAACTCCTGCCAACCCAATCCCCGCAAGTATAGGCAGAGAGCAACCTAGCTACAGAGTTCATATGAGCAGCTCTGGGAGTTACTGGTACCTCCGGACCCGCAACGCAATGTGGTGGCCAAAATATAAGTGCAACCGTCGGCTTTGTTAAGTAAGGCATTGACTGTGGAGGCAGGGAGGGGATCGAGCAGACGGAGAGGCAATTGTTCTTGCAAATCCTACAGTTCCTGAGTTCCTTCACCTCCCCTGATGCACCTTGCTGACCTCACTGCAATAACCGGGCTCCGAGAGAACCTGAACAAAGAGCTGGTAGCAAGTGCGTGGCCTTCCCATCAGGCGTCCGCTGGCATCTCCTTCCACCACTCTTCACTGAGTGACACTGGTCAAGTTGGTTCGCCTTTCTGACCCTTCACGAGTGGAGATGCCAATATGCTGATTTTGAAATTTAAATGAAACAATTTATACAGAGTATAGGAAAGTGCTTCCATTACTCTGAGGTTCCCTCCCCACGATTTCTAAGATTTTATTTTTTCTGTCCTTTTCATCGAGAGTTGATGAATGGTTAAAACACAGAGGGAAAGCAAGAGTTTTGTTCCCGGTCCCAATTAGATATTACAAAAGCCCCATAAATCTTGGTGAATATGTTATAGGGAATTGAAAGCTAGAATTGTACGGCTATTGCTCTAAGGAACACAGCAATCATTCTCCAAAAGCCCTCCTGCAATTTTTAAAGTCTGCTTAATAGTGTGTGCCTATCAATAATTGGCTCGTTATTGATTTCCTAACCCTGAATAATGCAGTTAACGGTTCCCATTTTTCCAAGCCGGAATGAAATGAAAAGGCCAGGGTCTGTTGAAAGATGGCTATTTAGTCTGTTATTTGGGAGCATGTTAATCCACAGCATGAATGACCTATTCAGAATTTGGGTGCCTCTGACTCTTAAAAATGGAATTGAGTATTGATTTTGATACTATTCTCTTATTGTTTAATTAAACAAACCATATTCCCTGGGTGTGCTCCAGCCACCTAGCCTTTTACTCATTAACAAGCTAAATGGAAAAACCTACGAGCTATCACACATGGCTCTGTGTTCGTGAGAGTGGTGGCTTAATGACAATTCCGGGTGGAATTTGTAGTTCACCTGCCGTGTCTTGTATAAGATGGACCCTATTCAGATCCTTAGCAAATAACCCTGGTTCCAAATCATCAGGCAAGAGGAATATTTGCAAATATTGGGCATTCAGCGAATATTTGTTATGTGAAGCTAAATTCTTAAAAGGGATGTCCTCTCTGGTATTTTAATTCTGTTGCCAACAGAAGAGAAGATAGCTTGCCCTTTAAAACTGACGTTGGTGAAATTGTCACACAGTGTGAGAGAGGATCCGACATTTCAAAGCAGGTTTATTTCGAAAGGTCCTAATTGCTTGGGATGAATGGGATTCTGAGCAGCAGGTGCTGTGTTCTACTTTTACTCAGCATGAGGCTTTGGGTGACTGGTTTGTCTACATTGTGCCTGGTCCTTTTAATCAAAACTATTGCCCATTAGGCAACTTAGACCTTGTCCAGGGAAGTACTCAGCAAACATTAAGGTATTCTTTTTGTAATTGCCCAGGTGGACTCCCAGTGTCTTTTATCTGCCCTGACGTAGCCCCATCTCATCTTCAGCCCATCCAAAATCTTGTCTTCATGACCATTTAAGAAGATGTCAGCTCCCTTGGTATATAATCAATCCAGAACTGCTGAGGATAATTTCCACCTGGGGCTTCATAATTCTCCCCGAAGATTCACCCCTACTTCCCTTTAACACTCAAGGGTCTTTCTTTTGTGCCTCCTTTGGTTCAGACTTTAGAAGGGGAGCAGCATCCTCCAAGGGCTGTGTGGTGTTGGCAGCAGGGATTGGCTTAGGGTTCCAAGCATTTGAAGGCGGAGGATCAGCTGCCTCTGCGTACACAGAACATTTTCTCTAAAATCAGCCTGGGACAGTCTGGGTGTTGGATTGGTTTGACCTCTGTAGGTTATGAACAATAATGAGGCAGTCTTAAAATGGCTTGGGAATGTATTAGCTTATGTTCCTCCAGATCTCCCCAGGTGGGTCTGGCTTGTGTCAAGACTCAGGCACCAAATTTCACCTATTGGCTCTACTTCTTCAGATGTCAACTTTACCCTCAGGCTGACTCCCTTTGCTGGCAACACAGCTGCTTTGGTCCTGAGCCTGAGTCCCTTCCCCCATCCCTCAAGCAACCGTGGCTTTACTCCCACTTACTGGCCTGCACTGTCCAACTGACCATTGCCTGAACAGGGGCCGTGGACTGGGAGAAAGAGGGCATGGATGCTGGATGTGCAATCAGCAAACATCCACAGCTAATACTTTGTTGAGACATGCTTTCCTTATAGAATTGAAAGCTTAAACCTGAAAAAAAATAACAGAATTCCAAAATCTATTGTCAGGGCCAAGCAGGGATATATAGATATCCCAAGCAAAATAATGCTTGGAACCCCTAAGAGTGACATTCTTTAAATATTTCATCAACTTTTATTTAAAGGAGGGACTGCATACTGTGTGGAGATGGTGGAAAGGAGTTGCTGCCTTGGTACCACTCAAGCATTCTTCTTGTCCCAGGCAATTCATCTCTGTCTCATCACGTAAAACCTATTCCCCAGCACGGAGGCTTTGCAGCAAAACATATTCCGCCCCCTGAGAGGAAGCTGGGCTACCCTCAATTGTACCTTGAGCTTGTCCTGTGGGGGGCCTCGCTTTCCGTCCCATTGGCTTATCACATTATTCTTTCTAGTTGGTTATTTTAGTCTTCTGGGAAGGTCTTTGGCAAGTTCAACTTCTCCATGTTGTGACCTTTCTTATGGTATTTTTGTTTCCCTTATTTATCAGTGTACAACTTACCTGTCTGGCTGATCACTCTCCACCCCAATTCAGCTGTGGAAACAATTGGTGGGGGAAGGGGGGAAAAGGGTGAGAAGGGACTGTGGGTTGAAAGTGTGTGCAGGTGTGTGTGCACATATAAATGTGTGCAATTAAAGTGTGTAAGTACATGTGCACATGGGTCTGTATCTGCAAGTGTGTATATATGTATGTGCATGTGTATGTGTGTACATGTGTACAAATGTGCATGCACCTGTGCATATATGTGTGAGTGTGCACATGTGTGTATGTATGCGCTTGCATGTGTTTATATGTGCGTGAGTGTGTGTACACATATATATGTGTGGTGGTGGGAGGAGCCAGGGAGTGGAAGGTCACTATCTGTGGTGGATGTTGTTATTTCTACACAGTTCTTCCTTCTGTCCAGCCCTGACTGAGGCACTGTTACAGGTGGAACATACTGTTACGTCCACTGACATTGGGCTTAGCCATGTACCTGCTTTGGCCAATGGAATGTGAGTGGATGAAATGTATACCATGTCAGGCCAGAGGCTTTAGTGTGTTTTCATGGCTTGGCTTGGCCTCTTACTCTCCAGCCTATTGCCATGAGAAGAGCATGTCCCACGAAGCTGTTGTCCCTTCAGGCTAGGTCTTGGAATGAAAGACCCATGAAGCAGATTGGAACCCAACCCACAGCTGGGAAGAGAACTGAGCCCACTTCATGTGGATGCATGAATGAGAAATAAATATTGGACGGAAACATTGAGATCTGGGATTGTTTTTTACATGGCATTATTGCAACAAAAACCTGACACAGTAATTATACCGCTGGGAGACAAGGTGCAATAGGTGGAGAAAGGAATGATAATGGGAATGTGAGTTGCGTGGCCCACATGTCTAGCTGGGTGCTTTGTCTAAGACTCAGGGGGAGGTTTCTTGCTAAACACCATCCCTCCCACCAGGTTTATTTCCCTAATGGGTCAATTTACCTCTGTGAAACTATCACAGGTACTCAAGGAGACATTTGTGAGGACACTAACTACAGCATTGTTTGTAAAGAGGAGCAAGTGGATACAACTTAAATGTCCAGCCACAGGAGAAAGGATGAAAGCTATGAAGCTATATTAAAATTCAATGGAATTCGAAACAAAAGGTAAATTGAAGGGTCGAGAACCACCTATATCCACTTAAATGAATTACATGAACAGTGTGAGCCAGCAAAGCAAGTTATGGAAATATGTGCTCTGACTGATAACCTTTATATAAAGATTAAAAATCTAGAAGACGATAACATATTGTTTATGGATGCATAAATATATATTAAACGTATGAAAACATGTGCCCGAAGGTGAAACACTAAATTTATGATAGAAGAACCTTGGGGAAGAGAGGGGAAGAGAGGGAATGGAGCAGCACGTCGGAGACCTGAGCAGAATCAGTGATGTTTTGTTCTTTATAAAAAACGTGCGTGGGAGAAACATGGCAGCAGGCTAGGATCTGATAAGCTGGGTGGGAGCACACAGGCATCAGCGCCGTGCTCTCTCTTTGTATCTGGGTGTTTGAATGATTTCAGACAACATGGTTTTAACAGAAGAGATGCCAAGGGGAAAGCAGGGCACAGATGAGAGGGGTTTCGAGGACAAAGCTGAGATGGCACCAACATGTGGCACTTTCATCTGCTGGGCCCTGGGGTTGAACCTGAGTGCAGAGGGCTGAGGCGGGTGGGCAAGGAGCTTTGGCTGTCGAGCTAGGATGGTCCTCTGAGTTGTCCCCATGAATCAGCTCCCTAGGGCTGCCATGATGAACGGCCACAAGTTGGCCAGCTCAAAACAACAGAAATCTCATTCTCACAGGTTTGGGGTCTCTGAAGGAGACTCTGTGCCAGACCTCTCTCTGAGCTTCTGGTGTTTGCCGGCAACCCTTGGCGGTCCTTGGCTCGCGGCAGCATCCTGTGCTCTCAGCCTCTACCATCCCATTGCGTTCTCCTGGTGTGGTGGTGTGTCTTTGCGTATCCTTCTCATCGAGACACTAGTCATTGGATTTATGGCCCGGCCAAGCCCAGGAGGACGTCATCTTCACTCAATTGCATCTGCAAAGACCCATTTCCCATTAATTGACACTCATGGGTACTAGAGGTTAGGACTTATCTTTCCAAGAGACACACACTTCAACCCACATACCCAACTGGATCAAGATGGGCAGTCTTTGGACTCCGGCAGTGGTCCGAAGTTGGGCATGGGCCACATGGGAAGGCTGTGACCTTGAGTGAGGTGCCCTCTGCCCGAGGCCAAGTTTGACTGGACCCACCCTGAACACCATCCAGCAGCTGGTTCTGCGCACCCACAGACGGGTGCCACCTTTGGTCATTAGGGGCCATGTCAGGAAGGACTCGGCAATCTGGACTCTTTTCTGTCAACAACTGTTATCCTTCAACCTGCATGGTTGTAACATGTAGAATTTTAAATCACACTAAAAAATGTTTAATTTTTAATAAGTTCAAACCTACAGAAAAATTACAAATGGTACAATAAATGCCCCAATACATATACCTTTCACCTAGCTTCATCAATTGCTAACATACACATTAACAAATAATATCATCTTCCAGAATTTTCTTAGGAGATTCCTCCCTGACCTCTGAGTTAGAACAAGTTGCTTGTGTCATGACACTTTACCCTTAAGTGCTTTGGTGTGTATCTCCTAAGAACAAGTACATCCTCTTATATAATCACATACTATTATCTAGTTCAGGAAGCTTGCACAATTCAATAGAATGATTTTAGATAGTCCTATCTAAAAAGGAATCCATATTCCGCTGCTCAATAGAATGCTTTGTAGTGGTTTTTCCCCAATCCAAGATCCAATCTAGGATCATTGATTGCATTTCATAGTCATGTTAAATAGCTTTTATTTTTTGAACAGCTTTTCTTGAGCTAGAAGTCACACACCACACAATTAAACCATTTAAAGGATACAATTCAATTGTTTTTAGTAGTCACAGAGCTGTGCAAGCATTGGGGTTGATTTTAGAACATTTCCTTCACCTCAAAAAGAAACCTCATGCTCTTGAGCTGCCATCCTGCTCTCTCCCACCCCCACCGTCCTCTCCCACTTCCAGCGTAAGCAGCCACTAATCTACTCCATCTCCACAGCTTTCCCTGTTCTGGACATTTCACCTAAATGGAATCACACAGTATTGTCCTTTGTGATCGGTAACTCTGTATTCAACTTCTTTAGGAACTGCCAAACAGTCTTCCACAGTGAGTGCACCATTCTGCATTCCCACCAACAGTGAATAAGTGTTCCTCTCTCTCCACTGTTCTGGACATTTCACCTAAATGGAATCACACAGTATTGTCCTTTGTGATCGGTAACTCTGTATTCAACTTCTTTAGGAACTGCCAAACAGTCTTCCACAGTGAGTGCACCATTCTGCATTCCCACCAACAGTGAATAAGTGTTCCTCTCTCTCCACATCCTCTCCAACACTTGTAGTTCTCTGTCTTTTTAATTAGTGGCCATCTGATAGGTGTGAAATACCTCATTGTAGTATTGATTTGCATTTCCCTAATCATTAATGATGTTGAGCATTTCTTCTCGTGCTTTTTTGTCATTTGTATTTCTTCTTTGAACAAATGTCTATTCAAGCCTTTTGCCCATTTTAAAAAATTGGGTTGTTTGCTTTTTTTGTTGAGTTGTAACATCTCTTTATATATCCTGGATATTAAACATTTATCTGACCTGTGATTTTCAAATATTTTCTCCCATTGAGTCAGCTGCCTTTTCACCCTTTTGGCAAAGTCCTGGGAGGTGCAAAAGTGTTTATTTTTAAGGAGGTCCCACTTATCTATTTTTTCTTTTGTTGCGCATGCTTTGGATGTAAGGTTCAAGAAACCACTACTTACCACAAGGTCTTTAAGATGTTCCCCTACATTTTCTTCTAGTAGTTTTATGGTCCTGGATTTTATGTTTAGGTCTGTGATCCATTTTGAGTTGATTCTTTGGCAAGAAGTGAGATAGGGGTCCTCTTTCATTCTTTTGGTTATAGATATCCTGTTCTCCCAGCACCATTTGTTGAAGAAACTGTTTTGTCCCATTAATATGGCCTTGGTAGGTTAGTCAAAAACCAATTGACTGTATAGGTGAGGGCTTATTTCTGGATTCTCAATTCAATTCCACTGACCAGTGTGTCTACCTTTATGCCAGTACCAAGCTGTTTTGACCACTGTAACTTTGTAATATGTTTCAAGGTCAGGCAGTGAAATCCCTCCCACTTTGCTCTTCTTTTCTAAAATGTTTTTGGCTATTCTTGTGCACTTTCCCTTCCAAATGAATTTGATAATTACCTTTTCTAATTCTGTAAAGTAGGCTGTTGGAATTTTGATTGGTATTTCATTGAACCTATTAATCAGTTTGGGTAAGATTGACATCTTCACAATATTTATTCTCCCAAAACATGAACACAGAATGTCTTTCCATTTGTTTAGATTTTTCTAAATTTCTTTTAACACTGTTTTGTGATCTTCTGCATATAGGTCCTCTTCTTCTTTGGTTAAATTAATTCCTAGGTATTCAAGTATTTTTGTTGCTATTGTAAATGAAATTTCTCCCCTTATTTCCTCCTTAGATTGTTTGGTACTAGTGTACAAAAACATAACTAAATTATTATGTGTTGATCTTGAATCCTGACACTTTGCTGGACGCATTTATTAGCTCAAGTAGCTTTGTCGTGGATACTTCAGAATTTTCTAGATATAGGATCATGTCACCTGCAAACAGGGAGAGTTTTACTTCCTCTTTTCCTATTTTGGATGCCTTTAATTTTTTTTCTTGTCTAATTGCCCTAGCTAGAACTTCTAGTACAATATTGAATAATGATGGTGACAGTGGGCTTGTTCCTGATCTTAGACAGAAAGCTTTCAACCTTTCCCCACCGAGTATGATGTTGGGCTGTGGGTTTTCCATATATGCCTTTCATCAGATTGAGGAATTTTCTTTCTATTCCTATCTTTTGAAGTGTTTCTATTAAAAAAAACATGCTGGATTTTGTTGAATGCCTTTTTCTGTGCCGATTAAGATGATTATGTTTTTATCCCCTTCAATTTGTTAATGTGGTATATTATGTGGATAGATTTTCTTATGTTAATCCAGTCTTGCATACCAGGAATAAATCCCACTTGGTAATGATGTGTAAGTCTTTTGATATGCTGTTGGATTCAATTTGCAAGTATTTTGTTGAGAATTTTTGCATCTGTGTTCATTAGAGAGATTGGTCTGTACTTTTCTTGTGGTACCTTTATCTGGCTTTGGTATTAGGATGATGCTGGCTTCATAAAATATGTTTGGCAATTTTCCCTCCTCTTCAATTATTTGGAAGAGTTTAAACAGTGTTGGAGTTAATTCTTTTTGAAATGCTTTAGAATTCACCTGTGAAGTTATCTGGTCCTGGACTTTTCTTTGCTGGGAGATTTTTTATGACAAATTCAATCTCCTTAAATGTGACTGGTTTGTTAAGTTCTTGTATTTCTTGTAGTGTCAGTGTAGGTTGTTTGCATATTTCTAGGAAGGTGTCCATTTCATCTAGGTTGTCTCCAGGCTATCTTGGAGAAAGAACCATTGGCACTTGAGAAGAATGTATCATCTTCTGAGTTTGGATGTAACATTCTGTATATGTCTTTTAGGTCTAACTTGTTAATCATATTGTTCAAGTTCCCTGTTTCCTTGTTGATTTTCCTTCTAGTTGTTCTATCTAATGATGTGAGTGGAGTGTTGACGTCTCTAACAATTGTTGTAGATATGTCAATTTCTTCCTTTGTTTTGCCAGAGTTTGTCTCATGTATTTTGGGGCACCCTGGTCAGGTGCATAGATATTTATGACTGTTATTTCTTCCTGGTGGATTGTCCCTTTTATTAATATATAATGGGCCTCTGTATCTCTTATAACATTTTTGCGTTTTGTTTTGTCTGATATTAGTAGAACTACCCCTGCTCCCTTTTTTGGTTACTATTTGCAAGGAGTATCTTTTTCCATCCTTTCACTTTCAACTGGTTTGTATCCCTGGGTCTAAGGTGGATGAGTTTCTTGTAAGCAGCATATGGATGGCTCATGTGTTTTTATCTATCCTGTCAGCCTGCATCTTTTGATTGAGGAGTTTAATCCATTCACATTCAATGACATTACTGTAAATGCAATATTTCCACCATTTTATTCTTTGATTTTCTTATATTGTATCATATTTTTGTCTGACTTTTACTCTTTTGGTTATTCTTTCTCTAGTCTTTCTTCTATAATCTCTTTCAGGCCTCTCTCTTGTCTTTTAATTTCAGATTCTAAGACTTCCTTTAATATTTCCTGCAAAGGTGGATTTTTTTTTGCAAACTCTCTTAGTTTCTGTTTGTTTGTGAATATTTTATACTCACCTTCATATTTGAAGTACAATTTTGCTGGATAAAGAATGATCTCAGCTAGAAGTTTTTCTCTTTTGGCATCCTAATTTTATCATACCACTGTCATCTTGCCTCCATGGTTTCTGATGAAAAATCTGTGCTAAGTCTTACTGGATGTCTTTGTACATGATGGTTTGCTTCTCCCTTGCTGCTCTGAGAATTTTCTCTTTATCTTTGACAGTTGACATTCTGAGTAGTATGTGTCTTTGAGTTGGTCTATTTGGATTTATTCTGATTGGGGTACCGTGTGCTTCTTGGACATGTAAACTCTTTCATGAGAGTTGGGAAATTTTCAGCTATTATTTCTCAAATACTCCTTCTGCCCTCTTTCCATTCTCTTTTCTTTCTAAAACTCCCATGACACATGTTGTTGCATTTCATGTTGTCATTCAACTCTCTGAGTCCCTGTTCAATTTTTACCATTCTTTGCTCTCTCTGTTCTTTTCTCTCTTCAATTTTAGCTGTTCAATCTTTGGTATCACTTATTCTTCTATCATTTTGAGTCTGCTGTTGTATTCCTCTAACGTATGTGTGATTTTATTTTAAGGTTTATTTTTAAATAACTATTTCTCTCCATCCATCCCCCATTGTCTGCTCTCTGTGTCCACTCACTGTGTGTTCTGTGTCCACTTGCACTCTCAGTGGCACCAGGAAACTGCAACTCTTTTTTTTATGTCATTTTGCTGCATCAGCTCTCCATGTGTGCAGTCCCACTCCTGGCTGGCTGTGCTTTTTTCACATGAGGTGGCTCTCCTTGCAGGGTGTAATCCTTGCACAGGGGACGCCCCTACATGGCACAGCACTCCTTGCACACGGCAGCTCTGTGCATGGGCCAACTTACCACACGGGTCAAGAGACCCTGGGGATCGAACCCTGGATCCTCCCATATGGTAGGTGGATGCTCTATCACTTGAGCCACCTCTACTTCCCCTAATGTGTGTGTGTTTTTTTTTTAAAGATTTATTTATTTTTATTTATTTCTCTCCCCTTCCCGCTGCCTCCCCCCCGCCCCAGTTGTCTGCTCTCTGTGTCCATTTGCTGTGTTCTTCTGTGGCTGCTTCTATCCTTATCAGCGGCACCAGGAATCTGTGTTTCTTTTTGTTGCATCATCTTGCTGTGTCAGCTCTCTGTGTATGTGGCGCCATTCCTGGGCAGGCTGCACTTTCTTTCGCACTGGGCGGCTCTCCTTATGGGGTGCACTCCTTGCGCATGGGGCTCCCCTACACTGGGGACACCCCTGCGTGTCAGGGCACTCCTTATGCGCATCAGCACTGCGCATGGGCCAGCTCCACACGGGTCAAGGAGGCCTGGAGTTTGAACCGCGGACCTCCCATGTGGTAGATGAATGCCCTAATTACTGGGCCAACTCTGCCGCCCCCTAATGTGTTTTTGATCTCACCTATTGTTACTTTTCTGTTAAGGATTTCAAATTCTTCTTTGTGCTGACTCAATGCCTCTTGATGTCATTTATCTCTTTAGTCACATTGTCTTTCACCTTATTAATTTAATTTTGGAAATTTGTGTGCATCTTGCTAATTAGTTCTCTCAAATCCTGTGTTTCTTCTGGGAGTGTTGATATATTCTTTTTCTTGGGCTATGTCTTCCATTTTCTTAGTATGGCTCATAATTTTTTGCTGATGTCTTGGCATCTGATTAGAATGTACTTTACTCAGATGCTCAATTTCTTTCTCTTTTATAGGGATTTAGTGGCAGGAGGCTGTGTGTTACTGCTGCTTTTTGATTCTTGGCTCGACCTGGATTGTTAGCACTGTCCCTGCTAGGTGATCAAAGCTGGGCTCTGGACCCAGTTATTGGTTGCAGACCGGCTTCCTAGGGCCTTGGGAGGGAAGCTATATAGGCCAGGAAAAGACTCTCCTATTTACTTTTAATTTTCTCATGTGCGCTTCCTTGGTCTGCCATCAGGTGACGCTCTTTGACAGCTCTCAGTTCAGTGCCCTGGTCGGAGTAAATTTGTTGCAACGGAGAGGATCAGTGATAGAGCTTCCTGCCTGGGGAGGCTAAGAGCCTTGTCATTCAAACTTTCTCTGAGAGGGTTCTCCAGCCTTCTCTGGAAGCCCCTTCCCCTTTCCCAGGTGGGAAATATTTCCACTCCCCTCTGAGTCCTCAACAATCAGTCCCTTTCAGTAGAGAAGGAGATTGGGAGGGTTCTGTATCTCTAGCTACTTGCCAGTTCCAAGGCAAACAATGGCGCAGCCCACCCGGCCTGGAAGGGCTCCTGGGACACAGCAGAGCAAATCTTTGGGTCAAGAGCTGAGTCAGCCTTAGGCTGTGGCCCCCCCCTCTCCCCCTTTCCTGGGGTGGTAGATCGCTGGAGCCCCCTTTGTTTGTAGCTGCAGGCCCAGAGGCCTGAGAATTCTAAAGTGTCTTTAATGTGGGGAAGGTGTCAGCAGCAGCAGCTGCTGGTTTCAACTCAAAGTTCTGTCATCCCAATTCCCCGCCTTTGCTCTCTTCTCTGAGCAGTGTCCAGCCTTTGCCTAGAGTCCTAAACTCTAGAAGACCTTTTTCAGCCTCTCCTCTAGCTATTTTTCTGGAAGAGAAGAGAGTCTCAGTCTTTCTAGTTGTCCATCTTCCCGGGAGTCTAGCTTTTTAAAAGAACTGTATTTTGTTCTTTTCTTAGGCTGCCTGTTTTTTCCCAGATTCATTCTCGGCTTGGTGACCAAAGTCTTTCTCATTCTAATCTTAGCTTGGCCCAATGTCCAAGAGCTCTCTGTGAGGCTGGTTAATTCTTCTCCCTCTGCATCTCAGGAAGCTTCTCCCTTCCTGTAGGAAGCTGATGATGACATTGGGAAGGTTCCACTTGGCTTCTTGGCTCTCAGAGAACCTGCTGTCTTTTTTTTTTTTCTTCTCATACAGCAGGAACCTCCCAACTCCCTCATCACGAGGGTCTGGGCTCACCATGGGTTTCCCAGGCATTTGCGCCCAAGCTGGGTTGTTGGGTTGAGGAACATGCTCCTTAGGTTGACTAGAGCTGGGCAGTGCTGCTTCGAAGTGCCTCATGGATGCTCCTGCTCAGCCCTGCAGGGCATCCACGGCTCGCCCAGGGCACCTGGTATCAAGTGCAGGAGCCCCTGAAATTCCCACGCAAGGCACACCACCTGCTTGCACCCTAAGCCATCTTTTCTTAGGCTCTTCACAGATTTTTCCAGCTTCTGCCTTCCCACTCAAGCCTTTCAAAGCAGCCCAGAAGTATTCAGGAGGCAAAGCTGTTGTCCCATTTTCTTGATGCCCAAATATTTATAAAACACATATAGTCATAGCCATCTTTGAAGATGCTTCAAGGTTTTGACAAACATGTTCACACACAATTCACCATTCATATCATATGTAGCAATAATTAAACGGCCTTTAGTTTATTTTTGTTCAAGCCATTGGAGTTGGATCTTTTATTACTTGTGCCAAGCCTTCCTAATTGATACAGGTTGCTACAGGTGCAGCTGGCTGAAACCTGTATTTCGCAGCAGTGGGTGCTTGCTGTGTTGTTTATTGTTATTAGCAACAATATGTGGATCGACTGGTTGGGTCTTGGGTTCAAATCCTACCTCTTCCCTTACCAGCTGAGTGACCTAGGGCAAGTATTTAAGCCTTTTTTTTTCTCCTTATCAGCTCGTTGTCTGTTTTTTGTGTTTTTTTCTTTCTTTTTTTATCCACCCCCCTTGCGTCTTGCTTGCTGTCTGCCCTCTTGTGTCCATTCGCTGTGCGTTCTTCTGTGTGTCTGTATATATTTTATTCATTCCCTCCCTCTTGCATCTTGCTTGTTGTTTTGCTCTCTGTGTCCATTTGCTGTGTTTTCACTTGTCTCCCTTTTTGTTGTGTACCTTGCTGAGTCAGCTCTCCCCAGCACTTGCGGGCCCGGCGGCGCTCAGCGGTGCGTGAGGGCGAGCCTGCCTTCACACGGAGGCCCTGGGGCCTTGAACCCAGGGCCTCCCGTATGGTAGACGGGAGCCCAGCTGATCGAGCCACGGCTGCTTCCCTCTTGGGGTTTTTTGCTTTGTTTTGTTTTTTTCTTTAGGAGGCATGGGGAACTGAACTCAAGACCCCCCCATGTGGGAGCTGGACGCTCAACTGCTTGAGCCACATCCTCTCCGAGTACTTCCGTCCTTTGAGCCACCTCTCCCTGAGGTGTAAAGTGCTGGTGAGGACATGGTGTGAATTAAGTGAACTGCTGCGGGTCCGGCACCTTGACCCTGGGGTGGCTGCAGGGCTTGTCACCTTGACCTGCCAGGTCCTACGTCCCAGCCTGGACCTCTTACACAGAATGAGCAGGGTCAGCAACATGTAATCATTTACTTTTTTTTGCACAAATAAAAAATATTGAAATCAATGGAAAAGTATTTGTATCATGCGGGGAAGATGAAAGGTTCATAGCCTTAAAACACAGAGATCCTGCAAAGCTGTCAAAGAAAACTTGACCCAAGCTTTAAAGATAGGCAAAGCGCATGAGCTGACCATTCACAAAGAACCATAAATGCCCAATAAATAATCACTAGCTTCACTAGTAACAAAAGAAATTCAAATTAATCAACAAAGAGGTCACCTTTTTACCTATCTTTTTTCAAGGACAGCATCCATTTCCCAATGTTATTGAGAGTGCAGGAAAGTGGCCTTATCCCATACTGCCAGCATGATTTTAAATTTATGTATTTCTAGGGATCAAATTTGGCAACATATTCTTTCAAGGATTTTCAATCATCTAACATCTGTGATTGTTATCATAAGGAAATAACTATAGATGTGTTCAAAGAGCTTTTAGAATGTTCATCGTGTATAATAATGAGCAATTTTACTTAACCTAAATGCCCAACAAAATGGGATCATTTAAATAAATTGTGGTATATTCATGTTGTGAAAAACTTTGTGTCCTTATACAGATGGTAGAAAAATATTAATTGATATGAGAAATGTTCACAATTTATTATTCAGTAAAAAAAAAGTTTAAATAACAAACTGTAAGTATAGTATAATGCATTTGGGTGAAAAGTCAAAAATATATTTATGCAAAGGAAGAATAGAATAATATACCTCCCAAATTTAAATAGCGGTTACCTTTGAGTAGTAGCAATATGGCTAAATTTTTTTTTTTTGCTTTTATGTATTTTTGAATTTTCTGTATAATTTTATAGGAAACAGATTTGTTATTGAAAAAAATGGATATAAGTTGTGATTACATGTGGGGAGGAGAATTGAAGAGAGAGGAATGAAATACTTCTTTTCTAAGTATACTTTTTTAAAAAAGTGGTTCAACTGCAAGCAAAACAATTCCCTCTCTCTGCTCCTTAGTCTCTTTGTCCCCTTTTCAGCCTGAAGCAGTCAGAGCTGACATTGTCCCAAATCCCTAAAGATTGAGGAATGAACAAAAAACGAGGAGGGGGAGTGTAGTCACTTGTGATAACAGGAGTAACTTGTAACACTGATATAAAAAATATATTTTTAAATTCTTTTAAAAAACTGGTAAGAAATGTGGGTTTTCCCTTTTCTCTGGTACCTTCCCAGCCTTTTTCGAAATTAGAAAAGGATCCAGTTGTAAATAGACAGGGGAGTGGAATAGGTCACTAGTGAAAATCCCCCCGGAGTAACATCCCCCCCCCCCCCCCCCCCCCCCCGCAGTGTCTTTGCAGGTCTCACTGGTGCGTTTGGCCTTTGTTCTCTTCTGGGTCCGACAACAGAGGAAGCCCTGTGCTTAGCAGGGTATTAGTCATTAAACTCCAAGTTGAATGTAGCCTCCAAAAATATTCATGCAAATATCTTCATTAGTAAAATCACGCAATTAACCTGAAATATGTGCGAAATGAAGCAGCCAAATTATTGCGTATTTTCCCAGCTCTTAATTATAATTTTAGTAATCAATTTCTCTCCTGATTAACAAAAAAGAAAAAAAAACCCCACAAAAATGTAAACCTATCACGATCCGAGGATGAGTTGGAATGTGAGATAAAATCCAGAATCGTTTTAGCAAAAAAAGGCCATTGACCTTCCCTGTGTGTTTGCTCGTCGCAGGCCCTTCCGGCTAATGCTCATTGCTGAGGCTGATCGGATTCTAACAAGAGCTTTCGGCTGAAGCGTCGGTCCTTCCTGAGCTAGTCTTGCAAGTGCCGCTGTCATTAAAGGTTACCGACACTGCCATTGTTATCTTCCCGGCGTTTGCTTCTTAAATGGCTTTTGACTGCAGTGTAAAAATTTTCGCTAAGTGAAAACTGACATCCGAGCTCGAAGCGGAGGCTTTCAGGTGGCTGAAAATGCCCAGGAGCCCCTTTTAAAACCCCGGGGAGGCTTCCTCGAGGACACACGTCCCCTGCTCTCTGGCAGCCTTTTCTGCAGGTTCCTGCGCTGTCGGGATTTGGCAGTGGGGAGAACCACGCAGCACAGCGTTTCACAGGGCGCCAGTGGCTTAGCCGGGTGAGTCACAATTTCAATATCAGTAAAATGGCGGAAAGAAGGGATTCACAAACTTGTGAGGAGGGCGATCAGCTGACTGAAGTCTCCAGCGGGTGCAACAGAGGAGATATTTTTGCAATATTAAGGCCGATGCGTTTTAATGGGATCTCCTTGAAGCAATCAACCTCCCCAGGCTACATCCGGAAGTTGTGTTCCTCAGTGGGACAGGGTGGTGCTTGATCTTTCCGGCAAAAATTTGGCTTTGACCACGAGGCCTCAGAGCGCCAAGCTGTAGAAATGCTTAGTCATGAGGGTGGAGCTGGGAAGAAGAGCTGGATGGTACACAGAGGAAAGCCAGGGAGGCACAGCCAGGGAGCACAGGTTATGCACTGGGCAAGGACAACTCTAGGGGGAGCCATTCATGGCCGAGAAACCATAGATGGGTGTCTTTATCCTGATGGCTTTCCAGACACACAATCAGTCCACGATGACAATTTTCTACCAGATGGAGCTTTGCACAAAGACACTGTAGAGACGAGCCCTGTCCTTAGGGCGCCACGGTCTGTGTGGGATGGCAGAGGGAATCAGGGGTCCTGACTCTCCCCCTCCAGCCTTGGGAGAGGGAGGACCTCGTTGGAGAGTTAGGGGGGAGGGGAGATGTTGGGATGGAGGGGTGGGGGCTGGCTCCTGGTCGGGATCTGGAAGGGGCCTGCGCCTGGAGCAGGCAGGCGCTACCCAGGTTGCATCAGCGTAAAGATGGAGCTGGAGTGTCACTTGTGCATCAGGAAGGCCCTGGCAGGAGCAGAGGGCCTGCTCAGGCAGGGGACTTGCCAAAAATATGGGCAGGGTGTCGAGAAACAAGTGAAGGCTGGTACAGGAGCTGGAGCTCGCCAAAGTGGGGACCTGCTGCCCCTCCTGAGCCTGAGAGACCCGGGGGCGTGTTATATGTTGAATTGTGGTCCCCCCAGAGAGACAAGTGCAAGTCGGAGCCCCTGGCCCAAGAACGGGCCTTACTTGGAAACAAGGTTTTTGAAGACATTGGTTAAGGTGAGGCAAACTGGATCAGCGTGGACCCTAAGCCCTAAAAGCGGGGAGGAATTGGACACAGACAGAATGTCATTTGACGAGTGGGGCAGAGCACGCCGTGGGACTGTCCAGAAGCTGTGCCGGGAGCCAGGAGAGAGGTGGGGGCAGATGCTTTCCCGTAGACTCCAGAGGAAGCACGGCTCCTGTCGACGCCTTATTTGGGGCTTCTACTTCTGTCTCCAGAGTGGGGAGAAAAGTCACCCAGTTGTGGTCCTTTGTTTTGGCAGCCTCAGTGTTACCGGATTTATTTAAATCCTTGGCTATGCTGCAGAAATAAATTTCAACAGAACACTAGGTGAGTTAGGCCAGTAATTGATGCAGGCGGGGGGGGGGGGGAGGGGTTGGGCAGAGAAATGGGAGAAAATAACAGAGCAGGGGTCCCAGTAGAGAGGAAGGGGTTGAAAAGTGATGAAGAGGGCTGATTTACAGACTACAATTCCCCATTACAGGTTATAAATCCCCAGGTTTTACTTGTGTGGCCACAAGGCAGAGAAAAAACAGCAAGAGCGGCGTGCAGAGGGCAGGGAACAGGTCCAGAGGTGAGAGAGTGGGGCGCACGCTCAGACCTGTGCCTGGCTCTTAAACTGTTAATTATTCCACCCCTTTGCTAATGGCAGGGGAGGGGTTCCGGCTGTTTGCTGTTTTGATTGATTACCCCACCTATCAATCCCCCAGTGAGGACCCAATGATCAAGTCCTTGAGGAATATCCGGGGCTTTTCCTGGCTTTCAGAAGAAGTCTTTGTTCTGAATGGCGGAATCTTGGGGTGGGGGGCTTCCAGCAGCCTTCTTGGGGGTTATTGATGTCCAGGTGGACTTCTTGCCAGGTTCCAGGTCCATCTATTGATTCCCTATCTTACTAGCCAGCTTCACCAGGAAACTGAGGCAGGGCAGGAGCAGTGCCCAGGCTTGCACAGGGGAGCTGGATGGTCAGGTTGCCTGCCAGTCGCTGTGGCCCTTGCGAGAGGAGAGAGAACTAAAGAGAGAGAGAAGCCATGTCGCTGTCCTCCCTCCTTTGCTCTCTTGCAGGTGCCTCCCGTTAGCCAAGGCCAGCTGGCAGCCGGAGGGCCACGGAGCCACGGCCAGTCCCCACGGGGCAGCCTCTGGGTGCCGGGCTGCGCAGGGAAGGGTGCAGAGTGGACCTGTGTTGATGCTTGGCTTTCCTGGGCGCCTCTTGGCTCTCCAGGAGTGAGGGACGGAGGCCGCCCAAAGCGGAGGCCAGGGGTAGACTGTGGGTGAGGCAGGGGCCGCTAGAGGCCGCGGCAGAGCCCAGAGCTGACGCAGCCACAGGGTGTCCGCTGGTCTCATGACACTGGCTCCCAGTTCCCCGGCCGCCACGTTGCGTGGTGCAGCCCAGTGACTCTCCTGCCGCCAGCGCCTGGAGCAGCAGAGCTTCCCTCGGGGGCCAGTGTCGGGGGCCAGTGAGCCCCCGGTCCCCTCGTTCACCCAGCCCCATCTCTAGCAGGCCGAGCATTTTGTCTCCAAGGCGGTGCGTGACCTGCTTGAGCTGGTGAGAGCCAAAGGTTAATTCATTTCACTACGCGTCCTATGGGGCCTCGAGAGAAAGACCAGGTCAATTCTGAAGAAAATGGGGAAATGAGTTGTTAGATCTGAAACCTCGTTTTGTTCGTGTAGCATCAGTATATACCGTTTCAATCCTGTTTGCGTGTGTGTTTTCTCAAAATGAACCAAACTCCTAAGAGGAGCAGCGTTTGGACCCAGAGCTGCCTGTCGCCGGCCCGTGCGGTCACCCCCACATGCCATTGCCCCCAGCAGGCAGGCATACCCTCCCACGGGTGGGCACCGCACAGCAGGGCAAGGAGAGGAGGGGCTAGCCCTGCCTCTTCTAAGCTGGCCTGCTGAGTGGAACTGTGCGGACGAGAAGGGGTGGGGCCCCCCAGCTTGTGAAAAAGCATGATGTATGCAGGGTTGGAGAGAAGCTCGGGTGGCTTTGTGTTGGGGAGCAGTGGGAGAGGAGGTGGGCGATGTTGAGTTCCACTTCTGTGGGTTTTCTTTACCAAACCAAGGTCAGACAGGGGCCCTGGGACAGGAGAACCGCACCTTCCTGGAAAAACGACAGAATGCTCCTTTGCGAGCCATGTGTCCTCTGCCTTCTCTGAGAAGGTTCCATTTTAGAAAATCTGTTAGAAAGATGCAGTCAGGGTGTGTGTAAGTGAGAGAGAGAGAGAGACAGAGACAGAGACAGAGACAGAGACAGAGAGAAAGACAGAGAGACAGAGAGAGAGGGAGGAAGAGAGAGAGACCGGTAAACCAAACCCGACACTAATATTCATTCCCAGAAACTCAGTTAAATGATCATGGTACTCTCTTATAATGGAAAATTCTAAAACGATGAAAGACCCTATTTCTGAAAAATAGTCCAGATCAATAGCACTTGTGATGATGGATGTAGAAATCTTTGATAAAACTCTACCAACCAGCATAAAACAGCTCATTAGAGAAAAGACACCAAGACCGAATGGGCTTTGTTCTGAAACTAATTCATCACAAAATAAGAAAAACACTTAAAAGCATTCATAATTGGAGCAGAAAATTTTAAAAATGATAGGATGCTCCCCTTTCGTCAATACTGGAGAAGTAGTGGATTAGGGTGTTTTCCCTTAGCCCTAGGAGAGCTTGCACTGGGAAATTCAAACCCAAGTGATATTGACCAGTTAACTCATACTGTACCGGGAGCTCGGCATTAACCAGCCTTGCCTACCTTTCTGGGAAGACAGATTCCCACCCTCCAAGCAGCCAGCGAGATCCTTGAAAACTTGAGTTGGATCAGGTTTCTCTTCTGCCCCATATTTTCTGTCTTAAGGGCTTTCTTGACCACCCCCCTCTTTCTCTCTATCACCTGCCGCACCTGACATCCACTTCTGTTATATTGTCTGACTCCCGCAGCCAGAATGAAAGGTTCCTGGGGCAGGGCTTTGTCTGCCTTGTTCATGGCTGTTTCCCCAGGGCCCCAAACGATGCCAGGCCCAGAAATCGCCCAGTGAATGCATGAGCAGCCTCAAAGCTGCCCTGTGGAAGATGAAGTGACATCTGCCAATTCACCACGTCCAACCACTGTGTTTAGCATTTACTTGCATTTATTTATTTATTTATTTTTAAAATTGATTCTTTTTTTTTTTAAAGATTTATTTATTATTTATTTAATTCTGCCCCCTCCCCCGGTTGTCTGTTCTCTGTGTCTATTTGCTGCGTCTTGTTTCTTTGTCCGCTTCTGTTGTCGTCAGCGGCACGGGAAGTGTGGGCGGTGCCATTCCTGGGCAGGCTGCTCTTTCTTTCGCGCTGGGCGGCTCTCCTTATGGGGTGCACTCCTTGCGCATGGGGCTCCCCTATGCAGGGGACACCCCTGCGGGGCACGGCACTCCTTGTGTGCATCAGCGCTGCACATGGGCCAGCCCCACATGGGTCAAGGAGGCCTGGGGTTTGAACCGCAGACCTCCCATGTGGTAGATGGACGCCCTAACCACTGGGCCAAGTCCGTTTCCCTTACTTGCATTTAAAACATGCTTATTCTTGAAAATGCAAAATATACTCATGGCACAAAATTCAAAATGCACATCAGGCTTAGTTTCCCCGACCACATCCATGTCCTTAGGGTCCCCTCCCCTTTGTCAGTCTGACAGCTAGAAGAATGGAGCTAGTGTAAGTTCAATTTGCATTTCTCTTTTCCCAAGTGAGATTGAGTTTCTTCACATATAATTAAGAGTAGTTAGTGTTTCTTTTTTCTGGGAAGTGTCTGTTGATAGGCTTGCCCATTTTTCTATCAGTTGTTTGTTTTTATTGATTTGTGGGAACTCTTCTCACATTAAAGAAATCAGGGCTTTGAATATGCAAATAATTTTTCAAGTATATCTTGTTATTTACTTTTGTGGATAGGGTACATTTCCATGCAGAACAGTTAAGTTTCAGGTCACATGACACACTCTTTTATGACTTTGAAGTTTTGTGTCATATTTAGAGTTTTCTTTAAGCCAAGGTTAAAAAGCCTCCCACATTGTCTGGTGGAGGTCCACTGCTGGTGTTGTAGAATTTGAGAGAGGTTCAATTATTTGAGTATAGAGAGGCCAGGACTCATGAATGATTTTGAGAAGGAAAAATGGTTTATTGAGAGCTGGCTGGACTCGGGAGCTTTCTGTTTCAATCCCGAGCCTGGAACAAGATTTTTGAGTCCCTTTTATACAGAGAGGAAAGGCCAAATGGTCCTTTTGTTTCAGTTCTCAATAGGCTTGAATTAGCATATATTTCCACATCTTAGGTAAGCTTTTAGCATGGACCTCAGGCATTCTAGATAAGCTTTTAGCATATTTGGTTTGTATTTCCCCTGAATACTTAAAGTTTATAGACCTTGCATTGTTAAACTGTTTCCTGGGACTGGAGTCCTTGCCATGGTCCCCAAGCCCCACACCCACAAGTCACAGATAATTTAGGTTATCTCTGAAGAGACAAAGAGTCTCCCACCCATAGCCCACATCACTGGGGTCCCCTGAAAAATGGCCTTCCAGAAGATCGCCACACCCTCACCCCAGGACTTGTGACTGCCACCTTATATGGCAAAGGGAACTTGCCAGAGTGATAAAGTGAGGGACCCTGAGAAGAGGGGATCATCTGGGGTGACCCTGGAGGGACTTACACGTAAACACAGGGGTCCTTGTAGGAGGGTGGCAAGAAGGTCAGGGGAGGAACTAGTTGATGTGACAACAGAAGCAAGAGATTGGAAAGATGCAAGGATGGGCCACAGCCCAGGAGCACAGGTGCCTCTAGAAGCCAGCAAAGGTCAGGAAACGGAGCGTTCCCTGGGCTTCTAGAAGGGACCATCCCAGCCGACACCTTGACTTTAGCCCAGGGAGACCCATTTCAGACTTCCCACCTCCAGAATTTATCAGAGAATAAATCTGCGTTGATTTAAGCCACCAAGTCTGTGGTCATTTGTTACAGCAGCAGTAGGAAACTGATACACTTGCTTTTTGATAATGTATGTTGCCATACAGGTCAGGAAGAAAATTTGTTTTTCATACAATACAGCAGGAAGGTATACTTAGATTTTATCATGGGCCTGTAATGTCTGCCCTAGGGAAAGCATCAAAAAGAAAACCACTTTTGTTTTCAGAATAATGTTTCCAGCCGTCTCTCTAGGGGCTTGGCTGTAGGTTAAGGGAAGTACCATCCGTTGCTGTCCTTTTCCCTAGATGAACAGTGCCAACCCTGGGAATCTAGAGTGTTTCAACAATTGAAGATTCCTACCCTCAGACAGAGACCAGAAGCAGTAGGGGGCATCTCTGGATGTTTCTGGAAGTTTCTGGGCATTTCTGGGTGTTAAAATTGATGTAGAATATTGGGACTATGAAACCATATACATTTCTAACATGTGGAACTCTGAAATTCCGAAGTATGGGCTAACGAGAGAGGAGAGGCATACTTAAGGATGGAAGGCTTCTAGGTGCTTCTTTCTCGGGAAACTTTGCCTCTTTGACTTCAGCAGTGTCGTCTCCTCCTGGCCGCTGCTCTGCTCACTCCTCCTCAGTCTTCTCTGCCAATTCATCTTCTGATAAAAAAACATAGCTCCCCCACCATTCTGCTCTTCAACTCCTTATTTCCTCTCCTTCTCCCTTTGGTAATTTCATCCACTGTGGCCAGAGTGATTCTCTATATGTTGATTGCTTCCAAAAATATTGATACTATTGCTGTATATTTTTAGCCAGAAGTTTTTTGAGTTTGGAGGTAAATAGGAAAAATATTTTAGTTATGATTTAAAAAAAAGTAATGACTTCATAGTTTTCATAAAATGATATACTGTGGTAGTTTGAGATTATTTTTTGTGAATCCCCTAAAAGAAAGATTATGTTTATAAACTGGCTTGTTCCTCTGGGTATGATACACTTTGTTTGCATTAAATTCGAAGGTTTTGCGTTTACTTCATAAAATCAATTTCTGGCCTTTGATTTGACCACGTCGGCAGGGCGTGACGCAGGGTTGAGTCCCCGCCCCCTTGGTGGGCTGATACAAACAGGTGCTCACTCAGGAAGACACGCAGGAAGAGAGAGGACGACACCGGAAGACGGGGGGAGCTCCATAGACACGGCAGAGGAGAGAACGTCGATCCTGCGGCCCTGGGAAGAGAGATGAGCCACTCGCCTGATAGTTCTCAGCTGAGCAGCTGAGGAAGCCCGGAAAGAAACAAGCCCTATGCCAGCCTGGCACTGGGAGAAAGCAAAGCTGAGCCCGAGCAGACACCCCGCCATCTTGCTTCGACACATGGCAGCAGACCTATGAGAAAGCAGCCTCGAGTTGTACTCTGTGGAGTCTTGTAACTGCAAGATTTTACCCCAAATAAATACCCTTTATAAAAGTTAAGAGATTTCTGGAACATTGCATCAGCACCCCTTTGTTTGACAAATACAGATACGTAGTTGTGCTTTTTATTTTATTTATTTATTTATTTATATTTATTTTTAAGATTTATTTATTTCTCTCCCCTTCCCCCCCCACCCTGGTTGTCTGTTTCTATTTGCTGTGTCTTCTTCTTTGTCCACTTCTGTTGTTGTCAGAGGCACGGGAATCTGTGTTTCTTTTTGTTGCGTCATCTTGTTGTGTCAGCTCTCCGTGTGTGCGGCACCATTCCTGGGCAGGCTGCACTTTCTTTAGTGCTGGGTGGCTCTCCTTACGGGGCGCACTCCTTGCAAGTGGGGCTCCCCTACACGGGGGACACCCCTGCGTGGCACGGCACTCCTTGCGCGCATCAGCACTGCGCATGGGCCAGCTCATCGTATGAGTCAAGGAGGCCCGGGGTTTGAACCGCGGACCTCCCATGTGGTAGGCAGACGCTCTATCCGTTGGACCAAGTCTACTTCCCTAGTTGTGCTTTTTAAAAAGTGAGCAATGAATAAAAATGCAAAGAATAATACCAACGGTAAAATACCCTCAGTATCCTACCCCCAAGAGAAAATCATTATCAACACTTGGTTCCTGTTCTATGGATAAAAAGACAGAAAAACAATATATTTTGGGGAAGCAGATGTGGCTCAACTGATAGAGCATCTGTCTACCACATGGAGGGTCCAGGTTTCCATCCCCAGGGCCTCCTGACCTGTGTGGTGAGCTGGCCCAAGCGCAGAGCTGCCAAGTGCAAGGAGCTCCGTGCCATGCAGGGGCGCCCCTGCATAGGGGAGCCCCACACACGGGTGCCCCACGCACAAGGAGTGCACCCCACAAGGAGAGCTGCCCTGTGTGAAAAAAACCTCAGCCTGCCCAGGAGTGGGCCACACACATGGAGAGCTGACACAGCAAAAACGAGACCTTTCCCAGTTCCGCTGGATAATGCAAGTGGACAAGAATGCACAGCGAATAGACAGAGAGCAGACAATGGGGGGCGGGGAGGGGGGGGAATGGGAGAGAAATAAATAAAATAAATTTTTAAATATATATATATATTTGCTGTTGAAAATGGGGAATTTTGCTATATGTACAATTTTTAATGAGAAAGTATTTGATTTTACTTGGATTTGACAACAAAAGAATCTGAAGTTAAAGAAATTACCAACCTCTGTATAAACACACACAGAGGCACAATCAAAAGAAACAAGGTCATGTTGCTGTAGAATTGGAGAGAGGTTCAATTATTTGCGTATAGAAAGGCCAGGACTCAGGAATGATTTTGAGAGGGAAAAATGGTTTATTGACGGCCGGCCGGACTCGGGAGCTTTCTGTTTCAAACCCGAGCCCCGAACAAGAATTTTGAGTTCCTTTTATGCAGAGAGGAAGGGCTAAATCGTTCTTTTGTTTCAGTTCTCAATAGGTTTGAATTAGCATATATCTTCTACATCCTAAGTAAGCTTTTAGCATGGACTTCATACATTCTAGATAAGCTTTTAGCACTTTAGTTTTGTGTTTTCCCTGAATATTTAAAGTTTATGGGGTTTGCATTGCTAAACTGTTTCTCCAGGACTGGAGTCGTTGCCATGGTCACCAAGGGCAGGACTGCAGCCTCTTACCTCCCACGCCCACGAGTCAGGGCACAGACCGCTTAGGTTGTCTTACAAGGGACGATCAGCCTCCCACCCACAGCCCACATCAATATCCCTGTAAAGTGAAGAAGACAGATTATAAAGATTTTAGAGGTTGAAGCCATCCAATTTTTTGTAAACTCCATGTTTTAACTTTAGACACTCTTTATTGACTCTCTGGCATGAAATATGAGAGAAATGGCCAATTTTTCCACCTTTCTTCTCCCCTCCCTACCACTCGAAAGAAATCGATTTACAAAAGAAAACTTGGTTTTACTGTGGTTGCTTTACAAATGTTTATGCCCTAAAAAGCCTCAAAATGTAACTATTGACTGACTTAAAAGTACTGAAAATCTGGGAGTGAAGCAAATTACATCATTACAGTTGTGACACTTGAATTAATTAATCTCCTTTGTCTTCTCAGCTCTGTTTTAAGACTGAAATATGAGAAGCCGGGAACACAATTCAATGACTTTGAGGATTTTTGCCTTCTGGCTTTGCCTCAGGAATAAAAGAGCTTAATACAAGGGAAAAAATTAAGATTTCTGTTACTTAGTTTATCTTGTCCCCATATGGTGTTTTTAAATCTGTGACTTGGGGAAGGAGAGAGAACAATGTTACTAAGAGCTAAAACAATCAGCTTAAGATGTGCTAATGGACGTCCTAGTTTTTAAAGCAGTCAGGGGACCAGGATCTGAAATTTAGATGTTATTTTACTATCCATAGAAAAGACTTGACAAGTTGTTCTAATGGGATTAGACATTTATGCCCAAACACATCTATCTTTCTAAGCACATAGTGTATGAAACCAGCAATTAAAGAGATCATGATTGTTACAACTTGATCCTCCTGCTCTGTGGAATTAATCTTTCCAACAGAATAAAAGGGTTGGATTCAGCCGTTCCTCCTTCCCCCTCCTCTGCACCCCTCCCCCCACTTCTTTCTCTCATGAATTCACTCATTCATATTCAACAAATATTTATTGAGCATCTACTAGGGTCCGCCTGTATAGGAAATGGAAGATGCAATGCTTTCCTTGGAGGGCGGCGTTCCAGAGGAACGAAAGTAGAAACTGCAAAAACTGCTACAGTCTAGCCTTGGAAAATCTCATAATGTCACTTCTGTAGCATTTTCTAGGCTAAAGCAAGCCACCAGGCCCCCTTGGATTCAGGAAGTGGGGAAAGAGGGCTCCACCTCTTGATGGGAAGATGATGGACTTTTGTTGTAAAGGGATGTGCAAACCAGGGTGGGAGGAGCTGGGGGCCATAGTTTGCAGTCCACCATCGTGAACGAGCTGGATGGGTCTCCTGCCCTCCTACAGCTTACTGTCTAGTAATCACAGTTAATAATGAGAGTGCACATTTCGTTCTTCCAATACAAACTGCCAGGCACAATTCTAAATGATTTCTCAATATTAAGGGATTAATCCTCGTAACAACCTTATGAGGGGACAGTTTGAGCCCCATTTTTTATGTCAAGAAACAGAAGCACAGGAGTTTGAGGAACTCTTGGGGTCTAGGAGAGAGATGTTACATGGAACACAAAAACGTGGGTAGCCTGCACACAAGCATACGTACTTAGTGTTCTGTGTGTTGGAGTGTTTCTTAGTGTAGCATAACTGCACGCATGCCCTTGTGTTGAGGGCGAGGAAAGAAAGGTGCCCGTGCTGGGGATTTCACCCCCTTTCTCGGGGGATGTAGTAGGAAGCTTCTCCATAGAAGGGATGCCCAGACTCTCATCAGAAAGATAAACAGAAGTAGCCAGGGACAGTGCAGGGGCAGGGGGCAGGCGAAGAGGAGAGAAAGGGTTCCACACACAAAGCCATTGAAAGGGAGAGTTTTGATACAGAATCACCGGTGCCAATGCTGGACCAACCGGGTACAGGGAGAGGAAGCGGCTGGCAGCAAAAAGGGCGTCTCATTTGGAACATTGAACTGAAACTGGGGAGTAGTTACCCTGTGTCAGGAAAATCACTCGCAACTTTTGAAAGTGGGTTCTATTTAAAATTCTATGAGTCAAATGAAAAAAGATAAGTGCTAAAAAACAAACAAAACAAACTAGCAAGCAAAATATATTAGTTCAATCACTTATTCATTCAACTAGTGAGCATCTACTAGCTCTAGGGTTCCAGACTCTCTTCTAAGCATCTGTTTTAGTTTGCTAAAGGCATCAAGAGCAATTAGCCAGAAATGGGCTGGCTTTTACAGGAGGGGGTTACTGGCTTGCAGGCTGACAGTTTCGAGGCTAAGTGTCCAAATCCAGGCACGACCAGGCACCGCTCTTTCCCTGAAGCCTGGCGGCCGGTGGTCCTGGACTCCTCTGTCGCACGGGAAGGCACGTGGCAGCGCCTGCCGGGCTCTGCCTTCTCCTCCGGGCTCTGTTGCTTTCAGCTTCTGGCTGCCCATCTGGGGCTTTCTCTGTCGGCTGCTGCGGGTTCTTCTCTGAGCTCCTGTGCTCTCTCTGTTTTCATCCGTTGATAAAGGACTCCAGCAAGAGGATCAAGACCCAGCCCGGGCTGTGTCCTACTGAAGAAGTGAACCGAAAGTCCTACCTAGAATCTGGTCACACCCACACGAAAGGATTAGCTCTAAGGACATGATTTTCTAGGGTGCATCCAGCATCTATCTACATACATACTCATATAGAAAATTAGAAAAAAAATAGCAAATTCTCTAATGTGAGTTCAAGCTTGATTCTTTTTTTTTTTTAACCACATTTTTTGTTTTTTTCACTCAACAGCATGTCTTGGTAAGCTTTCCTCGCCAGTATGGATAGCTCTAGCTCATTCTTTTTGAAAACCGGCATTTCATGGAATGCATGTATGCAATCATTATTTAAGTCTCGATGGACTTTAGGCTGCTTACGATTATATCCTATTACAAACAATGCTCCGTGAATATCTTTGGTTTTGCCTTTCGGTGCACTTGGGCAAGTCTTCCTCTAGTCTAATATCTGGAGAAGAAATCCTCCTGACATGCACATGAAACATTTTAACAGCTACTCCCACAATGCCTTCCTGTAAGGCTGTACCAGTTGGCATCTTATCAACATATTTATGAGAGAATCAATTTCTTGACTATTACTAGATTTTATCAATCATTAAAATTTTTAACCATCTCAAGGGCAAGAACAACAACAAAAATAACAACAACAACAAAAAGCAACTCCCAAGCCTGATCTCCCCTTGTCAAGTTAGCTTGAATTTGAATTGCCCTAATTTCTACCCCATCCTTACCAATTTTGAAGTGGCCGTGTTTAGGAGACGTTGTCTCATATTTCAAGAGTAATTTGCTTAGGGAAATTACCCAGGTTTTAAAAAAAAGTTTGAGGGTTAAACTGCCTCCACATGAATTTTAAGGTTTATAGCAGAATGTATGTCTTCACAGGCTATCAAAGTAAGAGCTTAGGGCAATTTCAAACTACTTACACGGCTCCTATCAGAATCACAGTATATAGGAACTGGGAATCTGTGCTTTGTCTTGGGCCGATTCATTGTAAAATTCCTTTTGAGGCAATAATACAAATTGGCATGCCACCTTCCTTTTGAGGGGAGTAAGTGTGATCATGTTCTACTCCCTGTGTTCATCAAGACAGAGGGTAATGTACATGTTGATAAACGCAGGCTTCATCATTTCAGAAGATGTGTTTGAAGAGAATGACTCAGCAGGAAATGTAGATGTGAAACTACATGAAATCGGAGCCCAGCTTTTGGCTGGGATCTGGTTGAATAAAATCCCTTCTGTTTTACTTCATATCTAGATGCTTGTGTTTTAAATATAATCAAGTTGAAGTCTAAAGTGGCATAATTTTATTAAGCTTGTTTTTTTTAAAAAATGACCACAAATCAGGCTGAATAGATTCTAAGTGCTCAGACCTGGGACATTTAGTGGAGATGAAAAGGCCCCAGTAAATTTGGTCCTTATGAAAATCCATATGATGTTATTAATAGAGAATGGAGGCTCACATTTACAATAGGATTGTGTTTCCTGCAGCGGCTTGGGGGATGTGATTACTAGGAAATTGAATTTAGGAAAATGCCACGTAATATTTAACCTACGTGAAGAATTTATCTCTTGCCAAGCTAGCCAACCCATCAATCCTACTGATTCTAGTTTTAAATGTGCATCTGGTTCTCTGGTTCTCTCTGTGTCTTCTGCTAGTCCAGGCAGTGTCATCTCCTGCCGGCACCCTTGCCGGAGTCTCTGTTGGTCTTGTGACAGCCACTCTTGCTCCCAATGGTGGACGTGGTTTGGTGCCTAACTGACAACTGTCTGGGCCCTCCTTGCCAACTGCACCCAAGAACTCAAGGAAAGGTGACCCCATCTCTAGGGCCAGCAGTAGATCTTGGCTAGCCCAAGGCAATTATGGTTGCCTTATTTTCCTGGTAGTGATTGGCGAGAGCCCCATAATGAGGAATTCTTCCAGGAAGCTTCTGGGAAGTTTCCTCTCCCCTAAAAAAAGTTACTGGAGGTTTCAGTCTCTTTTCCTTTGGACATCATTGTGCCCAGAATTATGGCAGTCATCTCGCCACCACCTGAGAATGAAGCCAACATATTAGGCGGTGGGAGGGTCAGAGCCCATGACATTACAGAGCATTTGTTCTAAAGCCCAGACATACCAACCTCTAACTCTGTACTCCACGAGAAGTGAGATAGGAATCTTTATTCCTTAAACCAGTTGGATTTTTGGTTTCCTCTTCCTTCCAGAGGAGCACCTGCCACCTCCGGGAGGTACCTAACATTTCACCACCCGTAACCGAAACAGGCTATACACAACACAGATCTGAATATGTCGCCTCTCAACTTGCAAGGGCTTCCCGTGTCTCTTAGAATAAAGTCCTGACAGGCCCCTCCCTCTGCAGACCCTGCTCCGTGCACCTGCTTCCTCTCCCGGCATTCTCTCCGGCGCGGAGGTCTTCTCTGAATTGTGAGAAGCTCTAAGCTTACCTCCTGCTGAGAGCCTGCACGCAAAACCATCACTTTGCTGGAATCATCTTTCCGACCTTCTTTTCCCAGCTGACTCCTTCTATGTGTTTCCCTCCAAGACAGGTAAAGCCCCCCTTTTGTGGTCTCACAGCACCACCGTAGCAATTAAATAATACACGATAGAATCCTTGGTCTACCATCTTATTTTCATCCACTACGGACTGGGCCTGTCTTTTATTTTTGGAAACACTCCTAAAGTTCTTTTATTGATGTATAATCTACTTCTGTTAAAATGCACACATCCTAATATGAGTACAGTTTCATGGATTTTGAGAAAGGTGTTCACCTGTGTAACCAACACCCCAATCCAGACACTGAAACTTCCGGCACTCCAGAAAATTCCCTTGTGCCTCTCTGTGGTCAACAGCCCTCCTCACCACCCAGAGGCAACTGCCATTCTTATTTCTATCACCATAGGTTTGGCTTGACTAGTCTTGAACTTTATATAAATGGAACCATGCAGTTTGCATTTTTTGTGTATCTGGATTCTTTTGCTCAGTGTCATGTGTTTGATTCATTCAAATTGTATGTATCAATAGTTCATCCTTTTCATTGCTGCATAGTATTCCATTTCTGAACATACCATATTATTTTAAAATCCTTTCTCCACTTGATGGACATTTAGGTTGTTTTCCGTTTGGGATTATTATGAATAAAGTCAATATGAATGTTCTTACACAAGTGTACCTGCTCATATGTTTTTCCGTTTCTCTTTGGGTAAATACCCAGGAGTGGTGCTGCTGCATCACAGGGCAGGTATATGTTTAATTTTTTGAGCCTTTGCTAGACCGATTTCCATAGGACCACCTTACATCCCCCCAGCAATGTCTGAGCATTCCAGTTGCTCTGCATCCTTGCCAACCCTTGGCATGTGTAATTTCCGCCATTCTTGTGGGGGTGTAGTGGGGCCTCTTTGCTGAACTCTCAGAGCCTTGCCATGGTACATGCTCAGTAAACGTGGGATGATAGCAGGAATGCATGGATTGGAGACATGACAGATGAGTTTGCAAACTCCACCTTTTATTCTGAAAAAATCTGTGAACCATTGGTGACCTGATAGAAATTTCAGCAACATTCTGGAAATGTGTGTTCCACACTGGTGGGAATTAGAGGAAGGACTGAAGTTCATGGCAAGTCCCAGAAACTTGCCATGCCTGGAGTTTTGCTGATGGAAACAATATTGATTGATGTAGAATTGGAACGTGTGAGCTGTGCTTAGAAGAACTGTTGACATCTCATCTGGGTTTCTTATCTTGTTTTCAGGATCCATCTGTAACTCTTTCTTATGGACCAATTGTGAACACATGGGCTGGATGGTAGTAGTAGGATTGGACTCAGATTGTCACAGACAGTGCCAGTTCACAGAGAGGCTTCCTGTGAGGAGCTGCAGGACACCGCACTCAGTGTCTCCTGTTCAAAATCTTATATCCACAGCTGGGGCAAAAAGACGGAAGAGGTGTAGACCAGGCAAGATTGCCTGTGATATGATACAAGCCATGTGCAGGCACTGCTCAAGTCCTCTTGATTTGTTAGTCAAGGACAGTTGAGAGTGGAACTCTCAGCATCCCCAAGGTCAGAGAGCTAGAAAATGTCAGCACCAGGGTTCCATCTTGGTGAGGCTCCACTGTCCATCTTCTTATTTGTTGCACCAACTGCAAATTGAGTCATGAAATTACTTCAACAACTGGGAATACTAAGAAGAATATGGATAAAGTTCTCCACTTGGGTTCCAGAAATGTAGGGATGGGATTAGATGATCTCAAAGCTCATGCATTAAGTACTAGAAAGAGAGAAAAATGGCTTAACTATAGTTCGTGTGAAGACAAATCCTACGAATATTAGCTGACAAAGCACCTCATGTACCCACGGGGTACCATGCCTGCTAAACACCAGCTAACAGAACCTGATTGCTTTTTTTGGAGGTGCAGAGCCCACCTCAAAGGAAGACCATGTCCCCATGGGAGGCAGTGAGGTGCAGTGGGTTCACTTCGGGCTCTGACATGTATAAACTCTCTGACCTTGAGCAAGACCTTCACACCCCTGTGCCTCGGTTTCCTCATCTGTAAAATGGAGAGCTCAATACAGCATGGTAAGAACTGAGTGAATTAGTATTTATAGTCTTAGAAATGTATTGGGCACAGAGAACTCACCCAATAAGTGTTAGGTGTTGTTTTCTTTCATGTTTACTGTTATTTTCTAAACTGAGCCTGGATAGAGAGCTGCTGTTGGCTCTGAGTTCACCATTGCCAGCCTGGAGTACCTCCAACGGGGTGTCGTCGGGATGGCACAAATGGAGGCCATTTGGGGAAGAAGGGCAGGGGAAGAGAGTTTTAAAGAGAAGGACAGACTGGTTCCCAGCAGCTAGAATTGTAGTAAAATTAGCAATCATGGATGGCCCCGTGGACCCCACATAAAGGATAAAGCCGTGCAGAGGAGACGACAGGGTGGGCTGTAGACGCCCCCTGGTCGTCCAGCCTTCATTCCTTTCCTTCCAGATGCCCAGTCAGGATTGCCAGATGTAGCCATCACCAATCCAGCGCACCCAGGGCAACTTGCATTTCAGATAAACAAAGAAGACATTTTCAGTACAAGCGTGTCACTGCATTTTACCTGGCGGTCCTTCCAACTGCGCCCTGACCTGGGACAGGCTGCATTTCCCAAGCCGGCCGCGGGGAGTGGCCCCGTGCAGGTGCTCCTGTGGACAGTCCAGGCGAGGTCCCAGCCTCGCGCCGCACCAACCGCCAGGCGGGTGAGGAGTGAGCGACGACGCCTCGGACCTTAGGATCTTCCTGCTGAGGCTCCAGACACCCTGCTGGGCTCTGTCCAAATTCCTGGCTCAGAGAGGCCATGAGCATTAAAAACGGGGCTGCTTTACACCACTGGTTTTGGGGTGATGTGTTTCGCGGCAACGGTAACTAACACCTTGATTCCACACAACCGGTGGCCCCCTGGCAATGACCCTCCTTCCCCGCCTGGCTTGGGCCATGGGAGCTTCTGGGGCTTCCATGCCGGAGGGTCCCACCGAGGGCCCTTCCTGGGGATCGGGTAGAGCTGGCACCACTGTATGGGACGCTGGGAAGGAGCGCTCGCTCCTGGCAGGCGCTGGTTCTAGAGCAGCACGGAGGGCTCTGCCGGCTCTGGGCTCGGGCCTCCTGCGTTTCCTTTTCCTTTGTAAAAGCAACTTATAATTATTCCCATCCTTGCAAACACAGTTATTTGAAGTCATTGGGCGAACGCAGTGGAAAGAAAAGAGAGAGCCCCTCAGCGCCCCGGGGACAAGCCTGAGCCCGTCCTGGTCCTATTTATTTGCATCTTTCCACGTGCACGGGGACTTTCAGCACCTTCTGAGCAGCACAAATTGAAATTGTGAGACAAATCCTTGGACACAAAGAGACTTCTGGCAAGGACATTAGAGCGGCTATTTGTGCTTATAAAAAGAAATTGAAGCATGATTTTAAACAAACAAGATTTGTGATCTCTAATGCATTCCAGAGTGTTTATTCATCACCTTTCAGAAAATTAGAATTTCTGTTTAAACAAAAGATTTTCTTCTCATAATCTATTTATGGCTGACATTGCAGAAGTCATTTTATAAAGCAAATCAAGGGAGAGAAGTGGAAAGTGAGGGGAGAGGGCAGAAGAGGTGAGCGAGGAGCAATTATTGGACTTTTAGTTGCCCATTTCCCGAAAGCAACTGGGAGGGGGAGAGGAAAAGGAAGGGAAGGAGAGAGGGAGGGAGAGTGGAGAGGCCAGTGGTGGAACCTGCTCGAATCCATGCTCCCCCTTCCTCCCTAATGGAATTCCAACTTCATCCAGGCATCTCCCCCCCCCAGGAGAAGCTGCTCGAACCCTGGCTCCAGCCGGCATCGGAACCGCCCAATGCGGCGGGTGGAGCCTGCGGATGGCGGTAGAGCCCGGCGCCCACCGCCTGTGTTAGGAAGCCAGCCCGTCTCACTTTCCAGGTGTGCGCACTGGAACCAGCTGCCTAACCTCCCTGAGCCGCAGCGTCATAACCACAGCCCCCTCCTGGGGTGGTAAGAGGGCTGAGCTCACTGCCAAGTGCTCAGGACCCGCCTGCAGGGAGGAAGGGCTCTGCTGAGTGACTAAGGGCCGCTCCTCCTCCTTCCCAGCATTTGGGTCAGGAACCCACACTGGGGAGTCCTCATTCGGTGAGAAAACGCCCCATCGGTCTCCCCTAGTTCCAGCCCCTGAGTGATTCTGCCGGAATCCTTTCGCCGTAAGGGACTCAGATAACTGTGGGCTGGGGTTTCTCAGAAGTTCTCCGCCTCCTTGGGAACTTTTGTGACATGAAAGAACAAAACTGTGATGACCCGCAAGTCCAGTGACGTCCTCTGAAGGCTGATGGCCACGGTTCCTGAGGCTGGGACCCGGGAGGAGGCGTTTAGGGGCGCCTGGGTCCTTGCGGGTTCCTTTCTGTGGTCTGGAATCCGTCCCGCTTCTTCCCGGGTCCCCAGCATGCTTTCATCCTCCTGAACAGGTGGGGGACCCTAAGCCCTGGGCCCTTTAAGCCTAGAGAAATAATGCCTCGGTCTTGGAATCTGTCAGATTTTCCTCAAGGTGCCAGGAGTGAGCCTGGGGGGTGGGGATTTGGGGGAAATTCTGTGTTGTCTTTCCCAGCCCGCTGCCTGGGCCCCACCAGGCACCGTGTTGGGGGGCGGGGGTGGTGTCTGCCATGTGATCTGAGTACGGCACTGACAGCTTTGCCAGCCCCCCATGGGAGAGGATCCATCCCACTAGGGGAAAGTTCTGCCCCATGTCTCACCTTCTGGGACCCAGGGTGGAGAGGCAGCGACAGTGGGGGGATGCTCCTCTCGCGGTAGAAGAACACACACCTTCCTAGCTGTTTTCTCACAGCACGTCCAGTCACATCCCAATGGCGAGAGCAGGTCACCTGACCACGCTGCCCTCTGAGGTCTGGCAGGGGGCACCCCGCCAACCCCGAGGCCCTGGCAAGGGGGTGGATGTGGAGACTGACTTCACAGAGGTTAAAAATTGGAGCAAGAACCCCACCGACCTCCTCTATTCATGCTTGCACCCGGCCTCTACCAACTTGGCTCATCTTTCTAGCATGACCGCGCCCTCCCCTTGGCCAGGCTGGGACAAGAGCAACGGGCCATTGCACCTTTAAAAGCAGATTTCTCCACCATCCCAGTGATTCCAGGTTCTAACACCTTGCCAGCTCCCCGGCATGGGGAAACGGTAAAGAAGATAGAGACTTCAGCCGTCACACACGCTGGGGTTTAAACGTCCAAACACGTGGACTGTGCAGTAATAACAAATATATTCTCATTAGACAATTTCAAACGGCAGAGCAGTGTCTAGAATTTAGAGATCAATGTTGCAGTTTAATAGGGTTATGGATTCCAAAAATAGATATTGGATTGTTCTTGTAATCTGATCTGTAACTGGGCATGATTGAGTTATGATTAGGGCCTGGCAAAGAACAGAGGTGAGGGTTTCTGATGTTGGGGTTTGGATGTTGGCATTTGATGCTGAAGACTTAAGCTGGAGCCCCAGGAAGTCAGCACGCAGAGAAAAGAGAAGCCAGCCCCAGGAAGGAAGGAACCTTGAACCCAGAGAAAAGCAAGCCCCAGGAACGCAGGAACCCAGGAAGCCTGAGCCCTCGCAGACGTCGGCAGCCATCTTGCTCCAAATAGACTTTGGTGAGGGAAGTAACTTATGCTTTATGGCCTGGTATCTGTAAGCTCCCACCCCAAATAAACACCCTTTATAAAAACCAACCGATTTCTGGTACTTTGTATCAGCGCCCCCATGGCTGACTAATACAATGAACTTGCCCTTTGCCTTGCCTCCTTGCGGGAGGACAGTGTCAAGAGGGGGTATCATCTTTCTGGAATCCTTCTTCCTCCTTGAAGAGCTGGACTGTGAGGAGGGGCAGGGGACTGCTGGCCAGGGACCCCAGAACTCAGGACCCCACCAGCCTGCCTCTGCCTCCTCGGGGCGCTGGCGGGCACCCTCTGGCTTCCAGCAGCCAGGATCCCGAAGCTTCCTTCTGGGTCGGTGGTCAGCAGGATTCCCACCTCCCTCCAGTGGCCTCCTGGAGTTGCCGGGGTCTCGCAGAGTGGAGGTTTCTACACTACATCAGGCTCCCTTTTGCCAGCGTGCACTTTGTCCTGGCACGTCAGAGGGAGCGTCTCTCTTGTGCTGCGCGGGCTCCCCCCTTTACCGAGCCCGAGAGCCCCCTGTGCTGATGCCCGTGCTTCGTAGCTGCCCCCCGAGGGACAGGGCCTGTTCTTCTCCAGGCTTCCGTCTCCAAGCAGTTACCTCCAAGCAGTTACCTCCACAGCGGAGGAGGCTGTGGTGAGGGGGTAGTAGGGGGTCTGGCGGCTGCACGCCCGTCCCAGAGGCCCTTGCTCCAGCTGCCCGGGTCAGACTCTGCCGTTCGGCTGTCCCTGTGTCCTTACCTTCAGCAAAGAGGACCCAGCCGCCTTCTCTCTCCCATTCAACCTAGCACTGGACATTAAAAAGGCCCCTGCCTCAGTGGGCTCATTAGAGCGAGGTCCACCCAGACATGCCAGAGCTGTCTCACTCTCCTGCTGCTAAAGAGGAGCTTCCTCTGCAGACCCCGTGTGAGGCCGCCAAGGGCTGCTGATGCCAAATACCAGAAATCTGGTGGCTTTTATAAAGGGTATTTATTAGGGGTAGAAGCCCACAGTGACCAGGCCATAACGTCTAAGTTAATTGCCTCACTAAAACCTGTTGCCACGTGTTGGCTACTGACATCTACCAGGGTTCAGGCTTCCTGGGTTCCTCTCTTCCTGGGGCTGGTTTCTGCCTGGTGTCAGCTCCTCTGTTTTCTCCACAAGGCCAGCTGTAGACTCTCAGGTGAGCGGCTCTGGTTCTCTCCCCAGGGCTTCTGCCGTGTCTAGGGAACCATCTCTATTTCTCTGTGTTCTTCTGTGTGTTCACTTCCCAGGCTCAGGCTCAAAACTCCAACTAACTCCTCTGCCATGTTGTTTTCTCTGTGAGTCCCCACCCACCAAGGGGGCGGGGATGCAATGTCCTACTGATGTGGCCCAATCAAAGCTTAATCATTATTTAATCAAGTGAAAGTGAAACCTCTAAATCCAATATAATCTAATATGCCTGGAGGGAAAGACCAATTTACAAACATAATCTAATATCTATTTTTGGGATTCATAAACAATATCAAACTGCTATACTCCACTCTCTGAATTCCAAAAAGTCATTCCAATAGTTAAAAAAAAGAACCCTTAAATTAGTACAATGCTAAATACAGAATCATATCACAGTCAGTTTAAAGATATACAATTTGTTTTGAGGCAAAGTCTGACTGGCTGCAGAAACTTACAAACCATTTATCTGCTTTCAATACACAAACGGGCAGACAAAAGATAAACACTTGCGTTACAATAAGGAGAAACTGGGAAAGGAAACCTGAGGCAGGCGTCCTCTACAGTTCAGTAAACCTGCAGGGCATACTTGATTAGATGTCAAAATCTGAGAGTCATTCTTAAGATGACGGTTTCTTCTCCTTGGGGCAACATGGGACCCACCCTTTCTACAGGCTTGCCCAATGGCCTTTTTCTTGGTTCTACTCTCATCAAGCACCTGGGTGTCAACCAAGCTCCAGACCTCACCCCCAATAGCATTGGGGTGATTGCCCCACCTTACCCAAACTTGTTGGGTTAGAGTTACAGTGAGGGGAAGGCAACAACCTCCCCCACCTTTGGCGTATGGGTTCAACCTCTCAGAGCAATGAGTTGACCACCTGGCCTTCCCTGATCCATAGGGAATGTGCTCTACCCACTCTCTACTCGCGCAGCAAAACTCTCCTATCAGGTGGGAACATCCACTCTCTTCAACTGCTGGGGCAAACTCACCCTCTCTGTACACATGGGTGGGGCTCCTCTCTTGGCCCAAGGCGATGCCTTAATTCCAGATCTCAGCTTCCATGGTTTTCCTCTTAAAGCTGTTTCTCCTTCAATCTCTCCTTTCCATGTCCCTTGTAGTCCAAGCTGACAGTGGTTCATACAGCTCTTTCGAAGACCTTGTTGGTTTAGCATGCAGGAAGCAGGGGTCCAAGCCATCAGATGGTGAGACTTTCCACAACTCTTTCCTAGATAACTGCATCTTCAATCCCAATTTACCAGTTCCACGTTTAGTTAAGTCCTCAAATGGGGTACTATCGTCTGGGAGCTTGATTTCCAGAGACTTGGAAGTTCTGGAGTCAGTTTCTGTTTCCTTTGTGCCCAACAATTCAGTTCTCAGCGTATCTCACTTATCTAGCATTTTGCTATGAGCAGCAAGGAGAAGCCAAGTCACATTCTCTGAGTTTACTTTGGAAAGTTCTTCTGCTAAATGCCCAGGCTTGCCATTTTGAAATTCTGCCCTCCATAAAACATCAGGAATCAATGTTGCTAAGTTCTCTGCAACTTTAAAACAGGGATCACCTTTCCTCCAGTTTCCAATAATAGTTTCATCATTTACTTTTAAGGCCTCATAAAATCTTTAGGGTCCATATTACCATCAACAGTCTCTTCAAATCACTCTCTGCCTTTTCTACCAAGTATCTCACAGTTTCTCCAAAAAATACCCCTCACCCATTTATAAAACCATTCCAGCATTTCGGTAATTACAAAAGCACTTCCCCACTCCTCGGTACCAAATTCTGTATTAGTCAGCCAAAGGGGTGCAGATGCAAAATACCAGAAATCTGTTGGCTTTTCTAAAGGGTATTATTTTGGGGTAGAAGCTTACAGATACCCGGCCATAAAGCATAAGTTACTTCCTCACCAAAGTCTCTTCCTGCCTGGACAACCAGTTCTGAGGACGGTGCTTGGGGTCGGGGCGAGGAGGGTGAGAGCCGCGGGTTCCTGCCCCAGGCCTGCAGGGGCATTCTGGGCAGGCCTTTGGACAGCCCAGGAGCCCCGGGGGGTGGGGGTGGGGGGTGGATGGCAGACAAAACGGGGGTTGAGAACTGGAATAAAGACTCGCACAGGGTTTTGTTTTCTGTTTTATTTTTTACTCTGAGATGGTATCCCATGGCACCAACTCTACACGCCTCCTGGAAACCGTGCGGATGGGGAGCCGCCCGTCCCCCAGGAGGCGAGGAGGAGGCGCTGTGCAGCCAGAGAGCCAACGGCTGGATGCAGGAGGGGGAGACGCTTGCCCTGGCCGTAGGGGGCAGACACCGCTGGGTGGCATCCTTGGCCCCGCCAGTCGCCGAGTGTGTGACCAGGTGCTGGGAGTCCTTCCGGGGCCAGGCTCTGCGTGGCTGTTTGAAATGACCGACACCGGGCCTGGCCAGGGTGGCAGAGGTCCCTGCCCCGTGCCCGGCCTCGGCCGCTTCAGTAAACACCAGCCAGAGTGGGGCCGGATTTTCTCTCGGTTCTTGGCTGTGTCGCAAAAAAGAATTTGAAGTGCATACCAGTTCAGTTAGGCCAGCAGTTTATTAAGAAAATGAGAGACGAGAAATGGGAGAAAAAAACAGATTATAGGTCCCAGGTAGAGCGGAAAAGGGCTGAAAAGGGGTAAAAAGGGCTGATTTACAGACCACAAGTCCCCATTACAGCTCACAAGTCCCCAGGTCCACTTGTGTGCTAATCTGGCCATGGAGAGAAAGCGCAAAACAGGGCAGGTTTGGTTTCTGTGCTTGCCTGTTAAACCATTAATTATTCTGCCCTTTGTTATGGGGGAGGAATGCCTGTTGTGTGCCATTTTGATTGGTTGCCCCACCCATCAATCCCCTGGGAGGGCCCAATGACAAGGCCCCTTGAGACTATCCGGGGCTTGCCTTGATCCCGATGACATCACATCCTGAATGGGGGCCCTCGCCTGCTTCTTCCAGGAGCCACCATATGGGGTCTCCATGGCCGTGCTTTTCTGCCAGGCCCCAGATCCGTCTCTTTTCTCCCTAATCTACCTTCCTCAGCGGTCCAGCTGCCAGCGCCCACCCAGCGTTTCCTCCGCTGCTGGACCGGGCTGGGCACCTGTGCCAGGGAGTCAGCACCACTGGGCCCGCGCCGCCTCCCTCCCCAGCAGCCCCACCAGTGGCCGGCAGGCGCGGGCATCCACGTCCTCGCGTGGGTGGGATAAGGCTGCGGTGGCCCGGCGCTGGCCCCCGAGTCCCCAGGGGCTGCTGAGCTCCAGGTGTCCTCCACGGTGGCGGCTGGATGACACTCCTTTGTGGGCTCCTGCCCTCCTGCCCGTGTCTCCCTTTCCAGCTCCCATACAAGTGTTTCCCTCACCTTGCAAATAAACTGCTTACACCCCATTCCTGCTTTTGGGGGACACCCATCATAGACACTCCCACCCCTTTTCCTTTAAAGAGAGGGAAGGGAGTGCAGAGCCACAGGCTGTGATGAAGCATCTTCTTGGGCTCCCAACAGGAAATGCAGAAGCTGGTAGAAGGACATGCCTGGGAATAAGCGACCCGCTTTGCCACTAACTAGCTGTGTGGTTTGGGGCAGGCCACTTACCCTCTCTGTGTCTTGGTTCCCTCCTTTTGGAGTGAAGACAGGGACCCAGGGGGCCCGGGACTCTGCTGCCTGCTTCTCCCCATCCCCTAATTTCAACATCTTCTTTGCCGGTTCATCTATTTATTATAGCAGTTTTTATTTATTAATGTTCTCACAGTAGAGAAAGTAAAAACCGAAATTTGTCTCTGTGGGGCAGGCTCATGTTTTTTGTATGGGTTCAAGGAAACATTACAAGGCAACACAGTGGAAAGTTTTCATCACTGAGAAAGAAAAAAACATTTTCTTTGTCCTATTTGTAACTGACATTTGTTCCTATTTGGCATGAAGATAAAGTGGAAAGAGGACTGACTTAGGGGTCAGAGGATCTGGGCTGAATCCCAGCTCTGCCTCTTACTAACGGTGTGAACCCGGGCAAGTTTATCCCCTAGTTTAACAGATAAATGCATGTGTGTGTATGCGTGTGTGCGCCAGGTAAGGTCCAGGATCCTGGAAAGTCAACAGTGAGCAGAACCAAAGTCCCTGCCCTCTTGGTGCTCACAGGCTAGTGGGGTAGAGAGACATTAATCAAATAACTACAGAGCTATCCACCACGAGAGAAGGTCTGAAAGGTAAGGACAGGCTGAAGTGAAAGCGTGGAGCAAGGGTACTTGGCCAGGTCTGAAAGACTGGGAAAGATCTCCTTGATGATGTGATGTTTGAGCTGGGATATAAAGATATGCAGGTGTTATCCAGGTGAGTTAGGTTAGTGGAGCAGTGCAGCCAAGAGAAACAGCATGTGCCAAGGTCCTGGGGTCTAAAGGGGCCTAGCAATTCTAAGAAACAGCTCCCTGGATGTTATTTACTCATCTGTTTAGAAACAAAAGGAATATATAAAAATACCTCCTTTCCAAGTCTTTGGGAATATCTCATGGGAAAATGTTTATCCCAGCAACCGGGACGGAGCAGACACTCGGAAAACTTCGGCTTCCTCCTTTCAGCCTTGGGAGTTAGGCAGGCAGGGCTCTGCAGGACGCCCTCCTGCCCTGGGGTCAGAGGGGAGGTGATGGCTTCCTACTGCCGCTTTATTTTTTTGCTTTAATCCTTTTATTGCCCTGGCCTCGTGCTGAGCTTGCTGGCAGGCATTATTTCTTGGGGCTTTGCTTGCTTAAGCTTTGAAAATTAGGAGTAAACTATGCAGGCCCCTATCCTGCCTTCTTGCCGTGCATTTCTCTAGAGGTTGGAGCTTCGTCCTGCTCTGGGGGACCCCGCTGCCCATAGTGCCCTCTGCTGGCCACAGCCAGAGGTTCGGGGCAGCTCGGAACCAGCGGGTCCCAGAGGCTTTGCTCAGGGTTTGTGGGTGGAGAAGGGGTGGTGAATCTGCATCTTCCCTCCTCCCTCTAAGCGAGTCTTTAGCGGCACCCTAAGCACCGGACGTTCATCATCTGATTTCCAGTCCCGCCACGAACCCCAGAGGTATATAAGGTTCTCCCCATCCACAAATGGGACTCAGGGAGCCCAGGGTGATTAAAAGAGCTTCCCGTGGTGGCGAGGAGCCACCTGGTGGCGGGACGGCTCCCGGGGCGGGCCCTGTGCTTGGGCCCTCTGCCGGCGCTGCCTTGGGAATCTTCCTGCTTGTAGAGCAAGGGCCTCTGCACTGGGTCCCACAGATTCTGTGGCAGGTGTGGCCGTTAGAGCTGGGGTTTAAACCGGGTCAGCCGCACTCCAGACCCGACGTGGCTGACCGCCAGGCTTTATCCCCTCCTGGCAAGGCCCTTTCTAAACTGCACACCTGTCACCAACCTGCTTACGCCCCACGATGCTCTCCCTTACCTGTGGCACAGAGCGTCTTGTATGCCAGTGCAGGGATTCTCAACCCTGCCTGAAAAAATAGTTGGCATCATGAGAAATCTTTCTCTCCCCATCAGGGCAATTGCAGATCCTGAGATTGTCTCATTAGAATCCTTTCCTCTTCCCTGACCACAGCTCTCATACATCTATGAAATCTATCTATCTATCTATCTATCTATCTATCTATCTATCTGTCTGTCTGTCTGTCTGTCTGTCTGTCTGTCTGTCTGTCTATCTATCTATCTATCTCTCTATCTCTCTATCTATCTGTGTATCTCTCTATATATGTATTATGTATCTATGTATCTGTGTATGTATCTATGTATGTCTGTGTATCTATCTACGTATATATCTATGTATTATGTATCTATGTATGTGTGTATCTATCATCTATGTATCTATGTATGTATATATGTAAATGTATGTGTGCATGTATGTATGCATGTATGTATGTATCTATCTATCTAGCTTAGATATAGATACTTGTCTCTACTCTGAAAGCTAAAGCCCCCTGGCTCCTTGGCCCGTGCCGCCGCGAGTTCCGGCCCAGCCTCGACCTCACTGCCCTGTTGCAGGCAGAGGAAAGGGTTGCTGTGACTTGGCTCTTTAACTCATCCACTGAGCCCTATGGCTGAGGGCAGCAGCAATCCCACAGGCTCCTCACATCAGAGGTTCCTGGGGGCATATTTCTTAGTAGAGTTTAAAAAAAAACAAAATAGATTTAAACAAATAAACAAAAAAGTTTGCTGAACGTCTGCTTTGTGCCAGACTCTGTCCTAGGCACAGCACTTGGGAAGGTGAGTCAGGCCAGAAAAACCCATTAAGCAATTTTTAGAATTGTAGGCAGCAGGGTATGAATCATTCTTTGTATTTATTCATTCGTTTATTGTTTTCACACAAACATTTGCAGGAATATTTAACCTATCCCACACTTTATGAACAGATGGGGGAAGTGTGAGTCCCCTACCTTTGTTCTTTTTCAAGATGGCTTTGGCTATTCAGGGCTCCTTACCCTTCCACATAAACTTTTTTTTTTTCATTTCTCTCCCCTTCTCCCCCCAACTCCCCCGTTGTCTGCTCTCTGTGTCCATTCGCTGTGTGTTCTGTGTCCGCTTCTATTCTTGTCAGGGGCACAGGAATCTGTGTTTCTTTTTGTAGCATCAGCTCTCCGTGTGTGCAGCGCCATTCCTGGGCAGGCTGCACTTTCTTTCACACCGGGCGGCTCTCCTTACGGGACGCACTCCTTGTGCGTGGGGCTCCCCTACGCGGGGGACACCCCTGCATGGCAGGGCACTCCTTGCGTGCATCAGCACTGCTCATGGGCCAGCTCCACAGGGGTCAAGGAGGCCTGGGGTTTGAACTGCGGACCTCCCATGTGGTAGACGGACGCCCTATCCACTGGGCCAAGTCCGCTTCCCCATACAAACTTGATAATTGGCTTTTCCATTTCTGCAAAGAAGGCTTTTGGAATTTCAATTAGGTGTGTGTTGAATCTGTAATCCGCTTTGGGTAGAATTGACATCTTAACATTTATTTTTCCAATTCATGAACACAGAATATCTTCCCATTTATTTTAGTTTTCTGTGTATGAGTCCTTTTCATCTTTGGTTAGATTTATTCTCAGACATTTCATTCTTTTGGTTGCTATTGTAAATGGAAATTTTTCCTTCAGATTGTTCATTCCTAACTGACTTTTGCATGTTGATCTTGTACCTTGCCACTTTGCTGAATTCATTTATTAGTTCCAGTAGCTTTGTGGTCTATGTTTCAGGATTTTCTATACATAAGATAATGTCATTTCCTAAAAATAGGAAAAGTTTACATTGTCCTTTCCAATTTGGATACCTTTTATTTCTTTCTCTTGCTTAATTGCTCTGGTTAGAACTTCCAGCCCAGTGTTGAGTAACAGTGGTGACAGTGGGCATCCTTGTCTTGTTCCTGATTGCAAAGGGAAAGTGTTCAGTTTTCATCATTCAGGATGAAGGCAGCTGTGGGTTTTTCATAGATGCCTTATATCATGTGGGGAAGTTTCCTTCTATTCCTAGTGTTCTAAGTGTTTTTTATCATGAAGGGGTGCTGGATTTTATCAAATGCTTTTTCTGCACCAGCAGAGATGATCATGTGGTTTTTTGCTTTGTTCTATTAATGTGGTATATTACATTTATTGATTTTTCCTTTGTTGAGCGACCTTTGCATATCTGGCATGAATCACACTTGACCATGATGTATAGTTCTTTTGATGTGCTGTTATATTTAGTTGGCTAGTATTTTGTTGAGTATATTCATATCTATATTCATAAGGAATATTGGCCTGTAGTTTTCTTTTCTTGTGGTATCTTTATCTGGTAAAGCCATAGTAATCAAAATAGCTTGGCTACTGGGGAGCAGCTGAGCTCAGTGCTTGAGCACCTGCTTCACATGTACAAGGCAGGTTCAATCCCCAGTAACTCCTAAAACAAAACAAAACAAAAGAAAACAGAAAAATAAGTATGGTACTGGCACAAGTACAGACATACAGACGAAAGGAATTGAATTAGGAATTCAGAAATCAGTCCTCACATTTATGGCCAAATCATTTTTAACATGGGAGCCAAGTCCACTCAGTGGGGAAAGAACAGTTTCTTCAGCAAATGGTGCTGGGAAAAAACCTGATGTCCATGTGCAAAAGAATGAAGGTGGGTCCCTACCTCACTCCATACACAAAAACTCAAACTGCACCACAGCCCTAAATATAAGAGCCAGAAGTATAAAATTTCTGAAAGAAAGCATAGGGAAGCATCTCTAGGATCTTGTGCTAGGCAATAATTTCCTAGACTTTACACCCAAAGCACAAGTTAAAAAAAAGAAAAAAAAATAGATAAGTGGAACCTCATCAAAATTAAAAACTTCTGTGCATCAAAGGACTTTATCACAAGGGTAAAAATACAACCTATTCAATGGGAGAATATATTTGGAAACCACATATCCAGTAAGGATTTAATATCCAGAGTATATGAAGAAATCTTACAGCTCAACAATAGAAAGACAAATAACCTGTTTAAAAAATGGGCAAAAGACTTGAATAGACATTTCTCTAAAGACATATAAATGGTTGAAAAAGCACATGACAAGATGCTCAACATCACTAGTTATTAGGGAAATGCAGATCAAAACCACCATGAGATACCATTTCACACCCACTAGAATGACTACTATTAATAAAACAGGAAATAACAAGTTTTGGAGAGGATGTGGAGAAGTAGTTAGACTCATTCACTGCTGGTGGGAATGTAAAATGGCAGAGTCACTGTGGAAGACAGTTGGGAGTTTCTCAGAAAGCTAGGTACAGAATTACCATATGACCTGGCAATCCCACTAGTAGGTATAAACCCCAGAGCTTTGAAAGCCGGGACCTGAACAGATATTGGCACACCCATGTTCATGGTGGCATTATTCACAACTGCCAAAAGATGAAAGCAACCCAAGTGTCTATCAACTGAAGAATGGATAAATAAAATGTGGTACATACATGTGATGGAATATTATTCAGCTGTAAAAAGGAATGAAGTCTTGATATATGTGACCACATGGGTGAACCTTGAAGATATCATGCTGAGTGAAATAAGCTAGACACAAAAGGACAAATATTGTTTGACCTCACTAACATGAAATAATTAGAATAAGCAAACTCATAGAGTAAGAATCTAGAGTATAGGTTACCAGGGGCCAGGGCAGGGGCTGGGAATGAGGAATTAAGGTTTAAATTGTTCAGAGTTTCTATTTGGGTTGATGGTAAAGTTCTGGTAATGGATGGTGGTGATGGTAGCACAATAGTTTGAATGTAATTAGCAGAACTGAATTAGGTATGTGAAATCCAGAAGGTCTCAGAATCAGGAAGCGATGTGGTCAGAGCTGAGCAGGAGGACAATTTTTGTTAAAGCTCAGATGGGCTGGGGAGGGGACGAGGCAGAGGCTGTGACAAGTCCAGGGCTAAATGTTAATAGACTCAGCAGGTGGTAGACCTGGCAAGCCACTTTAGCACTTTTCAAATGACAGATTGTAACCCATTAGTGAGATCTGAAATCAATATGGGTCTTAATAAGCATTTGAAAAAGAATAGACTAGAAATGATCGGTGAGTCACCCATAGAAAGGCTAAGGATTGTTTTGTCTCTATGTATCACAAGGCATGTGACCCTGAGACGGTAGGGAAGATGGACACAGGAGCATGTGGGGTGATGTGATAAGTGGTCAAAGAAAGCCATGCCTGACATACTTGGGGGCTCATAGGAGAAGGGAGGCTACCTTTCTTTGAGAGAACTGAGGCTAGTTTTTCAAGGAAGGGGATAGTTGAGTTGGATCTTAAAGGTTGAGTAGAAAGTCACCAGATAGAGATGGGGGCTTGGCTGGGACACATCTGTGAATGACCAGAATCTCTGGAGGGGTGTTGGGGGCTGGGGAGGGGCGGGAGGGAGACTGCTCTCACGGGTTTGGGTCAACTTTTGTCCTGGGCTGGTGAACTTCGAAGGCCAATGTCCAGAGTCTGTTTTGTGCTTTCCCGACAAAGAGACTTCAAAGCAAGTTTTAATTAAAATTGAATTCTCAGATGGACAGTGAGATGGACAGAGAATGGAGACATGATAAGGCAAGTACACGTCAAGGATGGCATCCGCAGTGGGGGAGATGGGTGCTCAGTGTGACTTTCAGCTTTGTCGTATGTTTGAACATTTTCACAATAAAGTATTGGGAAACATGAGCTCAATTCGAGTGTGATAGTTCCTTCTTCCTTGGACAATTTCCAATTTCTCTTAAGCTTATTTTTGATTACTAAAGTTGCAATTACTTCCTGCAAACAAGTTGTCAGAAGTCTGAAATGATTTTCAGGCCTAATTTAATCCCCAATTTACTTACTTAACGGAAAAAAAAAATCTTATTTTCCAAACCAAATCAACACTTGACATATCAACTATTTTTATTTTTTAAGAAGCAGGCAGTGGAAGGCTTAATCCAGTCCCCTAGAGATGGTCCAAAGGAATGAACAAGGACTGGGGAAAGAAAGGGATGTTTGGAGCCTCTTCCCAAACACGGAGGAAGGTAGACGAGTGTGTCGGGATAAAGGAGAGCTGTGACCTGTGTAGAAGCTAGCTGCCCCCCAAAGCAAGGACAATCCCTGTGGAGGAAGTGTGAGCACACGCCCCAAGCTGCCTTCCAATTGCTTTGGAATAGCCGCCTTCCGGTAGCAGGAGAGCGCCTCCTAGGTTTTATTTCTCACTGGAAATGAATATGCTGCCATTTTGGAGCCTAAATGTGGAGGACCACACCCCAGAATCAGTGACCACCCGGAGGCCAATCCACCTGGGTTGGCTTGTTTGGGTAGGTGGGCAGCCAGTGTTTCCCAGGTGCCTCCCCCTGCTTCTGGCACCTTTTTGAATCTGTTATGAGCTCCAAGAAGGGGTGCGTCTCCCCCAGCTCATGCTTAGCCAGTCAAGCTCACCCCAGGCCCCTTTGCAGTATAGGGCTCAAGGGGGACAGGTGACCCAGGACCAGGCCAATGAAGTGTGGGGAAGCCGGCTGGGGGCTTCTGGGAAAGCTTCTCCCTAATACAGAGAATGAGAGTGAATGAGAGAGGGCAAGAGAGGAGGAGGAGGTGGTAGAGGGGAAGGGGAGGCCCAGCCCTGCCTCGTGCCCTCCCGCCTCGGGCGGGGGCCTTGAGACTTCTGGGTAAGCCAGGAGGTTGAGATGCACCCGAGGGCCTGCGGTCAGTGGTGGCAGGCATCCTTCCACGTTCAAAGATGTCACCGGTCTGGGTTCTTTCTCCCCTCCTAATCTCCACTTCAACTTCACCCTCGTCAAAAGAGGCAATTGGTGGCTCCAGGCGCTGCGTTCAAGTCCAGAAAAAGGGAGAAGAGAAAACCCGGGCTGATATGGACTGTGTGGGGGGGCTGTGTGTTTCTTCATAAATAACCTGTGCTGTGTGTGTAAGCTAAATGTGTTAATTCAAGCTTACGGGGAATGTGGAAGGTCTGCGTTTATTCAAGCTTCCCTGGAATGCGGGGGTATGTGTTAATTCAAGCTTACCTAGAGAGTAGGTATTAATTCAAGACCTACCTGATACTCAAATAAAACACTTGAAACTCTAAGAAACTAACAAAAAGTCCTTTTGCATGTAAGCACCCTTTGACTCCCCACTCCTACATCCTCTATATAAAAGAAATCCAAAGATCCTATTCAGGCTAAGGTTTTTAAACAGGTATCGCCGAGCCAGGCTGGCCATTAATAAATTTTCCTTCCCAAGAATATTAGTGAGTCCTGGACTTCCACAGGTGATCACTGAATCTCTTTGCTTCCACAACAGGGCCACCCATGCCCTTTATCAGGAAAGCAAAAGCCTGCTCTGGAAGTCCTGGGGGATTGTTCAGAGCCTTCTCCTTGACCAGATCTGGGTCAAACAGCCACGCCTCACTGCCAGGGAGGCTGGGAGGGGGCACAGTTAGCTTTTCCAGCCTCTGTATTGGAAGTGGGCGAAGGAGGGAGGGTTTGGGGAGGGGTCGTTGGGCTGGTTCACAGATGTGAGGCGTGGAGGGGAAAGCCAGCATTTGGAAGGGCAGTCAGCTAGCAGCACAGACAGGGCAGAGCTGACCCAAGCAAGCAAGCCCAGGACCGCCACCCTGCACTTCTTACTTGATGAGGTCACAGACTATCCTCATTGTTGCAGTCATTTTCAGTCATAGTGTTGTAAAAGTTGAGAGAGATCAATTATTTGCGTATAGGAAGGCCAGGACTCAGGAATGATTCTGAGAAGGAAAAATGATTTATTGACCGGCCAGTGGGATTCGGGAGCTTTCTGTTTCAAACCTGAGCCTGGAACAAGATCTTCAAGTTCCTTTTATACAGGGTGGGGAGTCAAATGGTGCTTTTACCAAAGAAAACTACTTTCTTTGTTAGTTAAGTGTTTGCCTGAGTACCAGGTAGGTTTTCAATTAATAAATCACCCACATTTCAGGTGAGCTTGAAATTAGCATCTTGCCCACATTCCGTCTGGATGCAACTTTGAATATACATTAAGTCTTACATCCTTTCTGAACATTCAAAGCCCATAGGGCCTAGATCACTTAACTGGATTTCTAGAGACTAGGCACACTTAGATACAGAATTAGATGATTTTGAATTTATGCACAGGCTATATTATATTTCCCATTTGTGGCCAAGTCTAAGTCTCCTTAAGCTTTGGCATCACCACCATCAGAGTTGCCCTGGACTGACTGGTATGCATATAGCGTTTGCATTGCTAAATTGCCTCCCAGGACTGGAGTCCTTGCCATGGTCACCAAGGGCAGGACTGCAGCCTCTCACTGTCCCACACTCACAAGTCAGGACACAAAGGGACAAAGAGCCTCCCACCCATAGCCCGCATCAATAGCCTGCAGCTGAATGTATCCTAATTTTTTTTTATTATTGAAATTAACTATTTGACCACAAGTACTTGAGCTCACTGGCTTGGTTTTGGGTTTAAGTGTAAAATGCCTCCTCTATGGATTAAAAAAAACTGCAGGCCGTGGACTTGGCCCAGTGGATAGGGCGTCCGTCTACCACATGGGAGGTTTGTGGTTCAAACCCCGGGCCTCCTTGACCCGTGTGGAGCTGGCCCACGTGCAGTGCTGATGCGCGCAAGGAGTGCCCTGCCATGCAGGGGTGTCCCCCGCGTAGGGGAGCCCCACACGCAAGGAGCGTGCCCATAAGGAGAGCCGCCCAGCGCGAAAGAAAGTGCAGCCTGCCCAGGAATGATGCTGCACACATGGAGAGCTGACGCAGCAAGATGACGCAACAAAAAGAAACACAGATTCCCGTACTGCTGACAACAACAGAAGCGGACAAAGAAGATGCAGCAAACAGACACAGAGAACAGACAACTGGGGTGGGGGCGGGGGAGGGGAGAGAAATAAATAAATAAATAAATCTTTTAAAAAACAAAACAACAACAAAAAACCTGTTTGGCAGAGGATGTGGCTCAGGGGGTTGAGCTCCTGCTTTCCCACATGGGAGGTCCTGGTTTTGGTTCCTAGTGCCTCCTAAGGAAACAGGAAACAAACAACAAGCAAAAACAAACATAAAAAACCAACTCAGGGGAGCCAGTGTGGCTCAGTGGTTGAGCGCTAGCTTCCCACATAAAAGGTTCCAGGTTCATTCCCCAGCTCCCCGCCACCCTGTACCTCAAAAAAACTACAGTGACGGGAAGTGGATTTGGCTCAACTGATAGAACGTCTGCCTTCCACATGGAAGGTTCAGGGTTCAAACCCTGGGCCTCCTGACCCATGTGGTGAGTGACCCATGCGCAGGGCTGATGTGCGCAAGGAGTCTGTGCCCCGCAGGGGTGTCCCCTGCATAGGGGTGCCCCACGCAAAAGGAGTGTGCCCGGTAACGAGAGCTGCCCTGTGCGGGAAAAAAAAGCACGGGCCTGACAAGGAGTGGCATCGCACACACGGAGAGCTGACACAGCTAGATGACGCAAAAAAAAAAAAAAAAGACACAGATTCCTGGTGCTGCTGACAAGAATGCAAGTGGACACAGAAGAACACATAGCAAATGGACACAGAGAGCAGACAACGGGGTGGGGGGGGGGTGGGGGGGGAGGAAGGGGAGAGAAATAAATAATAAATCCTTAAAAACAAAAAACAAAACACAATGACAAAAAACTGCATTACTTATTTCCTTCAGGATCGATGGCCCAAAAGATAAATGAGAAACCTGCTCTCTTTTCAAGACAACAAACATTATTGCTTTTTAAGTATATGAAACTATGCTTAAAACCCTCCAAAAGTTTTTTAAATATAACTTTACAAAAATCTTTCCCATTATTAGTAAAACCCCATTGCTTTCACAAGTTAGATTATATTTTAAAACATTGATGCATTACAGAATCATCAACTCATAGTGAAACCTGCTGTGGAAATAGGAAAAAATGTGCCCAGATTAAAAGAATAGACTTTCATGAAAATAAAGATAAATGAACTAATGAATTACCAGTTCTTAATAAATAATCTCCTTATTGAATAACATATCCTTCTGGTAAAATATTTACCGTGCTCTTTAAAACCTTTTTATCAACGGATGCAGCCAAAGCTTTAAATGATTGCATCTCCTTTTGTGGCTCAGGCATTGAACTGGTTTTTATTGAAGTCCATTTTAATAAGAAGCAAATTGATTTAAAGCGAGCTGAGTTTTCATGGAATGAGGGCTCCCACTTTCAGCTCGTTGGGATGCCGGGTGAACTGCCCGTTTGGCAGGGCCACGGAGGTCACGCTCCGGCCCCGGTGTCGGGGGTTCTGGGTAATTAACAATCAATTCCTTTTCAATTACCGACGGACTGGCCCAGCCTGGGACTCACAGCCCAGCACGTGGGCCCGCTGTCTTCTCGCTCAGTGCCGTTTTTCACCTGAGGAGTTTATAAACATGGGGACCCCCAGCCCCTGGTCCCTAAGACTCTGCAAGAGAGAGACCTGGAAATCTGCATGCTCATCAGGTCGCAGGGCTTTTTGCGCTTAGGCAAGTGTGACACTCCCAAAGCTATTGGACAACGAATTTGCCCCCAAGGCCACGGTGCTGCCACCCACGTGTGCATCGGATGCCCCGCCCCGGAGTCTGATTCAAGAGCCTGGGATGGGGCCCAAAACCCAGCACGTGGGACGCGTCCCAGGGAACACCGCCAGAAGGTGGCTGTAGACAAGGAAGAAGTATCCTCTTGGTGTGTTTGCTTTTTTATAATCCAAGGCAGAATAAACAGGTGTTTTCAGCCAAAAGTACGGAAAACAAGTATCAGTGGAATACAGTCGAGGGAGTCTGGTCAGAGCGGGGAGGATTTTGGCCAGAGGCCATTGTAAACCTTTCAGAACAAAGAGCAAATACAAGGTCAGCTTTTGAAGAAGTTAGAAAAGTTCAGAATGCAGGTTGGGTTCCCAGGCAAGAAAACACGGAACATTTCACTGCGGTCTAAGGTAGGAAATAAGCAGGCAAATTACCACACAATTTAGTTGTGGGTATTTCTAAGAATTCTCACCTGGTTGTTTATTATTACCGTTATTATTGCTATTATTATTGTGTTAGTACAAAAAGAAATTCTCCAGGTTCAGAACTTGCTGAAGAGTTCGCTGGTTAAAAACTTGCGAACGGCCTCACCCGGACTTGTTCTGGAAAACAGAGTAGCTTAAATAACCCCCCAAAATATCTGGCGGAGTCCATGGTGAGGAAAACTTTTCTCGGGTCAATGAGTCCAGAAATACCGGGTCACCTGCGCCAGGGGTCCTAGGGTGTCTGCTTTTCATTAAGGAGGGGACAAAGTTGGGTCACAGATCATTGCTAATAAGCCTTGTCTGAGCTTGAGAAAATGAGCTTGACCCAGTAAAAGTATCTTCCCCGATTTCCTCATGATTATTCCCGTCTACCTGGGCAGAAGGTACGTGAGGCTGACCTCTCACAGGCCTGGCCGCGGAGGCGAGCTCCTGGCCCTGAAGCCCACCTGGGTCCCCGATAAACCTTCTCTTCAAAATTCTGTTAGCCAGGCAGCCCGGTCCTGACAGATGGCTTTCCAGAGAGTCTTTCCTCGGAGCCTGTCCTCTCGCCCCACTGAGCAAAGGCTCGAATTGCCGAACGCCGGACTTTGGCACGGGGGATGCCCGCCTGTTGAGGGGAGAGGCTGATTTCTTTTTCGGGCACTGCTCTGCAACATTTCCAGGTTTGCAATCTGTGTACCAGTCCAGTTCCAGGCTTCTGATCCACAAAAAATTTGGGCCAGTCTTTTGCTTTGGTCCGATTTGGGGGCTGCCTCAATCACATGGATGTACTGTGTTTTCAGGAGAATGGATCACTGAAAGAAAAGAACCGTATCATTTAACTTTCCAGAATGAGTGTGCTGACGATAACCTCTATCACATCAGAATTATCTGGGTTTTCTTCTGTGTGATTGGCATTTAGTTTAAAAAAAAAAATTTCTCTCCCCTTCCCCCCCGCCCCCCCCATGTTGTCTGCTCTGTGTCCATTCACTGTGTGTTCTTCTATGTCCACTCGCATTCTTGTCAGCAGCACCGGGAATGGGTGTCTCTTTTTGTTGCATCATCTTGCTGCGTCAGCTCTTTGTGTGTGCGGCGCTGCTCCAGGGTAGGCTGCACTTTTTCCACGAGGGGCAGCTCTTCTTGCAGAGCACGCTTCTTGCATGTGGGGCTCCCCTATGCAGGGGACACCCCTGCGTGGCATGGCACTCCTTGCATGCATTAGCACTCTGTGTGGGCCAGCTCCACACAGGCCAGGAGGTCCTGGGTTTGAACCCTGGACCTCCCATGTGGTAGGTGGATGCTCTATCTGTTGAGCCAAATTCACTTTCTGGCACTTAGTTTTTAAACATTTACTATCTCAAGTTTCTTTCTGGAAATACTAAGTTTTGACAGCAACTTTTAAAGAGCTATAAAAGGTGACATGATAAAACCGCAGCAATGGTTTGGAAAGGGATTTTCTGAGAGCTGATGAGAGGGAGAAAAATTCCAGGTGGAAAACTTTTTGATAATGTCAACAACCTTCAAGTGTTCCTGGGGAATTAGTGAGATGATGCAGGTGAAAGCCTCTCACACAGTACCTGGCACAGGGTGGGCAGTGAAAAAAAGTCAGGAACCGAAGGTGAATCTGGTTAAGACATCACCAGTCAGCGAATCAGAAATCCTTTTATACTAACAAGGATGGTACAGTAAAGAAGCTGAAGCAAAAATGACACATGAATTGAAGGCCAGATAACTTGTGCCAGTCTCAATTGTCTAAGCCAGAAGTGCTGACTGGGTTGACAAAAGTTTGGCAGAATCCCACCTAATTTGCTTGGTGCATTATGTCATATGATGATCAGCTATACACACAGTCTCTCTAAAGCAATTTTCAACTTTGGCTGCACACCTGAACTTACAAAAAATACCAATGCCTGGGCTGCACCCGCAGGGATCCTGAGGCAACTGGGCAGGGGTGCTGTCTGGTCATTGGGATTGAAATGCTCCCTGGGTGACTCTGACGTGCAGCCAGCCTATGCCTTTTTGCTTTTTTAGGAGGTACCAGCAGGGCTTGAACCTGTGACCTTGTACATGGGAAGCAGGCACTCAACCCCAGAGCCACACCCGCTTCCCAGCTAATTCCTTTATTTTATTTTTTTAATGTTACATTAAAAAAATAGAAGAGGTTCCCATATACGCCCCACTCCCCCTCACCCCACTCCTCCTACATCAACAACCGCCACCACCACCACAACACACTGCCTTGGCAGCGAACACACCCCGGAGCTCCTTTTTAATCCAATTATCGTCTGAGCAGCTCTGTGGAAGAGATCTACAACAAGCACTGTAGGCTGTGCACCTGGTAGCCATCCCCCTTTCCTCTCTGATAGAGTCCAGATTTTGTTCTCGTATCTCCCCTTCCCTGAGGGTCCAGGAACTGCTAGAAGAGGCCTCGTCCCTGTCCCAGAGGAAATCAGGAACGCGTTGAGCTGGGCTCTCAGCCCGGCACTGCCTCCTTCGGGCTGGTCCAGTCTCCGTGGTGGGGCCGCCCTGAGCACTGGAGGATGCTAGCAGCATCCCTGGCCTGGGTCCTCTAGTGGCACCACTCCCTTCAAGGTGTGACAACCGAACATGCGCCAACACAGCCAAATGCCCCTGGGGTACCAGTTGCCCTTCCCTGGTTGAGAACCACAGGGCTCAGCTTCTGATGCCACTCCTGTCCCCTTTAGGGATTGTTTTAGATCAAGGCAGATGATTCCATTTGGGCCAACAGGGCAGGCAGAAGTGGGAAACACCTTTGGGGAAACATTTTCTTCACTCTTAAAAAGAGGCGAAAGAAGAGAGGAAGATCTTTGTGCTGGATGCACCGAGACGGAAGGAGTCTGGGCCCTTGAGGATGTTACTGAGGCGTGGAGGTCACTCCCCTCCAGCTGCCCTCTCTCAGGACCTCTTGCCATGTGACATAACAAAGGCCCTTGTCGCTTAAGGGGCTGTGTTTCCTATTACTTGCAGCTTCCAAGATGCGGGCTCCTGAATCCGGTCTATTCTTAATTAAGGAGAAACAATGCTGTTCCTTTTTGGAATGCAGACATTTTGCTCCTGACCAATATGAAGAACTGGAGAAAATTCATGCCCATAAAATAGGAAACTAAGTGTACAGCCAGAATTACTACCACCAAGCAGGGTAGCACCTGGGCAACGTGCGTGCAGTTCATACACGCAGTACACACGAATGCTTTGGTGAAAAGTGCCGTGCTCCTGGAGAGGGCATGCCAACGGCACGGTTCCCAGAAGCAGATGCTCTGTGTTTCCTAGCTAAAAACCTAGCCCTCAGCAGGCAGGAGTCTGCGGGACGGTGGGGCCCCCGAGGAAGGGCTGGGTCTGCGGGCTCAGCTTTAGGGGTCGTTGCTTGGGAACAGCCAACCCGACAGGCAGAACGAACTCCTTTCCAATCTCAGAGTGCTCTGTGGGGTTGGTAAGTGGAATGTTCACAGTTCTCTTGTTTGTTTTTTGGGTGGTGACTCAATTCACGCTTCTCCTTGTCCCCTCTCCCTCCATCTTCATTTATTGAAAAGTTTATAGACCCTGCAACTAAAACTTGCTTCTCAATGTCATTAACGGGGGTGAAGATTCTGGATGGTGTCTGCATGGATACACTTTTAAGACTTCTAGATTGACTGGCCTTTTTTTACATCAAAGTAGCCTGATAAAATCAGTAAATAAATAGTCATGGGGGCCCCTTTTTTTCCTCCCAAGATGTGTCTCAGGCAATTTTTGTGAGAGAAATGGTGGTTAGCCAGGAAGATAAATGTGAAAATTACTAATTAATATTCAGTGCAGATGCTATCAAGGCAAATATTTGAGGAACTGACTGGGATTTGTTTCTGTATTTTCTCAACTTAGGAAAAAAATAAAAGACACTCTAGTACAGGAACACATTTTCTAGCAGCCTTAAAGTTTGAATTATGAATTAAAAACTCACAAGCATATTTATTATTTAACCTTAGGTATGTTTAATTGAAAGCATGAAATAAGCGTTTTGAAACTAAATTTCAAGATCCACCAAGGTAGGAGACTGATGCTTCCAGAGCCATAAGGATTTGGAAATCTCAGCTGGGCTCTGTAGGAGAGGTTTGAGTATCTGCCACTTTATGAAGAGCCTGAGAAAACGCAGCTATTAGAGTAAGCTCTGCAGCTGGATGCTGTGGCCAGCGATTCCAGGCCCAACTGACTCCAAACCTTGGGTTCCTTCTCTTTAGAGTGGGTCTAAAAATATAAACACTCAGTGTTGTTGTGAGATTCAAATCAAATAATGTACATAAAATGCTTAGCACAGTACAATGGTTTATCATTAGCATTTTCAATAGGTGTTAGCTATGAATAATGGTTAATGGTTGCCCGTTAATTTTCAGGGTTAATGACAACATATTGTGCAAATTCTTATATTTTAACCTAATTAAAAACAAAACTACAGCCTAATCATAGAATACAAGAAAAAAAGAACATAATCATCCATATAGGAAGTCTTCCACTTACACATTGGATGTTTGGAGGACTGTGTTCCCATAGCAACGGTGACCTATACCATGTCAGGGTCCAGCAAACTCACCAAGGCCCACTTCTGATGCCTGAAATACTGTATGCTTCCTCTGAAAAGTTCAAACAATGGCAGTCCCGTACTTGTTATGAAACAAAGCAGAAAAGCCAAATTGCTAAGAAAATAAGATTAAAATATTTTAAAATCCTGGGGCTTGAAGGAGAGCAGGATCAGCTGGAGGGCAAATGAGGAAGCTGACCGGTACCAAGGGGCTTGGGAGTTGAGGGCGCTTAAAGGAAGGTAAGGCCAGCTTTGCTTGCTACAAAGGCCTCCAGCACTATTTTATATTTATTAGCCCTAAGCACCATATTTATTAGCTTATAAATGAACAAAAAAGTTGGAGAGTAAGTGCCGTAGACTTCCTTGCATGAAGAGATTATGCCTGGTCCTAGGACAGGGGCAGTGCTGGTATGTGCAGACATAAACTGCGAGTAAAGCCTTAGTGGGCTTGCAGGAGTGGGAAAAGGAGGGAGCACTGGATCCCGGACACAGTGGGTTGAAGAAAGCTGCTGCCTTCCTGGCTGGCCTCGGCGGTTTATTCCTCACTGGCTAGGAGGCTGAGCCAGGGCCCACCAGGCCATCTGTGTGCGCATGACGACAACTTAGCCGGCAGCTGTAGTTCTCACATCGGAAATGCACATTCTTAAGGGTAGGGAAAGTCCCCTCCTGGACAAATGTGAAGACCTCGCCAGCATTATAAAGCCTATTTTATACCAGGCTAAGGCTGGGCCTGAAGGCCTGGAGGGGGGTCAAGGGAGTACTTGGGGATTCAGGCCTTTTTAGTTTAACTGGTATCTCCCTAAATCTATTTTACACACTTGTTCCAAGGAATGTTAATTGTGTGTTCAGTCAGCTCTCCCTTCCAGCAGCTGGACCACCACCCACCCTGCCTGTTCTGCCCTTGGCTACTGGTACCTAATCCTCATTGAGGCTTTATTGATATTCTAAAGTGGTACTTGCATTTTAATCTGAGAATGTGAAAACCCAAACAAATCATTCTGGACACAGATACTTTAATAGCAGGATTTCAGGCACCTTTATTCATGGCAGACATTTTTGGTGGAGAGACTGCCCTGGAAATCTTTCTCTGGGATTACGTATAGATGCCAACTCCTAACTAAATTCAGATTCTCTTGACAATAGCAATACGTGCTCTCAATTCCATCTGCCACTCAGCAGGCTGGACAGCATCCTGCACCTGTTTCATCCGGCCTCGCCCAGCGTCAATGATGCCGATTGCGCAGCACCACCCACTGGCCTGCACAAAGTTGTTTCTGCAGCCGGGATAACAGCCATGAATCCACTGCATTACTGAAGGATTTTACTCCTGTTCACTTAACTTATAAATAGGAGACATCATATATTATTATATTCTTGTAGTACAAACAATCAAGACTGGTGACATAGGAAACAATAAAAAAAATCATATCGTGTTCATTAAGGGTTTTCCTCTATCAAGTATTATACTACTCCTCAACTTTAAAAACTTTTCAAATTTTTGTTAAAGTCACTCTACCAGGATCACATGAATCTCCTCCAGGGCCATCAACACTGGCCTCTAGGCTTGGCGTGCCCTCCTTCATTTTTGAGTGGCAAGGGTTTTTACCCTGGACTTTGAGGATCAATAATGAAGTTGTTACTCCGCAGGAATTTAGCTAAGAAATTATTTAAATAAAACAGTAATTCTTAAGACCTTCTCCTGTAGCAAAGTCATGCAACATTTTTCAACCAAGCAACGGGCACAGACTTAATGGAGTCTCTTTCCCTTTTCCGTTTCTTTTTCCATTCAGTAGTTCAAATAAAAGATGGAATATTTCAGTTTTAGAATCCTGCCAAATTTTTATGGTAATCAGTGCAGAACATTGTAGCGTTTCACTGTATTAGAATCTCATGCAAAACTCTAACATTACATCCCACTGTGCTATTGTTATTTTCTGTATTTAACAATTCCAACACACGGAAGTGGCAGCAGTTACTTTTCATCGACTTTAGCATCTGATCTCAGGGACTTATAAAGAAAGCTGCAGTTTGATTCTGAATTTTGGTAACAAGGTAGTATCAAATATTTCTCAATAAACTTTTTAAATGTTTTTGGCCATTTGAAAAGTACTGCCAACATACTATTTGGTGTTAGATCCATAGTCACTTTGTGCTGAGAATTAAGAACCCTAAACTCTGTAAATGTCTAACTTCACAAAATCTAGTTATAATCAAAGAACTTACTATTTGTCTAAATTACACAGCAATTTTTTATCAAACAGCAACTACTACAAAATAAATGACCAAAAAAGTGACTTCACAAAAATACACTAAAACATTTGATAATTTTATGCAGGAACTGCCAGCGTTTTAGTGTTTCATATTTAATAGCATACCTGACCAAGGTCCAAGATGTAAAGTTACCACATTCAAGAAATTGGGGAAAAAATCACTCTGAAGACTAACAATATAGTATATGATAAGAACGCACACTTTATAATATAAAACTTGTGTACACATAGTAGTTGCAAAAAGCCATTGGGTCTTCTCTTGGCTTGTAAAAATGGTGTTCCATATTTCAATGTAAATTAGCAACCTGTTGAAAAGGAAAAAAATCATTTTTCATTATATGAAGACAAAATACATAGAATTATCAACAACTCAGAATTCTCTACTGTATTAAATTTTTTCTCTGCACAATACTGTAGCAAAATAAGAATAGATTTAATTGCAAGTCTTTGTTAAAAAAATTTTTTTTTCTGAATCCGTTTCCTACTTCCATTCCGTTGTATTACTCTCTATCACCTGAAAGTCTTCAATCCTACAACTCGAGAGAATTTCTTACTGCCAAATAATATAAGCGACCAAGAGAAGCTTACAAGATTGGCAGGACAGTTTCCAAATTATCTCTAGACAGGAATAAAAACATAAACCATGCATTGCAATTATGTGATTTAATCACATAGGAACCAACCTAGTTTATTGTTAACAGTTTTTTTTTTTTTTTTACCCCCTCAAGCCTCTATTTACTCTTTTGGGCTTGAAAGCAATCTATATGTCATAGTTACCTAAACTATGGTCCAGGCTATGCCCAGAAAATAAAGGAATTAGGTATCTTATGCTATATATTCTGCTTGGTTCTCTAGTTATTTGTAAGTTGGGAGTAAATTTTTTTTTTTTCCAGGGAAAATGCTAAAATATAAGATGGCAGAAATGTTTAAATTAAAACATTATTTTGGGGTTGTAATGAGGTAACTACCACACACACACTGTGCTGAGAACAAGGCTGTGCATCTAACTATGTTGCTGTATGAGCATGTTTAACCACCAGTCTTTCCTCCGGTATCTGAAACTATTCAGTGGAAAATTACATCAACTTTAGAGCAAAGGCTTAACCTAGATGCCATCTAGTTCATCTGTATAGTAAGCAATCATTGTCTTGGCGTTTATCTAGTCCGGGGTTCCCCAAAGAGTCCTCAGACTTTAACATGGTCATGGGGGTGCCTGAGTTATTTGGCATTTCAAAAAACCCAATGAAAAATTTTCCACTGATAAGGCCAACAAAACACATTTGTTTTTGGCTGGAACAATCTTAGTGGTTATTGAATATTAACTAAGGCTCGTAATTGACAGATACAGATCTAATTAATAAAAATTTGGAAATGTTAAAATAATTAGTTTGGCATGAAAAATGTCAAAACATGAGGTTCACAGGAAAAATAAAAAAGAATGCTTGCTGGGATCATGGCTGGAATTTGAGTTAGAGACTAAGCTGACTACATCAAAATTATATTTAGAAGTACCTCTCTGTGTTTTATTTTAAATATAATTGACCCCTCCCTCACCTTCAACTCTTCTGTGTGGCAGGAATCTTGTTTTCACCTTCTAGTTCTTCCACTCCAGCCTGGGTCATGAGGTCTGCAATATTTTTCTCCAGATCATCAATGCGACTACTCATATCATCAAGTGGTGAAGTTAAAGATGATGCACACCAATGTCTCCCCATTTCGTATCCTCTTCTTCCAGGGCCCTGTGGACTCTAGCCTTTAATACACATCTGTCTTAATAAAACTGGTTTTCCAATTTCCTTTGATGTTGTTATAGTCTGGAGGTGAGTGTCCAGGAATCTGGGGCAAGACTATGCAGGATCAAATCCCAACCCTGCCTCTTACTAGCCATGCACCCTCATTAAGCTTTTCACTTTTCTTAACCTCAGTTTCCTTATCAGCTAAATAAAGCTAACATTATAATCCATGAGGTTATGGTTAGGCTCAGAGGAGAGACACCTAAAGCACTTAGCTCCCAGTCAAGGGTCAATTATATTAGCCATTATTACTGGTAGACTGTTAAATTCCTTGAGGCCAGGGTCAATCTAGCTCAGCTATTTCCTGAACCTTTAAAACAGTACTTCTCAGGAGTATATCCAGGCTCAGGAAAAAAAAACTAGTAAATGACTGGCTGAAATCTGGGCCCCAAACCACCCTTTCATTCATACCACTACCTGACAATCAGGATCCAAAGGCCGAGAGAGACTGACTTCCCCCCCCCCCCAAAAAGGATATTTCTTCCAATGATCTGGTCAGACATAGTCTGAAATTTATCTTGCATCTGTTGCAGGAGTGTCTTCACCTAGAAAAAGAAAACACTTATTCTGAGATATCTTCATGGGATCAAGACAGAGGCCAGGTCCTGAACCGAGGAGCCCTGAGTCCTGGGTTCTAGTCCCCATGCGGCCTGTTGGCAGCGCTGCGGTCCTCAGCAACTTATTCCACCTGTACAATTAGACTGACGAGCCGCTGAAGGCCTGTCGGGTGGGGCCCGCTGTGATTAAAAATTCGTAGGGTCTTCTGGTTGTTTCTGATGGCCTGGAGGAATCTGGGTGCGAGAGCTGGCGGGGTCCTAGGAGTCACCGGGGGTGGGGTGAGGGTGCTAAGTGGGGGAAGGGTCGATCCTGGGCGGGGGCGCGAGCGGCGTACAGCCCTACTTCGAAACCGGCTGACAGGGCGGAGGCGGCCAGTAGGGCCCTCGGGGGGAGCCTGGCCCCGCCGCGGGGGGCGCGCTGCGGTCCGGGGGGCCCGGGCGACTTCTTCCGCGCTCGGCCTCCCCCTGCGCCCCCGGGCCTCCCCTCGGCCCGCGGGCCCCTCCAGCGCAGCCCGCCTTACCACCGAGGTGAGATCCTGCACGGTCTTGGGGTCAGTCTCGGCCATCTCACCGGTTCCCAGCTTGGCGGCCAAGTCTCAGCCCGTCACCTACACTTCCGTTTCTCCGCGCAGACGCCCCCAGCCGCTTCTTCTCGCGACGAGAGCAGGCATCGCGGGACCGTGGGGCATTGTGGGAGCTGTGGTTCACCTCACGCGGCGGAAATGCCTCGAGGCCTCGCACAGCCCCTCCCCCTTCACCCCAACCTGTCGGCTCTCGCCCCGCCCTCCCCGCCTCACAGCCCCGCCCCGCCCCACCCCACAGCCCCGCCCCAGCGTCGCCCCGCCCCCCGCCGATCGCCCCGCCCCTCGCCGAGCGCCCCGCCCCGCCCCGCCCCTCCCCGTGGAGAACCCGCCTCTGAAACTGTGCCCCCAAGCGGCAGCGGGACAGACTCGTGAGGGGCGGCCCTGGCCGCTCTCCCGTGGTGGTCGCGGCGGTTCGGTCGTCTCTGGTCCTCGGGTCGAGGCCCGGGAGCTGAGGCCGCGCCCCCGGGGCCTGGTGTCCGCCCTCGAAGCGGGGCTTTTCCCTCTGCCCCGAGGGGCAGGGGCGGCACGGGGGCGTAGGTGGCTCGATTGCCGTCTGGCCTGCGAAGGCCTCTGTGCAGCGCGGGGACCGTGCCCAAAGTGAAGGCGCGCGAGCCCCTGCCCCCACAGCCCCTCAGTCCCCCTCCAGTCACCCCCACCCCACCTGGGTAACCAGCGGCCTGGCTCTGAACTCAGTGGAAACCTTTTGCCTGTTTGAATTTCGTGACCTGGAGCCAGGAAGTACAGCTTCGGCCGCCAGCTTCATTTAACGTGGTGTTTCTTGGGTCTGAGTGGGGTTGCTGGTGTCAGCGCCTGAGAGACTCCTGGTTGTTTTTTTGTTTTTGTTTTTGTTTTTTGTTTATTAGGGAGGTAGGGGTCATTGAACCCAGGACCTTGTACATGGGAAGCGGGTGCTCAACCACTGAGCTCCCTCCGCTCCCAAGAGATGGGGTTTTGGTGTTCAGGTTCTGTGCTCTGACAAATCCGACGGTTTTGCTGTAAGAGCCTCGGCCAAGGCCAGTGGGTGCCTGAGTAGTAAAGAATTTTACCTTGTCCAAAGAGAGCCCTTGTCCCGGGCTCCTGGGAGGTGACCTTTCAACCCAAGTGATAGGAAGGCGTGGATGAGCTCGGACCTCGAGCCCCGCAGGTGGTCTTGGGGTTGGGTCCCTTAGCCAGGGGGTAGGAGAGCCCTGGACCGAAACCTGGTGTGTTCCACAGGCCTGAGCTCATTTAAAACTCTCTAGTTTGGGTTTAGCTGGAGGGAGGCTGTACGAGACCCGGTTGCCTGTTGCAGACCCGAACCGCCACTCCCTTGGCCGGCCCCTCCCTGAGCAGAAGGAGAGCATCCTGCCTGCACCATCAGTCCAGAAGTTTGCTTTGTTAAAGACTTTCTTTGCAAAGACAAAGCTTTTTATAATTGGTTGCTGTTAACTGGTGTTTGCTTAGTGCTTTCCCCGGCTACTCACAATAAACATCTCTCAGCGTTTGAACTTGATCCTCAGAAGAACCCTGTGATATAATTATTACCGTTTTACAGGTTTGAGAAAACAGAGGGTCTTTGAATCTTGACCAAGCTCAGCAAATTAGGAAGTAATAAGTTCAGGACTCACACCTTGGGCTTAATGACTTCTGCTTATTCTTTCATTCCAGAATTCGGAGTTTCCTGAGCTCAGAGCATATGGGGCTGGGTAATTCTCTAGTGGGCTGTGTGTGGGGTGGGGGCGCTGGCTGCCCTGTGCATTGTAGGATGTAGAGCAGCATCTTTGACCTCTACCCACCGGATACCAGCAACACTGCACCCCTCCTCCCTCCCCCCCAGTAGTGACGATCAAAAATGTCTCTAGACATTGCCACATGCTCCCTGGGGTGCAAAATAGCCTCTGTTTGAGAACCACTGGCTTAGACAGGTTTGTAGAAGTTGCCTAAAATTCTGTATACTTGTTCGTCAAGGATGCATTTGTTCTCCCTCTGACTATTTCTTGAGAATGTTCCCCCTGACTATATTGAGATGGAAGGCTGGCAAAGCAATTCCACCTTAAATTTGTGTTATATTTGTTATTTTGTAAAAAGTTTTCATAAAATTCCAGGGTCATTTAGCTAGTGAGTAGCCAAGGCTGGGTGAGCTCTCAGACTTTCTTTAGCCCAGCATAGACGGCTGGGTGCCTGCAGCCTGATTTCCAGCCAGCTTGAGAGTCATTCTGGTTTATTGTGAGAAGCACAGCAATGTGAATTATCATTAGGGCCTGGAATTTCCCTTTTTTTTTTTATTATGGCAGTAGACTTGAGGTTTTTTAAAAAAAATCCTGATTGAAATTTTCTTTACATAAATAGCAATAAACTTGGCGCTCTTTCAATGGAGACTTTTTCCCACCTGCACTTAGGAGTGTGCATTCTGTATGGAGACCACTGTTAAACAGCTTCTTTTTTTGAAAAATGTGCTAATTTATGGTCATGGCTCATACACTGTGTGGGGCTGACACACTGAACCTCACTGAATATTGTTCCATTAGCCAAACTACTGTATTACGTGTAAAGCACTACCAATTAACATTTTAAGCTTCATTTTTGAACAACTCTCATTTTTAACCTTTAAGTCTTATAGTTGTCTCATGGTTGTCTTATCTCCTCTTAGCATTTTTTTTTTTTTAGCTCTTTCTAGATTAATCGTATGTTGTAATTCTCTTTTCCCCTTCCAGGAAGGTTTGGTTTTATGTGAGCTCAGTGTGGTCCTTTCACAGTGGCTCATTGTTTCAAGCCGGGCACTTTCTGGACACCCGAGCTGTTTAGATGCACAGCAAAGAGCTTTTTTGTTGGCCTTGTGGAAGCAGAGAAGGAACATCCGGAGCAGGGCCTTGGGGAAACTGAGTTTCCCTAGTTGCACCTGCTTTGGCTCAGGTCTGCCCCAGCCTTGCGTCCAAGCGCCCCCCACCCCGTCTTCTTGCAGGTGGCTGATGCTGCTGATGGGAGCCCCGCACAGGACATACCCGGATGCTCCCGGAGGCCGTGGTGCTGCTGGGGCAGTTTCCTCCCCGCCCTTCAGTGGCCTTTCCAGACCTTCCCAGTCTCTTCAAACCCAGGGTTTCATTCCCTCCTTGCTCGGAGGGAGACCCTGTGTGCTCTTTCGCAGAGAAAATAAAGACTCTCAGCTCCAGCCCCCTTAATTCCCACCCTCCACACGTGTCTTCGCCTTGGGCCTCTGTCTCCCAGGAGGAAGCGCCCTCCCGCGTGGCCCAGGCTGCGCCTTGTCCACGTGGAGACCTGCGCCTGGACCCGCTCCTCCCCAGGGGCCTGCTTCCTCAGCGCCCCTCCTCTCAGCATATGAAAGTGGGAAAAACAAATAGAAACCCCACGCCCCCAACCAAAGTGCGCCTCCCCTGGCTCAGGCCCTTCCTGGCTGCGGCGACGTCTGGAGGTTCTGGAAGGAGATGAGGTGCGTCCGCTCTGCTGGCTGGCCGTGGTTGTGCTTGTTTCCGTTAAAGTGTCGTGCGGGTTAGGTGACATGCAGAAAGTGCCCGGCTTGGCCTTTGCCTCCCTCCCTCCACCGAACCCGCTGCGGCTGGAATCCCCAGTGTCGACGTTATATCCGGGCAAAAGGAGGCTCATTCCATCCTTTTCTAGTACGTTGAATCCAGCCGTTTGTTTAGCACATATTTGCCTCCTCTCTGTGTGCCACACACCAGGTTAGGGTTCCACAGCGTGGGGACAGAGGGGAGCCAAAATCGAAGTCGGTCCCTGGGCTTGTGGAATTTACAGGTGTGTGTGTGTGCAGACACTAACAATCACTTAAATGGGAAAACATGTTAAGGGAGAAGGGCCAGGCTCTGTGAGCATGACTAGTGGGGGATAGAGAGCTGCAGGCTGTGCAGACACAGGGGAGAAGGGGTGGGGCAGGTGCTCCCGCAGAGACAACCCACAGAAGCCCAGTGGCCCAAAGGAGCAAGTCACGCTCGAGCAAGTCCCTGAAAGGGTCAGTGTGGTGGAGAAAGCTGCAGGACCCTGTAGCCCATGGCGTGGGTCTGGTCTTTATCCCTAGAGCAATAGGAAACCACTGAGCTCTAAGGAAGAGGTGAGGTGGTCAGGTTTGGATTTCAAAATGCAAATTTCCTCTGGTGATGCCACGAGGGTGGATGGCAGTAGATGGGCTAGAAGGCTTGTGGAGGCTCACTGAGATGACGGGATGGTGGACTAGGAGGGAAGCAAAGGAAGACAGAGAAAGGTAAAAAGAGCAAAGTGCCAGGCACAGGAAAATCGGGGGTGCATGATGGATTGGATACGCAGGGAGTTAGAGAGGAGGTGGCTCTCCTGACATCCAGGGTTCTGTGTCCCTGCGTAGTGGGTGGGAGCAAGTGCTGAGACTGGTAACACTGAGAGAGGATCGTTTTGCGGGTTACCATCACGAATTTAGTTTTGGACATAACGTGTTTGAAATGTCTTAGGCACATCAGAGAAGTCAATGAGTTACATCTGTGGTTCTAGAACTCTAGAAAAGCTCATTTAGAAAAGAGCTCTTAAAAAAAAGGTCTGGAGTAGGATGTGACAGCCCTTAAGGAATCATCTGTGTATATGGGTGGATGCGATGCTGATGGAGAAAGTGTGAGAAAAGAGGGTCTTTAGACGTGCCAACTCTGGACAGGGTGGAGGGTGGTGTGGAGTAGGACGAGGCTGGAAAGCAGGTGCAGAAGGAAGAGGGAAATTAGGGTAGTTGAATCACAAAGCCCGGAGGGAGAGTGTTTCAGAAAGGGGGAGTGAGTCAATTGTGAGAGGCCAGTTAAGATGAAGACTGGAAATGTCTTTGAAGCAACCCAGAGGTCAGTGGAGGCGCTGTTGTGGTTGAATGATGGAGTTGGAAGCCAGAGAAGAGGGATTTAAGAAGTAAATCCAAGTGGAATCTAAGCCCTCTCTTGATTTAGAGGTGAAGTGGACATCACCATCCCAGAGTCCACAGGATGGAGGAATAAAATATGGATTAGAGTGGACTTACTGATATTCTACTATAGAACTATTGTGACTAGTAATGGAAGAAATTGTAGCATTGATGTGGAGAAAGTGGCCACAGGTGTTGCTGAGGGCAGGGAGAGGGAAGAAGAGATGTGATGTGGGGGCATTTTCGGAACTTGGAGTTGTCCTAAATGATATTGCAGGGACAGAAGCTGAACATTATATATCCTGTCATAACCCACTGCATGTACTGGGGGAGAGTCTAAACTACAATGTAAACTATTATCCATGCATGCAGCAGTGCTCCAAAATGTGTTCACCAAACGTAATGAATGTCCCACGGTAATGAAAGAGGTTGTTGATGTGGGAGGAGTGGGATGTAGGGGGTATATGGGAACCTCTTATATTTTTTCATGTAACATTTTTTGTCATCTACGTATTTTCAAAAAAAAATACAATAAAAAAATGATGGAGGTGGGAAGTGGGGTATATAGGAACCTCTTATGTTTTTTAATGTAACATTTTGTGTGATCCATTGCTTTAAAAATAATTAAAAAATAAAAAAGAAGTAAATAGAAAGAGTGGAAGATGAGTAAATAGAAAAAGTGACAATGGGGAGTAGACGTTTGGGTGTAAAGGGATGAAGAGGGAAGACTCTGCCCCATAAAAATGAGTAGAGGCTGTTCCCTCTTTTCTGTTCTCTGCCATAGTTTGTGAAAGGTTGGAATTATTTGTTCTTGCTTGTTTGGTAGAACTTGACAGTAAAACAGTTTTCTTTGGGGGATTTTTTTTTTTTTTAAACTGATTCAATTTCTTTAATATTTTAGGAATAATCAGGCATTTTCTTCTTGTCATTTTTGAATAGTTTCGTATTTTCTAAATTTATCAATTTTATCTAAATTTGCATGTTTATTAACATAAAGTGTTTATAAGATCTCTTTTGAAAAATGTCTGCAGCATCTTTAGTTATGCCCTTTCTTGGGTATTCCTAAAGTTGCTTATTTGTACCATCTCTTGTTTTCCTTTTTCAGTTGTTCCAGAGGGAGTATGTTTTATTATACTTTTCAAAGAATCAGCTTTTGGTTTCATTGATCCTTGCTATTGTATGTTTGTTTTGGGATTCATTGTTTTCTGCTCTTTATTTCTTTCCTATGTTAGAATTTATTCTTTTTCACCCCCAACTTAAGTTCTATGCTTAGCTCATTGATTTTTAGCTTTTCTTCTTTTATATGAAGAAGGATTTAAAGTTTTGCATTTTTTTCCCTTTAAGCCTTGCTTTAGCTGCACCTCCCCAAAGTGTTTGTCTTCTTTGATTCTTAATATTTTCTATTTCTGTTTCACATTAGACCATGATGTTCATTTTTAGAAGACTATGTGCAAACATTTTCTAGTTTCCTTTTAAAAAGTAATTTATACCATAGTAGTACAGTAGGGGTGAATTTGAAATTTAAGTCTCTATGGCTCAATATATGGCCAATTATCATATACGTTCCATGTGTTCTTGGATAGATAGTGCATTTTGCAGTTGTTGATGCAATGTTCCATGTGTCCAGGATTTTAGGCTTGTTGATTGTTAAACATTATTAATGTCCCCTTCTCATTTGCCTCTTGTTTCACTGCTCAGTTACTAGGGGAGGTGTGTTATAATCTTTCAATATTATTCTGTATTTGTTGATTTCTCCTTGAGCTCTTTCAGTTTTTACTATTCATAATTTGAGGAATTCCATATTAGTTTAACATTGTTTTCTCTGATGATTTGACCGTTTTATAATTATAGCTTTTTTTAAAAAAGATTTATTTATTTATTCCCCCCCTTCCTTTCCCTTCCTCCAACCCTTCCGTTTTTTGCTGTCTGTGTTGTCTTTTCTTCTCATTTTCTCTCCTCTAGGATTTACCGGGATTCGGTCCTGGAGACCCTTGATGTGGAAAGACATTCCCTGTCAATTGTGCCACCTCAGTTCCTGGTTTCTGCTGCACTTCACCTTGACTCTCCCCTTATATCTCTTTTGATGTGTCATCATCTTGCTGTGTGACTCACTTGTGCGGGCACTGGCTTACCATGTGAGCACTCACACAGGCACTGGCTCACCACATGGGCAATTGTGCTCGCCACACCGGCACTTGCACAAGCACTGGCTTGCCACATGGGCACTTTCTCTTCTTTTTTTCATCAGGACACCCCAGGGATTGAACCCAGGTCTTCCCGTTTGTTAGGTGGAAGCTCTATCACTTGAGCCACATCTGTTTCCCTGTATCATAGCTTTTTAAGTCTGGTAAAGTCTTTCTTGTCCAATATTTACAGCCACACCAACCTTCTTTAACTTTCAACCTTTCTGAATCTTTATGATTTAGTAATTTATCTCTTGAGAACAGCATGTAGTTGGATTTTTAAAATCCAGATAACCAGCATGTATTTAGTTAGTACATGTATATTTAATATAATCACTCATATGTTTGGATTTATTTTTGTCATATTCTGTTTTCAAATTGCCCTGTTTTTGTTTCTTTTTTTCTTCTTGCCTTCATCAATCTCAATTTTCATTTTTTCTTCGCCAGCTTGGAAGTTTGACACTGTTTCTATTTTCTTAATTATTACCCTAGAAATCTTAATTTATGTGTTAAGATGATCAAAATGTATATTTAACCAATGGCTTTATCTACCTTCAGAACAATAATACAAAAGCATTAGAATTCTTAATCATTTACTCCTGATATTTGTACTTAAGAACCCCACAGACATTATTTTATATAGTCTGTTATTTATTTAGATTTACCCACATATTAACTGCTTTCCCTGAGCTTTACTCACCTTGTATCTCATCCCATTTGGGATTACTTTATATCTAAATTACACCCTTTAGACCAGGGATTCTTAACAAGGGGTCTGTGAGCTTGAATTGAAATTCAAAAACATTCTTGTGGGGATGTGTTGGTGCAAGTGTGATACATTTATTAAATAATGCACAGTATAGTATGGACTTATTAAGGGGTCCATGGTTTTAACCTGACTGGCAGAGGGGTCTGTGGAACAAAAAATGTTAAGAACCCCTGCTTTAGACTTGGAATTCCATCCTTTGACATCCTTTAGAATGGAGAAACCCATCAGGGACCATTTTCTTTCTGTCTAAAATACATTCTTTAGAGTTTTGTTTAGTGAAAATCTGTTATCTGTTGGTGCCAACTTTCTGGTTTTGTTTGCTTGAGATGTCTTTATTTTCCCTTTGTTTTTGGAAGGTATTTCTAGGTATGGAATTCTGGATTTGACAGTTACTATCCTCAGCCGATTAAAGATATTCTCCTGCCTTCTGGCTTTCATTGTTGGTCGGGAGGTCATTTGTCAGAATAGTCTTTGATCCTTTGGAGGTAATCCCGTCTACCCCCAAGATTCCCCCACCTTTAGCTCCTTTAAAGATTCTTTTTATATATTTTAATGTAACATTTTTTGTGATCTATGTGTCTTTAAAAAAAAAGATAATTTAAAAAGAGTTTTAAAAAAAAGATTCTTCTCTTTGTCCTTGGTATTCTGCAGTTGTTATGTTATGTTTAGGCCTGAATTTTTCTCCCCTTCCCTTTTCCCTCCTTTCTTCCACCCTCCCTCTTCCCCTCCCTTTCCCACTCTCCCCTTGGGTTTCATTGGGTTTCTAGAACTCTGCAAATTTTCTTTCTTCTATTCTGAAAAAAAAATTCCTCCTGTGGCTTCACATATTGTCTCAGATTTGTTTTTGTTTTTTTTTGCCTTCTTTCTTTGTGGATGTCAATTAGAAGTATAGTAGGTAGCTTCCTCTGTCTATCCTTCTAAAAATTTTCTTTTTATCTCTGATGAAATTGAAATAATTTCACATCTCTCATTTGAGTTTACTAATTCTTTCTTTCAGTTATGTTTAGTCTGTGATTACATCCATCTATTGTGTTTTTAATTCTAATTATTTCAGTTTTTATTCTGGGACTTTGCTTCTTTTTTAAAACTGCATGATCCTTTTTATTGTCTTTTGCTCTTTAGCTTCCGATTCCTTCTGGCATTTCTTTAACTGCAGTGGAAGCAGAGAGAAGTTGGTGATCACGTATTCAAGGCTAGGACGCAGGAATTCTCTGAGAAGGAAGATTTATTATGACCGGCTGGGCCTGGCAGACTCCTGTCCAAAAATGCAAGTCCAGAGTAGGGCCTTTAGGTTATTTTCATATAAGAGACACACGGGGTGGGGCCAGGAGAGGTTTTAGTGCCAAAAAGACTCTGTTAGTTTTTTTTTTTTTTTTTCCAGTAGGATTTAGGGGTTTTGTTTGGATATCAAATAAGCTTGAATTAACATATCGCCCACATTCCATCTGGATGTTACGCTCGAGTACTCATTCAGTTTACATCTTTTCTGAATACATAAAGCCTATATAGCTTATATCGCTTAATTGGCTCGCTGGAAACTGGGCAAACTTGGATACAGAATTAGATAAGTTTGAATACAAGCATGTACACGTACAGGTTATATTATAACTATATTAAATATACTTATATATTTAATGTTTGTTACTATTATCTAGTGTGGTTCTGATACTTCTGTTGTTTTTCTAATGCAATTTCAGTGTTGTTACTTAGTGTCTCTGATTAGTTGCATTTTGAGTGATTGGTTTCAAACTTTTAACTCTAATAGTCTCCATCGGAAATTATGCTGGTTTTCTTTGTTCTCAGCCAAGCTTTGTGCTCCTCACCTTTGTCCTAAATAGGTATAGTTGCTTAAAAATACTAACAATAAAGAACACATATGATTTTTATATCCTGTACTTTCTTCAACAGGTAGTTGGGTAATTCAGATAGTGGGATAATTTCTAGTTTCCTGGCACCAACTCTTAGAAGTGGTTTTGATTATTTAGATAAAAGTTGAACCTATTTTAATTGAGCAACTATTTCTTTTTCCCCTTCCCAAGCTTTTGATCAAACGTTTACTGAAGATTCAGTTTATTCTCACTTTCCTTCTTCCAGATGCCCTTCAGTATTCATGGCTTAGCGCTCACCCTCTCTCCCCCACTTTCTTTCAGTTACAGTGTGCTTCCAGGCACCCCCTCCTCCAGCTCCTCTCAGAGGGGCTTCCTTTTCATACCACTGAATCCAGAAGCCTCTGCAGCACTCCCCCTGCCCCCCCATGCAGCTAAGGGCCTCCTTGCCTTAGGGTTTGCTGTTCTCCCTTGCCTCACTATCACAGTGCGAGTGTCTTTCTGGCTTTTGTCCTTGGACGCATGTTTCCTTTTGAGCAGCTCTGCTCTTTCTGGGGCAACGTAGCTTCTCTTCTTTCATGAGAAGACTTGAGATTTCAGCCACTGGAGGTGACGGAGCCCTATGACTTCTGCAGGCATTTCAGGGGTTCTCATACCCAAAAACAATGAGTTAAATTCTGGGCTAGTTTTCTAAAGCATATTGCTGCAAGTGTAAGGTCACTTCAAGGTGCTCTATCTCCCCTCACGTACAAGTCCTAAGTTCTGCTGAAAGCACACTACGAGAGCACCTCAGCCCCAAGAGTGCTGTTCTCCATGATTCTTTATTGTACCCCATGGTGTGAAAGACGCAGGGAAGGCAGGGCAAACCCATCACAGGGGACAGAACGTCAGGTTGGAGGGGACGCTTAGGCCTCGCTTGTCCTACCCACTGGTTTCACAAGTCAGGACACCAGGAGAGCCAAGACTTGCTCCAAGCTGGGGTCTCAGGGAGCCAAGAATGGTTTTTTCCATTTTTAAAGGGTTATGCTAAAAGCAACAGTGACAAAGAACAGTAGGCAGGCAGAGACTGTCTTTGGCTCCCAAAGCCCCAAACCTTTATTTTCTGGTCCTTTCCAGAGAAAGTTTGACAACCCGTAAGTTTTATTTTTCAGAATGGGGGCAAGTCATACTGACGGCAGCCCATGCGCCTACGACGATTCCAGACAGTCGGTGGATGTGGCGTGACTGCGCGTGACTCTCAGAGCGGGCATTTAGTTATTCCGTCCTTGCTCCCCTTTGGGCCATTGTGACAAGCAGAGGGTCTCAGTTGGATGTCACTGTGTGGCTGAGACCTCTCTGACCTGCCCCACCTCTCTGTTAAATACCGAGCAGGCTCATACCCAGACCAGACCGGCGGTGGAGGTGGCATCCGCTAAGACGTAGCCACTGGGTGCTCAGTGCGTCAAGGCTGGAGGAGGTGTCGAGACTGTTTTCAGAAGATCAGGAAATTATGAAATTACTTTTATGGGGAAGGGCGAGCGTGAGCAGTGGTGTTCTGATACACCTAGGGTTGTGCCTTGGCTTGAGGTGTTGGTTTATGTTTCTTTTGTTGGCTTAAGGTCATTTTCTGAATTAGCGTCCCTGGGACTGGCTGCCAAGGACCCCGTTTCCTGTTTATTTACCGATGCTAGCAGTTTCCTGGAGACGGACGGCCAGGGCAGAAGGCTATAGGCCCTGACTTGCGGGCTTGCTTTTCTTTGGCTTCCTTACCCATTCCTCATCAATTTGTTCTGTCCTTATCGTTCATGCATTGTGTGTGATGATACAAACTGGGCTCAATGCATTCCTGGTGACAAAAGGCTGACGCCCCGGGGTGAGGCTTGGAAGGTGTAGAAGCAGCACCGGCTTCCGAGGCACACTTGCCCCTTCCTACACGCAGACGCTGTGAGCCTCAGTCTCTTCTCTGTCTCAGCAGGGCTGTGATGATTCCGTGAATCACCTGTGCCCACCCACAGAAGGCAGGCATGAACTCTTTTTTTTTTTTTTTTTTTTGGGAGGTATGAGGGATTGAACCCAGGGCCTCATACATGGGAAGCAGGCGCTCAGCCACTGAGCTACACCCGCTGCCCAGTCATGAACTCTTGGCTCCTTCCCCTCCTCTCTTCTGTTCAGGGTCTTACTAAAGTAATTTTCTGGGTATCTCCCTGCTGGCTACCCATCTGTCTGTCTGTCTGCTTGTCTATTATCTAGCTAGCTATAGCATCTATCTGTTATGAAAGGAGCAAGGGGTTATTAGAAGGCAACACCTGGTTTTAATCTTGGTCTGTAAATATTATAGGCAAGCAGAGCGTCATTCAAAAAGAATATCCCTCTGCTGTGTCACTCTGTTCAGACAGTACTAAGGAAGGTCTCAGCCCACGTACACGTGCCAACAATCCCAGATAACTTTTATTTGACTGTTTCACAAACAAGGTACTTTACAGCTTCTTTGCAGCTACATACAAAATTAAATGTTAATTTACAGCTTAGAAACTGCAAACAATTTGATAACTAGGGCCCAAAGGAACTGCATCTGCAGTAGAACTAAATATTTTAAAAGGACAAACTTTTATCCCTTTTGGATGTGTGTGGAAAATATCCCTTTAAAATTTCTGAACATTTTTATTTTGGGGTTAAATAATATTTGACATCAGGACAACATTGTATATACATGACAACACAGAATTTTTTTCATGTAATCTCTATTTGCAACTCTTTAATATTCTGAATGCATGTATATTATAGATATACAAGGACTTTATTTCTCTGTAAAGGAAAAGCTTTAAAAAAGTAGCAGAAAGTGGAAGCTTTGAGCAAATGCTTGTAGTGCTTCCACAAGCCGCTTTCTCTATGGCTTCAGAGTTAAATGACCATAGTCAACCCCCAACTGTTGCTTCTCTCCATACCCCTGATGACCAGTCAGCACTTGGAAAGTCAAACAGAATGTTCTAAAGGCTTCCGGGGCTCACTGACCTCAACCATCAATGTTACGACAGTAGCGTGGTATGGGAGGTAGGATGAGGCATTTCCGCAAACTTAATTTGATTGGATATCTAAATTATTTGTGATCGAATGGTAGGCTCATTCTTAATTTACAGAATTAAAGTTCTTTTCTGAAATACTCTTTCAAACATTTATTCCCACCATTTTTTCTCTGTCTTTACATATCCCTGTACACACTTTTATAGAAACACAGTGTCTTTCTCTAGAATTGCTTCACTAGTAGGCTAATCCGTTAGCATTAGGAAATATAGTAAGGGTGACAAATTTTCTATAGTAATAGAATTGTTACTTGCTTCAGATGAACAATTATGAAAGCATTTTATCATTGGATGGTGAGAGGTATCAAATCGCAGCTGTCGGTTTGGGAGAATAGATGGGAATCCATCATCTTCGTGAAAGAAATGGCTAGGTTATTAGATGACGATTACTCATAATATAACTGCTAGTAGTTAAAGGGAGTTATAGTAGAAAAGGGAGTTGGTTCTCAGGTTCACCTTGCCTGATGGTGTGGTTTACCTGTTGATTCATGCTTGGGTCAACGGCTGGTATGAATAGATGAGTGGGCTACATTTACAGGATCAGAAACTGCTGGAGGGTGCACGGGGATTTGTCTGTTTGAATTGTGGTTATAGCCAGGTGCAGAGCCAGCTCTTGGAGACCCCGTGCCATCTTCCCCTGGCTTGCCCTGCCTCAATTGGTCTGGCAGTGGAAGAATGCCTGGCAGGACATGGATGTACCTGAGATAACCAAAACTTCTGATCCAACAGATGCCCTTCAGGCACCTGCTAGCAAGGCATGGAAGGGAAGGGGGAAATGCTGTGTCAAGAACATTATGGTATCTTATACAGGGAAATATTCTAAGTTTTCAAAATTAATTTAGCATAGAGTTACCAGTTCTTATCAGAAAGCTTTAAGAATTAAGAATTAAGACACAGAAGAGGGTCTGGGTCAGCCATGCTAATTCTGGCCTCAGGCTGGGCTTTCTGATGGCAGTTGAGGCATCATCTGGTTGTGTGCTCTTGTGGGGAGAACTAGAGCCAGCCCGGGGCCGAGCTGCCTGGGTTTTGGTGCGGATGTGGCCGCTTACTTTGGGCAAGCGCTTTGACTTTTCTGAGCCTCAGCTTTCCCTATCTATAAATTGGAGAAGATAATGGCAGTTGCCTTGTAGGATTGTTGTAAGGATACAATGAGTCAGTATATATAGAGAGACTGTACGGTGCAAACATGTACTAAGCTATCCATACGTATGACATTATGATTAGTTTTTCAGCCACCTTCTTGTGCTGTGTTCACATGTATACCTGGGAGAATTGTAGGCTGTTTTTCTCAGAATCACCTGAGTAGTCCATGCATGGATCTAGTTGCCCTAAACACAGTATCAAATATAGCTTCGTTAGGAATTCTTTTAGCTGCCACAGCTTCAGATCAAGACCCGGTATATAATGCAATTTTTTTTTGCAATACTAGGGGCATGGGATTGAAACCAGGACTTCTTATGTGGGAAGCTGGTACTCAGCCACTAAGCCACATCAGCTTCCCTGAGTTGGTTTTTTCATTTGTTTTGCTTATTTATTTATTTATTTCAGGAGGCACTGGTAACTGACCCAGGACTTCCCGTGTGGGAGGTGGGTGCTCAATTGCTCGAGCCGCATTGGATAAAATGCAATTTGATCAACTTCACGAGATTGGCAGTGGATGGTTATTCCATTCATTGGACTCTTTAAAATGACATTTTGAAACTGGGGTGACTTATTAGAATTTCTAAGGACGCGCTTCAAGAATCAACCTCTTATTTGATTCCTCTAATGAAATATAGCTGGATTTATTTTATGTTCAGATTTGCAGGTGTTGGCCAAGAAGCAGAGCTGTGTCTGCCTAGCTGATGTTCACCTGGAGAGGGGGGTGGGGAGTGTAGAAGGCAGCTTTCATCAAAATGAGAAAATGTTTGCGTGTTTTCTGCTGCAGCAAATTATCTGAAATAATTAACATATATAAAATAGGGAGGAAATTTAATCAGCTAAGGTGGCTCATGTATTATTAAAAAGTGAAGAAGGTGTGACTACTCACCTCATGGAAATAAAAATCCTCCGTCAGTGTTCAGTAATTGGGAAAAGCAATTGCTGGCTTTTACCTGACTTTTATTTTAATAAGTTGGACTAAGACAAAGTACTTCGCTAATAATTAACATTTTGGTTCTCCTTTTCCTTATATTCAGTGTACTTGCTTGCATTCTAGTCAATTAAAAAACATCCTGTGCTTCAGGAAATGCTACCACCTTGACTTCTAAGGACAGGGCTGTTTGGGAAAGGATGAGCAAGAACAGCATGACAGAAGGACCTCTCTCCTGATGAGAGCGCTGGAGACAGGACATATACTTAAGTAAGTGAAAGTTGAGGCATAGTCTGTTATTAATGAAGTATGCACTTGACTCATTTTTTTGTGTTCTGCACCACGCTAAGCCAGAGGCTTGATTTGCAAACTACCCAGGAGCTTGAGAGTGAAGGCCCTCTTGCACTTCCTTCTGTAAGTGCCTGCGTCTCCCAGCATCTGTATTTCTCCCTAGAGTTGGCTCGAGTTCCTGGTGGAAGGCTCGCTTGAGTCAGGCTCGGACCCCTGGCGGCTGAGGACGGCTCACTGTGCAGGGGTGGGCGTCCTCTCCCTGTCTCGCAGGAGGAGGGGAGCCCGGTGCCCCTGGAAGGCACGTGGTGGGACATGTAAAGGCAGCTGAGCAGGGGCTTGGGAACTGAGTTTGAGTGTGCAGTCACTAGATAAAGTACTGACAGCCGGGGCCCATGTGCGAAGGGTCCTGCCCGGTCCAAGACAACAGGTCCCGGTCCAGAGAAAAATACCCACGTGTTGGGACTGTCGAACCATCGTTGTGACTCTGCTGATGCCATGATCAAACTGAGATGCTCCCTCGTCCTTGAATGCCAGCCCCCTCCCCAGACGGCTGTGATATGCTCGGTTTGTATCACAAGGATGGGCAGGACCCGTGGGCTGCCCCTGCTGTGCGCTGGTGCTTCTGGCTTTGGAGACTCACTCACCCAACAGGAGATGGCCTGGGGACCCCAAACAGTCATTCCAAAAGGCGACTTTGCATTCAGGCAAGACCCAGCATCAGCGACACCAGACACAGCATAGAAATCAGAGAAAGCCTACTGTCCAGCAGTTGTGACCACCAATACCCATTTATTTTATGGAAAAAAAAAATCTCTGCATTCTGTAGGTTTCCAAAAAGATTTACTATTGAAACAAATACAATATAGGGAACTCTACCTGCATAATTTCACTACGATAAAGACAACATATGACTTCTACTCGCTACAGAAGGCTAACTGAAAAGCACAGGTGCAAACGGAGATTGCATAAGGAAGCGTGTGTGCGCATGTGTGGTTAAAACCTTTAGTAAGCAACTGCATTAAAATATGCTAAGACACTTACCCTAGTTCGTGGCGAGCTCTAATAAAAAGCCACAGGCTGTCATTAGTTTTGTTTGATATAAAAATTTGGTGTGAGCTTTGATGGTTCATTTACAGTTTATCAACAAGAAGGTCATTTTAGGACAAGCACTAACTTTCCTCTTACTTTCACATGCTCACAGAATAAAATCAATTTTCATACATAGCGAACATCTTTTATTTTCAGGTTTGCAAACAACGGTAGTCAATTCACACAAAAGGTTACTTTTAAAACTACCTGTATTTACTCTAGTTTATGCATGGGTCTATGAAACAAACGGTGCGTATGTGCATAAATGTCTGTCTGTACATGTGGGTAGTTGTGTGTATACTAGATGGTAGCTGTTGACTTCTTCCTATGTCTGTGACCTCCAGGGTGACATCTGCAAATACCGAGGAGGGGGAGATTCTCCCCGTGACCCTTGCCCCGTGGTCCCCAGTGGGACTTGTGGACTCAGAACACGTACAAGCGCAGGTGGATGCCCATGAAAGAATATTTCAACCCTTTTTCTGGCATTTGACGGCTAACATTTTCTGCTCTGCTCCCCGCCACCTCTGCTCAGGATCAGGGCATGGGATGGCAGTGAACTTGGCTGTAGAACTCCCCAAACTAACCGGAAATGACTTCTTTCTCTGCTCCCGTCTGTGGGCCTGGCTAGCGGTGCCAGTGTTTGGACTGAATGGGATGTGGGAGCAAGCAGCCTCGGTGTGGAAGGGTCAGCCCTGTGCCTGTGCTAGTGCTGAGAGATTCAGCTGTCTTAGCCTCTGTCCCTTCTTTAACCTCGTAAGGAAGAATGACATATCAAAGGTAGGCTTCTCCTGTATAGTCTCTCTATATAAATACTGTGTATATACACATACAGATACTCCTACATATGCAAGCACTGACCCACAGACACAGCTGAATGTGTGCAACACTGACTAGCCACATGTCAACACATCAGAAAAAGTAGTCATGGTTCCTGCTTCCAGAAGGTCAAGTTACACGTCATGAGCTTTAAACATTCAGGGAAAATCCAGAGGATCCCATTAATTAAAGGATAAAGGAAGATGCTGTCAAAACTGGTGAAGTACAGACTAAGTGAAATTGCAAAGAAAATGAAAATCTGGAACAATTGAGGCCTAGTTGTGAAATTCGATAACTGTAAACTGCAGTCTTCAGATTTGGATTTTTTCTTTCTTTTTCCTGTTGCTATGGAAACTTGGTAGTAAAGCTTCAGATGTCAAGGAGTTCTCCCAGACCTGAATGGAAAAAATTCAAAGTTAAGTCAGGAATAACACAACCTGATTGAAAACAACGTAGCTAAACACTAGATAAATGACTGACAAGCTGTAATCAACACATTTATAAACATTGCTCTACCTTGGAAGTTTTTTAAAAGCATAATATTTGAAGACAATGAATAACTCTCCTGGCTTAGATCTTAGGAAAAGCTTCTCCTAAAATGCTAATGATCACTTCAGATGCAAAACATCTCATCTCAGATCAGTAGCAGCTATTTCTGCTGCTACTCCAGAGGCCTATGTCTTGTACATCAGCTTGGTTATTTTATGAGCAGGTTGACTTTGTAACTTAGAGATTGATGATTGCCCCGTGTATGTTTTTCTTTTTTTTTTTTTTGGTCGCAGAGGAAAGCAAGAATAGTTACTGGTGCTCTTGAGACATGGTTTATTAGTTTCTGGTTGCTGCTATAACAAATGATCACAAATTTAGGGACTTAAAACAGCACTGATTTATTCTTTTACATAAAGACTTTTGACCCAGGGGTCAGAAGTCCCAAATGACTTACAGGTTTTATGAACGTGTTGGCAGGGCTGGTTCCTTCTAGAGAATCTGCTTCCTTGTCTTTTCCAGCTTCTGGAGGTTGCCAGCATTCCTTCTCTTGTGGCCCATCACTCCATCTTCAGAGCCAGCAGCGTAGCATCCTCACACTCTCATTCCACTTTCCTCTGCTTCATGGTCACCTGGACTTCTTCTCTCTTGCTCCCCTCTTAAAAGAACACTTGAAATTCCATTGGGCCCAGCTGGATAATCCAGGAGAATCTCCCCATCTCAAGATCTTTAGCCACACCTGCAAAGTCCCCTTGCCATGTCAGGCAACATATTTCCAGGCAGCAGGGGTTAGGACAAGGACATCTTTGGGGCCCTTATTCGGCCCACCGCACACGGGCAGCTCCGTGTCCACAAAGGAAACAAGCAGCATGGGGCAGAGGCGTGGACTCCAAGAACACCTCCCTCAGGTGGACAAGTTCATGGCAAGTGACACCAGAGTGGGCTGCAGGTGAGAGCCCACTCCTGGTTCCTGCTCAGTGTCTTCCTTCAAGCCTCCTCTGAGGCCCCACCCTGGAGCCGTGACTTAACCCCCGTGGTGCTCTGACGAGATGCTGTCTCTGGGATGCACTTTCAAGATGAAGCATCTGTTTGCTCCCTTACTCTTCGCAGACTCTTTTTGCCCTAGAGGAGTGCCGAGTTACAGTGCTGGACCAGGATTTCAGAGGGGGTCTAGTTAACGCACACATCTCTGGTTACAGTTGCCAAAGCTCAACGTCACCTGTGGGCTTCTGTGATTGGAGAGTCTGGCTCCATCAAGAGAAGGAACAGTGAAGCGGATGTGGCTCAACTGATGGAGCATCTGCCTACCATACAGGAGGTCCAAGGTTTGATACCCAGGGTCTGCTGGCTCCTGTGGTAAGCTGGCCCATGTGCAGTACTGCTGCGCACAAGGAGTGCCGGCCCATGCAGGGATGCCCCCGTGTAAGGGTGCCCCCTGTGCAAGGAGCGGCCCCTGCGCAGGGAGAGCCGCCCCGCGTGAAACCGCAGCCCACCCAGGAATGGTGCCACACACAGAGAGCTGACGCAGCAAGATGACACAACAAAAAGAGACACAGATCTCCAGGGCCTCCTGATGAGAATACAGGCGGACATGGAATGTGCAGCAAATGGACACAGAGAACAGCCAATGGCAGAGGGGGTGGGGGAATAAATACTTTTTTTTTTTTAAAAAAAAGAAGGAACAAGGATGAGTGATATGTGTGTGTTCATCTGACTTGTCTCTGCTCCTACGGCTAAGGCAGTCTTGCTGTTATCCAGAAGTGCCTGGAGAAGTGAGGGTCCCTTCTGCTCAGAGCTTCCGACATGGATGCAGCCCCTTCATTTTGACAGGGACTGGGTCTCATTTGTAGCCCAGTTACAAGACAGCTGTAAACTATGGGTTATCTTTGGAGAAGCAGATTCGGACGACTGTTGTAAGATTCTTTGAGGTTGGGTAAAGACTCCCATTTTGTTTGTAAAACGGTGAAAGGCCATTTGCATCGTGGGGATGGTTCCCTTTCTCCTTGCTGTGTGAGACTGGGCTAGAGTCCAGAGCAAAGTGTCACCTGTGACACTGTTGACATTTGGGCCAGATCATCCCTTGTTGGGAGGACTGTGCCCTGGGCAGGGTTTAGCAGCATCGCTGGCCCCTGCCCACTAGATGCCAAAGGTAGCACCGTCCCAGTCAGGACAGTTAACGTCTCTGGACGGTGCCGGCTCTCCCCTGGGGGCAGACTGTCCCCTGGTTGAGAACCACTGGTCTGGACAGGGGATTGGCAATCACAGAATACCTTCCGCAGCTCTACCACAACGCTTTCGGCTTTAATGTGATACAACACCTCTGAAAGGAAATTTACTTCTGTAAAATGGAGAAAATATTAACCAACCCCATTATATTGGGGCCAAAATATCATGGAAGTCTTTGCCAATATGAAGTGCTAAGCAGAGGCTCAAACCTTTAGAAATTATTGCACTTACGATGTGGAAGAACTATAAATCAGTAATATCTAACACTGAGCAATTTTCTTATCAAATTCAATCCTTACAGTAACACGTGGATGAGTCCTATTAGGATCTCCATTTTACCTGGAGACCCTAATATGAAAAACCTGAGCCCGGTCACCTTGGCAGGCTGCTAACGGGCCTGAGCCTCGGTTCTCAGCTGTACGTGGGGGACTGTCGTGTCTACCTGGCAGGTGTAATCTGGGCCCATGAACCGTTTAGTGCAGGCAGAGAGGCAGTTCAAGGCTTGGACCAGCACTTTCTGATTCCAAAACCCAAAGAATTCATTTTTCCTGATATTTAGGAACCTTAGGGTTTTCCAGCGTCTTTAACATTTGCAGTCTTAGCCCTACAGCCTCCTCCTCCTCCTTCATGCTGAAACTTTCCTGTTCCTGCAAAACCTTCATCTACTGTCCCAGGCAGACCTGTGCTGTGCCCTGCCTGGACCACTGTCCCCTTCAGTGTTTATCACATGGTCCTGTGTTTGTCTGCCTGGCTATCTTCCTTCTGTGCTATTTTTATTGTTTCCATTTCCAGGGCCCAGAGAGCAGTGGCTGCTACATATTAGGCTTTCGGTATATATTTATTAAATATAAATAAATATATGCATATGAAATACCGTTGCATTATTTAACAGTATGGCATAATTGAAATAAATCACACAATGCTCAAATTAATAATTCTAATGAAATGATTTAAGTAAATTATGCAATAAAGAAATGCGTAATTGCATTTGAGTAAGTTAGCAAAACCAGGACGGAGTTTAGAGAGAGAGGTTTTCTCCTTTCTGTTATCTCAGAAAATAGAAGGGGAGGGTTGGGCTTACTCTTCCTTTTTTCTTTTTATTTGAAATACTTTCGAACTTACAGACCAGTTACAAAAATAATACAAACCCCATACAGAGAACTCCAACATACCCCTTCCCCCAGATGCTCAGATCCACCAATTTTAACATTTTGTCACATTTTCCATTTCATTCTATCAATCGTTTGTCATTGTCTCTTTAGTTGCTTTAAAAAACACACACACAAAACTGTGGGCACATATATGCAACATAAACTTTCCCGTCTCACGCACTCCCAGGCAGACCATTCAAATGTGCTTGGTCACATCCACACCTTCTACTACTAACACTTCCCCATCTCCCCAAGCAGAAACCCTACACCTGGTATGCAGTAACTCCTATACCCCACCCATCCCCCACCTTTATGTAGTTCGTGCTAGAAGTTACATGGTTTTTCATGATGAGTCCAAAATTGCCAATTTCTTATTTCATTTTTTATGCATTTGCCTTTTAGATTCCGTAGGAAGTAAAAAGTAGAGTAACAAATCAAAAGTGAAAGAGTGCTGACACTCTGTTTACCCTGGTTACCCTCACCAGAGGTCTTCAGTTCTTTATGTCCTTTTCATCTGTGGTCTCTTGTCCTTTCTTTCAACTTGCAGAACTCCCTTTAGCATCTCTTGTAGCGCTAGTCTAGTGTGATGAAGCCCCTCTGCTTTTGTTTATCTGAGAATGTCTTAATTCCTAATTTCTGAAAGACAGTTTTGCTGGATACAGAATTCTTGGTTAACAACTTTTTTGGCTTTCAGCACTTTAAATAGACCATCTCACTCTTCTCTTGCCTGAATGGTTTCTGATGAAAAACTGGCACTTCATCTTATTGAGGCTCCCTCGTATGTGACACATTGCTTCTTTCTTGTGGTTTTCAGAATTCTCTTTTTTTGGAGGGACCAGGGATTGAACCCAGGACTTTGTACGTGGGAAGCAGGCACTCAACCACTGAGCTACATCTGCTCCCCAATGAGAGCTGGTTTTTTCATTTTTCATTTATTTGCTTGTTTTTTTTTGTTTTTTAGGAGGTACTGGGGATCAAACCTGGGACCTTGTACATGAGAAGCAGGTGCTCAACCAATTGAGCTACATCTGCTTCCCCAGAATTCTCTATCTTTGGCATTTGACAATTTGATTATAACGTGGTGCAGTGTAAGTATATTTAGGTTTACCCTGTTTGAAGTGAGCCTCTTGGAGATTATATATGTCTAACGATTTGGAAAGTTTTCAGCTATTATTTCTGTGAATATTCCCTCTGCCCCTTTGTCTCGTTTTTCTCCTGGGACTCCTCAATTGGTATGCTTGGCAGTGTTCTTTCAGTTCCTCAGGTTCTGTTCACTTTTCTTCATTCTTTTCGCTTCTCAGAATGTATGATTTCAACTGTTTTTATCTCTAAGTTCCCTGATTCTTTCTTCTGCTGGCTTTGATGTGCTGTTTGAACTCCTCTAGGGAATTATTTTTTTTCATTTTATTTTCTCTATTTTTAAAAAAATGTTACATTTGAAAAATATAAGAGGTCCCCATACACCCCCCACCCCCCTCACCCCACTCCTCCCACATCAACAACCTCTTTCATTGCATTTGGTGAACACATTTTGGAGCACTGCTGCACCACATGGATAGTGGTTTACACTGTAGCTTACACTCTCCCCCAGTCCACCCAGTGGGCCATGGCAGGACATACGATGTCCAGCATCTGTCCCTGCAGTACCACCCAGGACAACTCCAAGTCCTGAAAATGCCCCCACATCATATCTCTTCTTCCCTTTCCCTACTCTCAGCAGCTACTGTGGCCACTTTCTCTACATCAATGCTACAATTTCTTCCATTACTAATCACAATAGTTCCATAGTAGAATATCAGTAAGTCCACTCTAATCCATACTCTATTCCTCCATCCTGTGGACCCTCTAGGGAATTTTTAATTTGTTACTCTTTGTGCTCATTATCATTTTCCTGATTTTTTTTGGTTCTTTGTCCATGTTTTCCTTTAGCTCTCTGAGCATATTCTGATCCTCCTCATTGATGGTTTCTAATGCTTTAATCTTAATCTTCTCCTTTGCCTGGGCCATCACTTCCTGTTTCTTTGCATGTTTTGTAACCTTTTGTTGAAACCTGGACATTTGCTATTTTAATGTGCCATCACTGGAACCTAGAATCTGAGGTATCTGTTCCTTAAGATTGTGTCCAGGTAGGGCTATAACAGCTTCTCTTGAATGCCAGGTGCCAACAAAAATATAAAAATGAAGAAGGAAAAAAGAAAACCCCTTTTCCAGTCTTTGCAGATAGACTGTGTGAGTGCTCTCCTTCAGGGCTTAGCCAAACAATGAGTCTAGAGAGTAGCTCCAGGCCAAAGGGCAGGGCCCTCCCTCAGCTCCTTCCTACACAGGTGTCTTTTCTTGGGCATGCACCATAGCCCTAGGAATTCCCCTGTTTACATGGATACAAATGTCCCCTCTTCCTTGGGAAACAGTTTCCTTGTGGTCCTGGGCACTGCACTGGATGCCCTAAGGTCGGGCTGCTTTTTGCCACATAAATGCACTTCCCTCTTGTGTGTGGGAATGATGCGCCATCCTTTGATGGGGCAAGCCAGCTGCTTTGGTGAGATGAGACACGTGGTGATGATGCATGTCTGAAGATAATCTCTTGTTACAGGAGTTGTGCCAGCAAATGCTTGGAAGCCTTAAATTCAGCATTTTGCATCTTGTGCTGAAATGAGTAAGAGAGCTGTGCAAGGAGGAGAAGCTACAGAGCCAATCCCAGGGACCCCAGCCAGCTTGCCTGGACCCTCAGAGCCCCCTGGCATTAGGGGAACGCAGGCTTCAGGCTTGGGAGGAAGGTTCCTTATGGGCATTTTAAAGTCAATTGTTAAGGGGAAACGTGAATTTTTAAGTCTTCAAGAGACTGTAGGGGCAAGTTCAGGAGCATGCCACTGAGTTGGGAGTCAGTTGATCTCCAGACCCCATCTGGGACTTGGGAGCTTTGGAATCAGGAGAAAGTTATTTGTCTACTCTGGGCCTCAGTTTCTTCCTCTACAAATGAGGATTTAAAAATAGAAGATAAACAGTGAAAATGAGAGAAGAGAGAAAATGTTTAATACCCAAAGCAGAAAAGAGTGGCAGAGAGCTTTTCTCTAGGAATTATAAAAAAAAGTAGCTCGTTATTTGGCTTAACTGGAAAAATGATTGTGCGGGGGTCGCCGGACCAGGGAGCCATTAGAAATCCTAGCATCGCTATTGAAGTACTTCTCCTGAATGTTCCCAGGAGCCACCAAAACTGAACAGCTGGTGTCTCCAGCATTCTGCTCCCTGTTATTCTAACAGCTTGCCAAAGGTCTTGCTTGCTGGTTGAATGGTGACATTAGTTAGCCAAGGGGCACCGGCAAGACGAGCATTGCAGGTGAGTGCTGCCCTGGCTGGGGAAGCCTGCTCCCAAACACCCAGGCCTGGGAATCCCCGGGAGGGCAGGTGGGGGAGGGCAGGGGGCCAGCCTGCCAGGCCCACCTCCCAGAGGTCTGATTCGGAAGGGCTGGGGTAGAGCCTGGAATTTGCATGTCTACCAGCTTCCCAGGTGTCACTGATTGCTGGTCTGGGATCCTGCTTTGGGAGCAGCGCGAGTGTGAGTTGCAGGTGGGTGCCAGGGCCCCCTTCTTGGGTGGCCTCCCCCTGCTGCTGGGCGCAGCCCTCAGGGTCCCGTTTTCTTCCCAGCTTCCTCTGCTTCCCGTTTCCGTTCTCCCCTGCTTGCGCCTCTGGATCTAAGTATGTTTATTCTTTGTTTACTGGGCACCACTAAAACAAAGTTTTTGGAGGTCACCAGGGCCACAGGCCTGTTGAGGTGGCACAGCAGCGGCAGGGCCTTCACGCTGCCTGACGGTGATGGGTGGAAACAGCATGGTTTTCCGCCCTTTCTGTTTAATTCTTACGGCTGCTGTTTGCGAAGGGCACCACCAAGCCTTGCGTTACAATCAAAGAAATAAAGATGGTGAAGGTCGGCCGAGAGTGGAAGTGCAGCTCGTTCCGAGTAAGCCGATAGCCAGGGCTAAAATGGGTTCCTCTGCGAAGCTTGGACATTTTCATTCCGACCCATGGATGGGGGTCGTCACGTGTAACCCGCCCCTCTCTCTGTCAGCCCTCGACATTGACCCTGCCATCTGCAAAACGTACAGCAGTTTCCCCAAATGCGAGACCAACAGTCTTGGTAACACGACTCTGAAGGATAACAGAACCAGGAGGAGATTAAGGTTCAGGGTTAAGGCTGTTTCAACCGAAAGGACCATCGAAATGATTAAGAGACGAATTCGGGGGCGTTTGTTGTTTTCTGCACTCGGGGACCTTTACACCCCTGGACAGGGAAATTCTTCTGCAGTTAGAGACGTCCGAGCGCGTGTGAATTTCTTTATCCGGCTGGGTCCTTCCTGGCGTCTGCTCCTGTTGCCCTTTTTTTTTTTTTTTTTAATAGGATTGGATCATCTCATCCCCCCACCCCTTTTCCTTAAAAAAGATTTATTTATTTATTTATTTCCCCCTGCCCCGGTTGTCTGTTCTCTGTGTCTATTTGCTGCGTTGTCTTCTTCGTCCGCTTCTGTTGTTGTCAGCGGTACTAGGAATCTGTGTTTCTTTTTGTTGCGTCATCTTGTTGTGTCAGCTCTCTGTGTGTGAGGCGCCATTCCTGGGCAGGCTGCACTTTCTTTTGCGCTGGGTGGTTTTCATTACGGGGCGCAGTCCTTGCACATGGGGCTCCCCTACACGGGGGACACCCCTGCATGGCAGGGCACTCCTTGCGAGCGTCAGCACTGCGCATGGGCCAGCTCCACACGGGTCAAGGAGGCCCGGGGTTTGAACCGCGGACCTCCCATGTGGGAGACGGACGCCCTAACCACTGGGCCAAGTCCTCTTCCCTGCTCCTGTTGCCTTAAGATCTGGTTACTGGGCTCTGCAGAATTATATCCTGCAGATCTACCTTTTACAGAGAAAGACTCTAACATATAAAATGGCATCACTTACTTTAAAATATTTCTCACTATGGTACCAATAATTTAAAACTTTAATTTTGGTCATTGAAAAAAAGGTGACAAAAAGGTTTGGGGGCCTAAACCCCCGTTAGGAACCCACCACTCCCTGCTTGCAGCTGTTTAAACCCATTTAGACCACAGGGCAAATGACCCTACCTCTTGGGGCTGCTGAGTTGAGCCTGTGGGCAATCTGTGTCATTTCTGTCATGCTCGTAGCTTCACAGGTGCCTGGCAGGTAGGAAGCACTCAGAGGTCAACTGTCTTGGTCCACCACGTGGCCCACCACTTTAAAGGGGCCTTTGCCCAGACTTGGTGCTTTTTCAGGGTCTGTCGGTGCTGATGAGACATCTCTCCATTCAGCAACCACCTGCCCTTCCCCGAGACCCTTGGTACGTCCCGCAGGGTGGGGAAACCAGGGCTGCTGCCTGCCCGGGCCCTGGGACCACTCTTTTGCTAGAGCTCTTGCTGAGGATTGGTGAGCCTGTTTCAGCCCCACGTCAGGCCGCATGGGCTGCTGACTGGCCAGAATACTTAAAATCAGAAGTGCCATAGGGAAATCTCCTGGGACCAAAGCCTTTTTCCCAGTGCCAGCTTCATTCCTGCAGGTTTGGGATTGCATGCAGCTCAGCTGCAGCTGGGGTCCAGGTGTCAGCCATCAGTAGAGAAATAAGAAAGAAAGAAGAAAGCCCTACTCCTCACCTTAATTTGTCTTCTGACACTGCAGTAGATCCAGTGGATGCTGCTTTGAATTATTTTGAAACTCTTTAGTTGCATAATGTCTTGGTAAAGGTTTATACTGGAGCATATTATTTGCTTGTATCAAAAAATATACTCAATGCACGTGGCAACATTCAGAACAAAGAGATAGTACATGTAAAGTATATATTTACGTGCTGGCTTTTATAGGGAAGGCTCTTAGTAATTTATTCTGTTTTCCCTCCTCAATGACTACCTATGGTCGTTTGATAAAGACAGTTCCCAGTAGCCAGGACATTGGGAGGGAGTGTTTGAGGTGGAACCTTACTAGAGCTCATACATCAGACTTTGCAAAGGAATTTGAATGCCATCTATGATGCCCTCCCTTTAGCTACGGGAATTCTCTTTATGGTGATACCTAAGAGATGTATATAGACTCTCTACTTGTAGACTTCTAAAGGCAAGGAGTTTATCCCTTCTTAAGAGATCCAGTTTCTTCTTTACGCATTTTACTGTATTGTAAACTTGGTCATTTGACTTGGAAATGACTTCTCTAACTCCAAGGCATTTCCCCTGGTTGTCTGTGGGGGGGCCAATAGACCAGGTCCTCTCCCACTTTGCTGGGACAGCCAGGCCAGCACGTCGAGGTGCTGATAGAGAGAGGGGTGGGTTAAACATGGCGATCCCCCGTCCATGGGTCTGAATGAAAATGTCCAATGGACAGCCATTGCCTTTGTCGTCTCTTTCTTGTTAAATAGCAGTGGCTCCTTCCATGGTTTCTAATATGGAATGGGCCTGATTCCTTACTAGTTTGTCCTCTGACATTGGCTCTCATAAGATACAGTGTCCAAACCTGACTACTAAACCTCTTTACAAATATTCTTCCATAAAATAGAAGCACAGCTCTTCCCAACTCATTTTATGAGGCCGGAATAACCCTTATACCAAAACCAAAGAAAGATATCACAAGAAAGGAGAATTGAGGGCCGGTATTCTGCAAGAACATAGACACAAATGTCTTTACTCAAATGTTAGCAAATTGACACCGACAATATAGAAAAATTAATGTATCATGTAGGTTTTATCCCAGCAGTACAAGGTTGATTTAACAGCCAACTATCAATCAATGTAATTCACCATATTGATAGAATAAAGGTAAAAAACCAGATCATCATTTTAATGGGCACAGAGAAAGCATATGACAAAACTTGATGCTGCTTCATGATAAAACCTCTCAGAAAAATAGGATTAGAAAAGAACTTTTTCAGTCTGATGAAGTGCATCTTCAAAAACCTACAGCTGTCAACTCACTGCTGAAACACTCAATGCTTTCTATTAAGACAAGGATGTCTGCTTTCACCATTTCTGTTGGAGGTCCTAGCAAGTTCCATAAAGCAAGGAAAAGAAACAAAAGGCATGCATGGAAGAAATAAAACTGTCCTATCTACAAACAAATCCTGTAGGCAAAAAACCCAAAAGAATCTATTCAAAAGCCATGAGAATCCATGAGAACTAATAAGTGAATTTACCAAGATTGCAGATTCAAGGTCAATGTACAAAACTCAGTTGCAGAATCTATAGAGAAAGAAAGTAGATTACAGGTTACCAGGGGTTAAGGCAGGGGAAGGAGTTAAAGGAATGGGGACTTATTGCTTAATGGGTACAGAGTTTCTTCTTGTGGTGATGAAAAAGGTTTGGTCATGAGTGATGGCAGCATGATATTGTGAATATAATTAATACCACCAAATTGTCTACATGAGAGTGGTTAAAATGGGAAGTTATGTTGTATATATGTTGCTACACACACAAAAAAAATTGCATCTCCATGTTCTAGCAATAAACAATTAGAAAATGAAAGATAAAAAATTCCTCCATTTACAATAACATTAAAAAAAAACCCAAAACATGTAAGTATAAATTTAAAGAAAGATATGCAAGGCATGTACCCTGAAAACTATAAAATGTTACAAAGTGGAGTTAAAGAAGACCTTGGAGAGAGGGATCAGCTTCATGGATCAGAAGCCTCAATACTGTTAAGATAATAGTCCTCCCAGCATGGTCTGTAGGTCCACTGCAATCCTAATCAAAATCCTAACAGACTTTTTGAATACATTGGCAAGCTGATTGGAAAATTTATTTAGAAAGTCAAAGGACCTATAATAACTAAAATATCTTTGAAAAAGTAGGGTTGAGTGGGAAGACTTTAACTCAGTTTCATGACTTAATTTAAAGCTATAGTAATCAATAGTGTAATAATAGTGCAAATATGGACTTGTAGATCAATGGAACAGAACAGAGAGTCCAGAAAGAGACCCACCCTTAAACAGTCAATTGAGGATCTAGGGAAAAAATAGTCTTCAGAATGAGTACTACTGGAGCAGCTGGATATCTGTTTGGGGAAAAAAATGAACCTTAACCCTTACCTCATACCATACACAAAAATTAACTTGAAATGCATCATAGAGTAAAAGATTTCTTGGCCAGGTCTCAAAAAGCACACAAACTACAAAAGAAAATGGACCTCAGGATTAAACATTTTGCCCTTTGAAAGGCTCAGTGAAGAAAAAAAAAAGTGGTAAGCCACAAATTGGGTGAAAATAATTGTAAAACATATCTGATAAAAGACATGTGCTTAGAATACACAAAGAACTCTACAACTCAAAAATACAAAGACAAGCCAATTAAAAATGGGCAAAATATTTGAACAAACTTTTCAGATGGCTAATAAACACTTAAAAATATGCCGAACATCTTTAGAGAGAAATGAATGTTAAAACCACAGTGAGATAGGCTAGAATGGGTAAAATGGAAAATACTGACACTAGCACATGTTGGTGAGAATCTGGGGCAGCTGGAGTTCTCTGTGGAATGCAACTTGGTAGAGCCAGTTTGGAAAGTATTGTATAAAGTTAAACCTACACTTACATGACCCAGCCATTTTGTGCCTAGACATTTACCCCAAAGAATAGAAAACATAAACTCCACACAAAGACTCATATGTGCAGGTTCTTAGCATAATTTATAGCAGCCAAAGACTAGAAGCAGCTCAAACATCCACTGATGGGTGCCTGGATAAACAAATTGCAGTGTAACTGTTTGATGGAATACGACTCAGTAATAAAAGTGAATAAAATATCCATACCGTCAATAGCATGGACTGTATGATTACATTTATATGAAATTCTAGAAAAGGCGAAATGCCACTCAGAGCAGATCAGTTGAGGCCTAGACATGGGAGGGGATGGGCAGCAAAGGGCCATAAGGAACATGAGTCTTCGCTGCGGTGTGGCTACACAATTGCATACAGCTCCCCCAATCCATCTAACTGGCCAGTTAAAATGGGGGAATTTTAAGTGACACTGTAATAAAAAATTAACATTCTCAGTGGCTGTCGTTTGTTCATCTTGGCCATCTCTTTAAACTTCCTTCATTGTCACTATCTTCAAGAGATATTTAGTTTGTACTTGTGCCAGTGTTTCATCCAGTTTGCTCTTTCAGGGTCTTGCTACTGCTGATTGAGTAAGCCTAATGCAATGGTCAAAAATGGTTCCGGGACAAGTTTCCACCTTGAGTTTTCACTGTGAAAACCACTGCCCTCCGCTGGCAATGCTGGCGGCTTCACTGGGGGGACCTGGGGGGGCATCCTGTGTCCCCTCAAGATCATCAACACGTAATTTAAACAACAAAGTTGGCAGTAAAAAGAATTTCATTTACATTTTTTTATTGCTTTCAATGTCATTAGTTTTATTTCCTTTATTTTAAATGGCAGAGAAGGAAGCGCAGATCCCTCACTTCAGCTCTCAATGGGAATAAAACTGTCTCCACTGTCATAATAAATTGGAATGCCTTTATTATCTTTTGCCATAAAGGAGGCAGTCTAATGTTGAATTCTGGCCTCACTAACTTGGAACCTTTCTGAACATCCGTTTTCTCACCTATAAAATGGGATAAAGTCACCAGACCAACAAGGAAAACAGAGCAAAGCTGCCGAGCCTCAGGGTTTCAGTGCGTGCAGGTCTGCTTGAATCTGAATATCATTTGAGGTGAGGAAAAAGTGCATGTTTCCTTCTGTTATTTTACGATGCTGTCCTGGATGGAATCACTACCTCGAAGAACCTGTTCCTAATTGTAATGCATTCCAGGGGGTGTGAACCCAGTGGCAGTAGGACCTCTGGGAGAAGTTATTTTTAGTTTAGGTGTGAAGTGACCCTACCGAATTAGGATGGGCCTTTATCCTATTGCTGGAGCCCTCTAGAGAAGGCCTTGGAGGGAAAGCCACGGAAGAAGCCGGAAGTCTATACAGCCCAGAGGAGAGCGGATGCAGCACCACGTGACAGAAAAGCCAAGACCAAGAATTGTGCGCAGCGAGCCCCAGAAGGCTGCAGACCTTGGGGAGAAAGCATCGCCTTGCTGCTGCCTTGAATTTGGACTTCTAGCCTCAAAACTGCCGGCCAATAAACTCCTGTTGTTTAAGCCAACTCATCGAAGGATACTGGTTTTAGCAGCTGGGAAACTACAACGGATGCAAACTTCTGCTCCTATATCACAAACTTTAAAGTGGGAGTTGGCGAACTTTTTCTATAAAGGGTCAGGTAGTAAATATTTTTGGCTTTGTGGTCCATATGGCTTCTGTAAAAACGACTTGACTACTACGACTCCGCCAGTGTAACAGAAAACAGCCCCAGATGATACATAAATGAATGGATGTGGCTGTGCTCCAATAAAACTTTATTTACAAAAACAGACTGGATGTTTTTGGGCTGGATGCTGTAGGCTTTTCATCCTACTTTAAAGAAACATCAAATAGATTCTACCAGGTTACTTCCTTGTCCCCCAAATTCTTTCAAGGACTATGGTTGGGTTGGGATGTTACCTTACCCTCAGACTTAAAACTCTGACTTCGTGCTTTCACAGAACAAACCCTCCCTTGCTAAGGGTTTTGGCCCATTTCTATGCAGCTTCTTGCCATGGGGTGTAACGGTGGCACACGGGGAGGCTGGCTGCGGTGAGAGAGCATCCAGCCATGGGCTCCCTGGTAACTCACTCCTCCTTGTTTCAACCCATTTTCTCACAGGGCCCTTTTTACTAGGAAGAACACCTTGGGTTAGGTATATAAGAAAACAAAAACCGCTGTGCTCGGCAGGCATCACTCCTGCTTCATTGAACAATACTAAGAAACAGCTGCTTCTGTGTGGGGCCAGGCTGAGATGCGTTTTGAAGTCAAGTGGGTTAGTGGTAACACCTGTTCTTAACTGACTTTTGGGCTGAAACTACCTGTTTTATAGTCACAGAACTTTAGACGGTTGACTGAGTACCTCGCCTGCTCCGTGGGGAGAGCCAAAGCTCCTTTATGAGAATGGGCTTGGCTCCTTCCACAGGAGCCCGGCAGCGGGATCACCGCGGTTCTGGAGAGGATCCCTCCCTTTAGGTGAGATCATATCGGCACATTGCGGATCTCAGACAGAGTTCAAATGCCTCTGTCTTTTTTGTTGCGGTGCTAGCATATATACAGCATAGAATTTTCCATTTTATCCACTTTCTGCACCTGTCTTTAATCAGCGATATTATTTTGATGTGTGTAGGTCAGGGGTCTCCCGAGTCGGGAGCACAAGGCAGTCCCCGTGGGTAAGGAGAAAATACTGACACATCTATTTCCATGTCCTTTGAGGCTGAGGGCAAGGTAAGGCTTCCTGCTATTTAGAGTGTGGGATGGTACCAGTGGCCGTGTCTCTTATAAATCGATGGGTGAAGGTGAGGCCTGGGTGCAGAGGCCTCTGCTTCTGGGAGGCGGAGCCAGGGGGTCGGGCGGCCCTGGATGTCAGCGTCTCGGCCAGCAGAGGCTTCCAGCTGGCGTCGGCTCTTCAGAGGGTAGCCGTGGGGAGCCGGGCTGGCTGTGCTTGGAGGGCGTGCACTTGGGGTCCGGAGGGCGGCGTGTGCCGCCGCTGCTCAACACGTGCGTGCACACACACACGCCTGAGCTTTTACTCCTTGACAGTCAGGCCGACAGGACTGCCCCCTAGTTTTTCCGGCTCCTGGGAGGTGTGGGTTCTAATTGTCCCTGCGGCCCTGTGGAAGATTTGTCTCTAGAGCAGAGGCTCCCGAGCGGGCAGCCCAGGCAGGGCTCCCTTGAGAAGCTGGCGAAGCTGCTGGAAAATCGAGATGCCAGATATTCCAAGTCTGTACGGCCCACAGACAAGGAATGGTTTTCCCATTTTTAAAGGGTGGTTAAAAAAATGACAACATCGGCAAATAACAAAAACCGTAAAGAAGCAGTTGTGACAGAGACCAGATGTGGCCCACAAAGCCCCAAATATTTACCGTCTGATCCTTTTCAGACAAAGTTTGCTGACCCCTGAACTAGGGCAGCACGGGCGGGCCTTGGAAATGTCACGTGGAGCAGGAAGAAAAGCGGGTTGCAATACGTTCTACCCGATATAACAGGAATTCCATGAAATTTTACAGACTACTCGAAATAGAACTATGTGCTGTGTGTGTCTGTGTATGTGTCTCTGTGCGTGTGCATATAGGAAAGGTATAAAACAAGGTGTTGGGTACACACTGATTTAGGATAGCTCTTGTCTCTGGGGAGTGAGGGTTGGAAATAGAAAGGCGAGGAACGCAGTAGTCTCACCTTTAGCCATGCTGTTTTACTTCCTGAAGAGGGGAGGAAGTGGAGGGGAGCGAAGGAGGAATATGTATTTCTTTGTACCCAGCCATTCCCTTTTTCCCCACTTCAGATCCTCATCCACACACACTGATCAGAAGCTCCAGGGGAAGAGCCAGGCATTTGTATTTTAAATGTTTCCTTCGTGGTTCTGATATACTCCAGCATTTAGGAACCAAATGAGCTGTTTGCTTTTATCCCTCGTGACAGCCGTGTAACTCAAGGACGACAGGCAGCGCAGAACAAAAGGTAGCGTCAGCGAACTGTCGCAAACTTCTTCTAGCTGCTTTCTCTTCTTTGTGAAACTGAATTCACCGTTCTGTCATGCGCATGCTTCAGTGCTGGAAGCTTCTGAAGACCTTCTGGAACCTGCTGCTCTGGGCCCCCTCACCTGGGGGTGTTCTATCATCTTACTGGATTGGAGTCTTCCAACATCGTCAGCATGAAATGGCTTCACATTTGTACTCTGAAATTCACCCTCCTCTTCCTCCTTGTTCCCACTGACATGTTCACAAGTGGACCTGGAACCGAGCATGCTGTCAGGATGCCTAGAACCCCTCTCCTTGATGGTCCCGAGCTCCCAGGGCGTCAGGGGCCTCCTAACGGACGCGTGTCTGAGCCACTCCTCCAGGGAGAAGGTTTTGGCTGGGCTTGGGCCAGGACTGAATAGGTCAACGTTTAAAAGGTTCCCTGGGAGTCTGCTCTGCATTCCGAGTTTAGGTCCCCTCCCATCTCCCCAGCTGATCTTGCACAACGATGACATCCTGCAGCGATCTGCCACCCAGGGCCACCCAGGGTTGTGTGCTCATGAAGGAAATGGCAGGTGACTCCTGGGCATGATTCATGGTATCCAGCCTCCTCAGGACCCTCCTGCTCTCATATCCCTCTCTTGTGAAGCCTGATTATTTGCCCTTTTAGAGTCTCGCCTAATTTCTTCCCAGTCCTCAATCCCAGCTCCATCCCTTTAGCCTCTGCAGATGAAATTGCTTCCTACTTTACAGAGAAGATGGCGGCCCTCCAATGGGAGGCCTCTTGGCTTCCATCGTGTGTTTTTCCTTCGATTCTCACGCAGAGTTATATTTAGCAAGCCAGTGAGATAATCAAGGCAAGTGACAAGGAGGACTGGAGTGGGAAGGGGAGGTGGGGAGGCTGGAGGTCCTGGGTGTCAGGCTCCCGTCAGCTCAGTGGCTGGAAGAGTGGAGAGAGTCAGGCTCAGAGGCTGGTGGTACCATCAGCAGAGGCACAGGTTTGGAGAGGAAGACGACACGTTCAATTTCAGAAAGGCGCTGTGCAGAGGGCCAGCGAGGCCCCGGAAGGTCTCCTCCTCCGTTCTGTCCAGAGGCCTGGCTTGGGGCCTTGCACCTGGGGCCTTGTGTCTGGTATTGGCACGTGGGCTTCCCTGGTGACCCCGCTTAACGCTGTTACCACTGCAGTCATAACATCTATTTTTCTTACCTTCATTTCTTCCATTTTCTAATCCACAATTATACCAGCACTTTCTTAGAATGTAAATATCAAGATCAAAAGGCTTTAGGTTAAAACTGGGCTAACCCTCTCAATTAGAAGTGGAGTGGACTTCACCATCCCAGAATCCTCAGGACTTGGGAGTGAACTATGGACTTACTGGTATTCTACTATAGACTTACTGTGATTCTAGCAGTGGAAGAAATTATATCAGTGATGTGGAGGCAGTGGCCACTAAAGGTTCTGAGGGCAGGGCGAGGGAAAACAGGTGTAATATGGGGGCATTTTCAGGACCTGGAAATTGTCCTGAATGACACTGCAATGACAGATACAGGCCATTATATATCTTGCCATAACCTACAGAATTATGTGGGAGAGAGTGTAAACTACAATGTAAACTATAATCCATGCTTAGTGGCAATGTTCCAAAATGTGTTCATCAATTGGGATGAATGTACCACACTAATGAAGGATGTTGTTAATGTGGATAAATATGGGTGGTGTGGGGAGGGGCTTATGGGAATACCCTATATTTTTAATCTAAATATTAAAAAAAAAAACAACAATGAAGAAAAAACTCAAAACTGGGCTAATATTCCATAAATAGGAACTATTTGATACACATTTTTTTTTCATTTTCTTATTTATATTTACTCAGCATAATAATTCATCAAGTAAACATAATATTTCATATATTATAGTCATTCCTACCAGTCAGAGAAAGAATAACTGAATCCTGCATTTATCATTTTCCCTAAGGCCTAACTTCTATCTATGAATTACCATGAGTCTTAGAAAGGCAAGGCATCTACTTTAAACTTGAAAAAGATATTCTGACAGTTTGCAAATAGAAATTGTACTCCAGTCGACCATTTAACCAATTTGGACACGTTTTTATTCACTCAAGTTCAGTGACATCTGTAGGAAGTTTTGCTTATCACCCATTTTGCAGAACAGCAATGAATGACTTTGCACAGTTCCTCAGATTGGCTGGCAGGGGTTAAGGTGCCTCTGAACATGAGTTGGAGTACTTCAAATGTAAAAATTTCTCTCTTATCGACATAAACCAAAGATGAACTTTTCCCCTGGGGTAAATTTTCTTGGAAAGATATATGGGAAAAAAATGGCTTCAGTGACCTGGTGAAGTTAGGCTTTCCTACTTGTGCACACGCTGATGTTAGGCCAACTTACAAGCTACACTGAAGAGCGTGATGAGCAGGAGGGAGACTGTGCTGGAGCGCAGGGCCCCCGCTGCATTGCAGTCCACTTTGGAATTCTTGCAGGAGCACACTTGCACCCTGAGGTCTGTGACGTTCGTCATGGGTGGTTTCCCTGAATCTGTCACCATGATGGGCAGGTTGTAGTTTGCTTTGTTCAGATTTTGCAGAAGGCTCACCAGGGCGTGCGTATCTGTGAAGACAAGGACGGCCTTCGTGAGAGCGGATGAGACTTTTCCAAGTAAAAGGGTGAGGTTTTGGCAACTACAAGCACACAAGACAGGCATTGAGTTTTAATTTACCACCATGTGAAGGTTTAGATTTAAATGCATTAACAATAACTTGAATTAAAGATTCACTTCCTCTGTGACAAGTACCCATGGCTAGCAGCTTTCATTTCAGTGCAGATATAGAACATTTCCATCATCTCAGAGACTTCCAGGATTCAGCGATACTATAAGTAATTTCACTTTTGAGAAGATCAATGAGTGCCAAGAACTTGTGCCTGCAAACCTCTCACCCCTGTAAAGCAACCTTGACAAAGATCACTTTCAATAACTAGAAACCGGTTTTTTCTATCTCATCATGGGCAGGACCCCCAAGTGTGGCCACAGAGGTGGGCTCTGTGGTTCATGTCTTTACCAAGCCTCAGCCCACAGCTCTGGGTTTCCATAGGAACCACAAAAGGAGCTTGGGTCTTTGCGCATCCCTTCCTCTTTCCTAATCCCAGGTTTGGTGGGATTATCTGCCATTAACCAGCCCACTGGGCTGCTCTTGAACTCCAGGCCGTAGTCTTTTCAGTCACTCAGATGACTAGGAACTTTTTTTTTTTTTTAATTGACTTTTCCTGGGCACAAACATTGTTATGTATTTGAAAAAAAATTAGGGAACAACAAAAAGGGTTTAGAAGACCTCTTATCTATTAAATAAAATCAGGCAGAGAAACAAAGGGCCTGATGAGAAAACAAAAACAGATGAAGAATTATCATCACAAGACGGTGGTGGCAGCAGAAATGATCAAAGAAGATAATCACTGCAGTGAGATGGAAGATTAACTCAAAAAACATTTTCAGATCTTCAAGAAAAAGAGGAACTCTTGAAGGAGAAAGTTCCAGTTGGAAAGAACTGGTGATGATTATTCAAATCAGCTCCTACAGACATAAGAACTAGCAAATGAAACACTAACCCCTCAAACAAGAGAAGGGCTGTTTTAATTAAAAATATTCAGTGTAATAGAAGTCATTCTTTAAAAAAGCAATAAAATAGACAAAACAGGCAAATAGAATCAATAATAAGAGAAGGGCACTAATAAAATAAGATATGGGATAGGGCCATAACAATAGATATGAGATTTTTTAATGGAAAATTTTATGCACAGTTGTACAATACATTTCAAAACGTAATGAAATGGGTAATTCCCCACCCCCTTAAAAACTCCACCATGGATGTAAGAAGAAAGCAAGCTAAGTCAATACCGGATAAATTCATTATTGAAGACAGAGTGTGCTATCTAGTTTGTGAGTTTTTTTTTTTTTGGCGGGGGAGAGCTTTATTGGAAATCAAGGTGAATCTAGTAGTTCACATTTGCCATGGGGAGGAAAGTGGGCAGGGCATTGTAGATTTAAGGACACTTTATAAATCAATACCTTGATATTTTAGTCTCAGTAGGGCAGATGATAAATGTTAGCCCAAGTTTTGAATTTTACTTGGCCACATGAAAAGACTGGTGGAAAGGAAAGTTCCAGCATGTTTCAGAAATGAGGAAAAGGACACGTGGGAGAAGTTGGCAAATCAAGGACAAAAGCCATGGACCTGAGAGAAGAAGCCAGGACTGCTGTGAGGGTTGAGTCGGGTGTGGGGAGGAGGTCTCGTCCTGAGGGGAAGAGGGAGGGGAGGCTGAAGGAGTTCTGAAGGTGGTTATACCAGCGCCTCTCTTTTTAGACTTTTATGGAAGTAGCGCACCCGGGCAGGCTCACCTACATGCTGGTGGAAGTGGACGTGGAAAGTGCCCCAAGAGAGACGCCGAGCAGGCTAGTCGCAGAGGAAGAGGCTGTGGAGTTTGATTGAAAGGAAAGGGGGGGAGCAGAGTTGGCCCAATGGATAGGGCGTCCATCTACCACGTGGGAGGTCCAGGGTTCAAACCCCGGGCGTCCTTGACCCGTGTGGAGCTGGCCCATGCGCAGTGCTGATGCGCGCAAGGAGTGCCGTGCCACGCAGGGGTGTCCCCCGCGTAGGGGAGCCCCACATGCAAGGAGTGCGGCCCCAAGGAGAGTCGCCCCACACGAAAAAAGTGCAGCCTGCCCAGGAATGGCGTCGCACACACGGAGAGCTGACACAGCAAGATGATGCAACAAAGAGAGACACAGATTCCCGGTGCTGCTGCTAAGGATGGAGCAGTCACAGAAGAACACACAACAAATGGACACAGAGAGCAGACAACTGGGGGTGGGGGGTAGGGAGAAGGTAGAGAAAGAAATAAAAAATCTTAAAAAAAAAGAACGGAAAGAGGACAGGTTCAGGAAGAACAAAGAAACGCAATCTTGGGGCTGGGATGGCAGCAGCCAGGCACCACGGCTTTAGCAAAAGAGCCAACGCTGTGCATGCGCTGTGGGAAGATAAGAAGGCGGGAGAGGAGTGCGTGCTGCGTTTCTGAGAAGCTGGCACTCAGCATTTCCACACACTGTGTTCATCTGCTGGTGGGAACACCCTAAGCCTTCATAACCTCTAAGCAACTTATGGTACGCAGGAGTCCCCAGAGCAAGGCCTGTGGGAGCCGCACTCACTGTTGATCTTGGAGATCTTCCAGACCTTGTCGGGAACGGCCTGTTTGTGGATTTCAAATTTGAAGGGATCTGTATTTGGGTGAAGATCCTTATCTGAAGCTCCCAAAATGACGACACTGAGGTTTTTGGCGTCATCGCAGACTTCGGCGACCGTGGGGTAAATGAAGGGGGCGTTGTCGTTCACGTCTTCCAGGGTTATCCGCAGAGTCCCAGTGCCGGTGGCGGGAGGGTTGCCTTCGGGACAAAGGGAAGAAGTGAGAACGCGGCCGGGACAAGGCAGTGTTAACTTTCCACGGCGCTTTGTGCCATGTTGCAGACATTTACTATTATCAACAGCTTCAACCAGGACTAACAATATCTATTCCCAATAAGAGAGGACATAGTTCACGTGAAGCTGAGTCGTTTACAAAGCCTTTAAGTGTGCATAAGACTTTGGATTGAAGTTCTTTATGTGTAAGCACTTTACCTTTAGATCGCTACCAACATGGAAGTTGGCCCAACACAAGGAAGGCCATCGGAAGGGGGGAGAACAGGTGGGAATATCTCTTGCTTATTAAATGAAACATTTATCTAAATATCTAGGTATTCGACATTGGCAGTACAGGGCTGGTGCAGAGTTTGCGAGAGAAGACTGCGGTGTATTTGCAGTAGCTATCCCCCAGTTAGGTAGTGGACTGAAGGAGAAAGACCTGTTTCAGGGGTCGTCTTCTGGGGTTTTGATAAAGGCTCGCAGGTGGCTGAGGGTGTCCCTCATTGGCCTTGTGTGGCTGACCCCCCAAGACAGGGCAGATTTATTGAGGTGGGCTGCCTCTGAGAAATGAAATCACTAGTTGGCTCCTAGGATGGCGACACAATCATTATATAATCTTTGGGCCTTATTTTTAAAAACTTCCATTTTTAGTTTTTCAGGAAATACTCCCTGGTTTTAAAATTCTATTTTAGGAAACATTATGTTCAGAAGCCCTTAGAATCCCCTGTCCAGTTAAAGAATAGGTGTTTGGTATTAGTGAGACTCAGCTTAACTTGGTTTGCCTTTCTCTACATTCATTTTTTTTTTTAGGAGTTACTGGAACTTGAACCCAGTACCTCGTACTTGGGAAGCAGGTGCTCAACCATGGAGCTACATTCACTCCCTGCCTTTCCCTACATTCATTTTTGATCCTCTGTGCCTTGGATCCTCCTGGGACACACCATTCATGAACAGTTTCTAATCTCGTGTGAGAAATGTTAGGGACAATTCTGCAGGCCACAAATAGTAAATGCCAAGAGGATTCGATGTGCCTGTGACCACACTGCTCCAGTGGCTGGCTCTGTTTTCCGTTTTCCCCCCTCATTTCCCGGATGCCCAGTCTTATTTCATGTTGTACTGTGATGGCTCGTTTCCTGTGTTAGCCTGGCTGGGTTATGCTGTCAGTCCTTGGGCCAGGGCTGCCTGGGTGGTGCTGGGGGGGTATTCTGTAGGTAGAATTAGCATCTGAGATCACCTGGCCTCAAGGAAAGTCACCTTGATCCCACGCTGGGTCTTATCAGTCAGTTGGAGACTTAAATGCAAAGAATCGAGGGCTCTGGGAAGAAGGACTTCAGCCCAGGACCTCACCTTCCCCTCCTCCCTGAGTGTCCAGCCTCAGGAATTTGGGCTCAAGACTTCAGCATCACTCACCAGAATTTCCAGCCTCTGGCCTGCTCTACAGAAATTCGGACTTGTCGGACCCCACAATCCGCGAGCGAGTTCCTAGTAATCTCTTTACGTACATCCGTCCATACACATGACACACGCATGTGCACACAGACCCTGTCGGCTCTTTCTCTGGAGAACGCTGAGTGACACATGGACTAAGTCTAGTTCCGAACCACACATTAATTTGAAAGTTCAGTTATAGAATCCCAGGGGGGCTTGAAGGGGGCTGAGTACTTGACTGAGGTTAGAGTGCCCGTGCCAAAGCAAGGCCTGGCAGATTCTGCTGGTAAAGAAACAAGGAGCCCTTTTCCAGCACAGATGGTTTGTGGCTCACATGGAAAGCAAAGGTGGCCCTTGCCCAGGGATGCCCCACAGCCAGGGGAGCCGGGGTGCAACCTGGACGAGGGCCCACCCTGCTGTGGGGGCCGGCGCCTTGCTGCCGTTAGCGTTCACAGGCTGCAGCTTGGCCTGGAGGCCACAAGAGACTGCCGGTGACAGCTTCCAGGGGAGACGCCTTTGGGGCAGCTCCTCAGAAGCCTCCCAGCCAGAGGTTCAGGGAGCCTCAAGAGGCTCAGATCAGCTGCTGTCCAAGCCTTGCCCTGGAGGCCTGCGGAGCCGCCAGGCGCCAGCTGGGAGCTGTCTCGGTAGGAGGATGCACTGAAGTTGGTGGGGGGGGGCGGGGGGCGAGGCTGGAAGGGCGGAGGCGCCAGGGGCCTTGCTTTCATGACAAGGAGCCTGTGCTCACTCTGTGGACGGCGGGAAGCCACCGGAGGATTTCCACAAGGGTAAATGGAACAATCTGATCTGACTTATTTCTAGAAACACAGCAGAGGCATTGAGAGGAGATGGAAGCCGTAGGGGGGGAGACCGGCCAGTAGCGGGTTGTGAGGCGGGTGGTTTGAACAGGAAAGAAGTGTCTTCCGTTGGGGACTAGGCTTTCGAGTGAGGCTGCCGGCAGAGCAGCATCTGAGGGGGGAGTGGGAAGACAGTGGGACCAGCTTGGAGTGTGCCAGTGGCCCGCAAATCTCCGGCACCGCGTGGGAGTGCGTAGAGCGCAGGGAAATGCCCAGGCTGAGGTCGAGGTGGGGAGTCGTCAACTGACGGGCGATTTAGAATGTGGCGAGTGGAGTTCCCCGAGGTGAATGCAGAGAATGACCTAAGGTAGAAACTGGGAAAACCAATGTTTAAAGAGCAGATAATTTTACAGGAGACAACGTGGGACAGAGGAGGCAGTGATCAGCAGCTAAGTGTGGTAACCAGGCCCCAAAGGGTGAGGAGGGGAGAACTGATGAGATTTGGCAAGGAGAACATTACTGGTGGCTTAAAAAAACTTTTAAAAAAATTAAATAGACTATTTTATAGAGCAGTTTTAGGTTAGCAGAAAAATTGTGCATGAAATAGAGTCCCACATCCTCCCACCCCCACTGCTGCCTTATTGCCTCGATTATTAACACCTTGCATCAAGGGGGTGTGTTTGTTATAAATGATTAACTATTATTGGCTCATTTCATGAACTAAAAGCCAGAGTTTATATCGGGGTTCACTCTGTGTTGTGTAGTTATATGGGTTTTTTTTTTTAAAGATTTATTTTTATTTTTCTCCCCTTCCCCCCCATTGTCTGCTTTCTGTGTCCATTTGCTGTGTTTTCTCTGTGTCCACTTGCATTGTCAGGTGGCACTGGGAAATTGTGTCTCTTGTTGTTGAGTTATCTTGCTGTGTCAGCTCTCCGTGTGTGTGGCACCACTCCCGGGCAGGCTGTGCTTTTTTCACGCGGGGCGGCTCTCCATGCGGGGCGCACTCCTTGTGCGTGGGGCTCCCCTACATGTCACGGCATTCCTTGTGCTCAGCAGTACTGTGTGTGGGCCAGCTTACCACATGGGTCAGGAGGCCCTGGGGATCGAACCCTGGACTCTCCATATGGTAGGCAGATGCTCTTTCAGTTGAGCCACGTCTGCTTGTCTATATGGGCTTTGTCATGCAGCCACCATCACAGTAGCCCACAGAATGGCTTCACTGTCCTAAAAGTGCCCTGGGCTCCACCCCTTCATCCCTCCCTTCCCCCTTCATCCCTAGGCAACCACTGAAATTTTTCCAGTCTCTCTAGCTTTTCCTTTTCCAGAGTGCCAAAGAGTTGAAATCATACTGTGTATAGATTTTTCTTCTTTCACTTAGCAAAGTGCATCTCTCCATAGCTTGATAGCTCATTCTGCCTATCCCCAAATAAGATTCCATTTGGGAGATAACACATTGTGTTTATCCATTCACCTAGTGAAGGACAGCTTGGTTGTTTTCAAGTTTGAGGTTATGAACAAAGTGGCTAGAAATATTCACGTGCTGGGTTTTGTGTGGTGGTCCCTTTTCAGCTTATGTGGATAAGTACTCAGGAGTGTAATTGCTGGCTTGTATGGTGAGACTATGTTTAGCTTTATAAGGTACTGCCAGGCTGCCTTCCCGACGGGCTGTACCATTCTGCATTCCCTTCATCAGTGAATGAGTTTCTGCTGCCCTGCATTCTTGCCAGGCTTTGGTGTTGTCAGTGTTTTGGATTTTAGCCATATAGGTGTGTCGTGGTAGCTCACTGTGGTTTAAATTAGCAGCTCCTTAATAACATTTGAGGCTGAGCTGCTTTTTGTACACTCACTTGCCACTTGTGCATCTTTAGCGAAATGTCTGTTCAGATCTTCTTGCCTGTTTTGTAATTCGGTTGCTTTCTGATTAAGTTTTAAGAGTTCTTATATATTTGGGATACAAGTCCTTTACCAGATATGTGCTGTACACTGGTGCCTTTTGGGGAGTAGTTTCTCTGAGTGGGGAAGAAGGCAATTTGAAGGGAGCTGAGGGTGAGTTTTCAGAGAGCAAGAGCCTATGCCCTTAGTGGAGCTGGTGGGAATTTAAAATACAGCAACGCCCAAAGGCCGTTAGAGTAAACATTCAAATAAGTGTTGCAAAACCTGGAACACAAATAAATAAATCATCTGAAGGATGGGCTATTTCTAATGGTGGCATATCATTGTTCGTTAGAGTAAGAACTGAAAAGAGATGCATAATTACTTTGAAGTTGGTTTTTCACTGTCAGCTTTAGCCATTTGGTTGAATTTCTTTATTGAAAAATTATTTTTCTCTTTTTTATTGAACTAATTGAATATTTCAGAAGAATCCATTATATTTCTCCACTCTGAATATATCATGAAGCGAAGTCATTTGGTAGAATGGATGAAAAGGCGTTATGAGGATTTGAAATATGGCCGTAAGAACTGGCCCTTTGTGAACTTAATTATCCTGCTGTCTTCCATTTCTCATGTATTATTCTCAGGCTGGGCTGGCGGTGTCTTTTTCTGAAGGCAGTAAAATGAACTCGTTTCTTTGGGTGGCGAGGTGCATTCCAAAATCCTCAGGAAAAAGCCTCTCCCGGTTTATCTGCACAGGGTGGAGGAAATCAATGTCCTCTTCTTCAAAACGTAACGCTCCCTCACCAGTCCATTTGGCTCTGACAGTTTCCAAGGCCCACGGAGTACTGGGGCCTCTGGGTGTTCTCTGGATGTCAGGCAACACTCCCTCCTCCCCTTTTCTTCCCCTTTCCATCAGCAACCGGGAGCCCATGGGACACTTTGCATAATCAGATACCAGAACCACACCTGGTCAGGTCTGTGCCTAACAGTTCTTCATCGATTTCCCATTTCAGTGGGAAAAAGCCTCAATTTGCGCAAACTCCCAGGACATGGAGCTAGAAGAGTACGGCTTCTTCCTGTGAGCTTGCTGGGGTGGAGAGGATCTGTGTCCGCAGGGGCTCTGACTTCCTAGCGTTAGGAGTTGGAATGGCTTCTTAAAGATGAACCTTTCCAGCAGGTGGGGCTTCGCCTGGCTTGTGTTCCCCTTTGAGAGTCTGCTGAAGGTCAAGGCCCCTGGGTTTGCAGGTAGCAGAAGTGCAGCCAAGCCCAGGTCAGGGGCACGTTTAGAGCAGCTGGTCGAGATAGCTTTATGTATGGTGAGGCTGGGGCCCAGGCAGGTTAGGACTTGCTCAAATTAACCTGGCAAGTCTTAGGCCCCTTTCGCTGGAGCAAGTGTAAACCTATTACGTAACTTGATGCGTGCAGCCTCTCATTCCAACCATGAGAGCAAACTCAAGTCCCGAGGCCTTGAGTTGGGGTTGCTATTACTTTTAAATAATCATCTGGTGTTTAAAGCCCCATGTCCATCATGCTAGCTGGAGCTGCTGACCTATCTGGGACGCTGTCCCCAGGGTGGGGGCTGGGGTGGGCTCTGGGCTTATTGTCTGTGCAGAAGGAAGAACTAAGGAGCCAAAAGTGGTCCTGGAGTTGTGTGACTCCTTCCAAGGGTTGGCAGCGGTGGGGCTCCATGGAAGCTGATCTTCGGACTAGAGCGGTCAGTGGAGCAGAGCCTGGACACCAGATGGCTTATGTGTAACGAGGCCTTTGGGCTCTGGCCTTTGTCCTGGCTCCTGGGAGGGTGATGGAGACAACTTCTAAGTCTCTGGAATTTTCAAAGTGATAGGCGTGTCCTGTAAAATTATCATCTGCTCTTTAAACATTGGTTTTCACCACCGTTTATGGTGGCCCTAGAGAGGGAGGGGAGAGGAGAGGAAGGAGAAGCTTGGGAGCGGGGCCTGGTTAGAGGAATGGGACCCTGTGGATACTGGTGACCTGTGACTCAGTCAACCTAGGGTCCAGCCCTGCAGTGCCAAATCCCAGCTCAGGCTCAGAGCCCGGTGACTTGGGGTGCAGTGTGAGAGCCAGGACTCAGCCCCCAGGAGTATCACCAGATACCAGTGTTCCTCCTGCATTTGAGGTGGGGCTGGAGGAGCTACAGGCTTTCCTAAGGACAGGCTCTGGTGCTGCATGACTGGAAACCCCAGGGCAGCTGGTTCTGATGATCCAGGTTAGGCAGAGGCAGGCAAATGAGATGGGGGTGGAAGGTGGGGGGAGCATACATACATGGAAGGAAGGTTCCGGAAAAGAATGCATGGCACTCCAGAAATGCTGTGCTGTGCACATTTTGCAAGCAATTTGATGGGACTCTTTTAAACACCGCTTGATTTTAACTTGTAGGATAAAATTGAAAGCCTGGTTGATTCTCAGTGCACCATAAAGCATTTGGTAAAAAATATAGGCTAAGTCTTTATCATCAGAGCTTCTTCACACGTCGGGAGGGTTGCTCACCTGTCTTCAGTGCTGTAAGGAACTGGGAGTTTCTTTTAACCAGTGGCGGCCTCTGGATTGAACTTGTTTGTGAATACATTGTGGTTGTGGCATGCACAGTGTTCAATTTTTACTTTAATTCCTAATGGCCTCTGGTGGAGCCTGTGCTCCCAGCTGACCCTCGTGGCTTCCGCGGCAGCTTCTGCAGGTGTGTGAGTTGGCATCGCCGATTCTCTGTTTCCTCCTTACATGAGTGGACTAGTGTAGCTTTTCCTTCATTTCTCCATTTCTGATCTTTGGCTCTTTCCTTCCTCCTAAGAATGCCACTCAGTTGCCCATTATGTCTCTTCTTAAGATGGAGCCTATTTTTCTACATGGCTAGTTTTATAGGCATCACATTTAAGGTTTGAGATAAATTCACGAGCTAAAAAGAGCCTCTTCCCCCTCCAAAGTGGATGTTGTGGTAGCAGTTATCGTGGGGAAAACGAGCTAGGAGCCCAGCTCCCTGCCAGGGTGGGATGGGTCTCTTTCCTCCTGTGGCACTGACAAGACAAACTTTCTGTATAGTAGGGTTGGCAGTTCTGTTGGGCAGCAGTGTGAATAGATGTAAAGTGCTATTTTAATTCCCCCCTAACCACAGCCACACCAAAAGACATTTTCAAACAAGGAGATGAAGACTTGAAGTCAGAGACATCTGGAAACAATGCCTATTTAAAATTATTTCCGAAAATAATTTTAGGAATAGTGACTTGCCCTCTAACCCATTTTCAGAGAGGGCCTGCAGTTTTTTTTTTTTTAAGGAGGTACTGGGGATTGAGCCCAGGACCTTGCACGTGGGAAGCAGGTGCTCAACCCCTTGAGCTACACCTGCTCCCCAAGGGCCTGTCACTTTTAGCTCCCTCCAGTCTCCTCCCTGCCCAGCAGCTGCAGCCACCGGCTTCTTCCCCTTCCCCAGGCACGCCCAGGCCGTGCCCGCCTGCCTCGGGGCTCTCGTGCCCACTGTTCCTTTTCCTGGTACACGTTCCCCTCCCCCACAGGTTATTGCTCGGCTTTAAAAAATTGTGGTATGTATTAAGATATAAATGTAAAATTTAAATTTATAGATATAAATATATACAGAACATGAAATTTGCCACTTTTAACTATTTTTAAGCGTACAATCATGGCATTAATTATATTCCCACTGTTGTATATCCATCACCGCTATTTATTTCCAGAACGGTTTTCATTACCCCAAATAGAAACTCTGGACCCATTAAGCAGTGAGTCCCCACTGCCCTTCCCCGCGGCCCCTGGTCACCTCGAATCTACTTTCTGTCTTCATGAATTTATAGGGCCTGCCACTTTTGATTGAAGAGCCCTCCAAGGTTCAAATCTTGGTGGATTATTCATTTTGCTTCCAGCCCTCATGCTGTCAGACAAAGGCAAGAAATGGGGACGGGGTCACCCTTTGCTTTCCTCTGGACCTGAGGGACTCGATCGCTGGCTTTAGAGGGCTGAGCCGTGGAGGGCTCCGGCTTCCCGGCATTGGCCCCGCAGCCTGTCCCACCCCAGCCCGAGGCTGCTCCACCCACACGCCGGTGGTTTACTCTACCTCTTCACTCCCTCGGAGCCCCGAGCTGCCCGTCCCTCTCCTGCCGGGACTTCTCCAGCCGCTGCCCCCAGCTGGACACGGGCTGGTCGGCTCCCTGCTGTGTCCCTGGGCATTGCAGCTCCAAGTTGAGTGGGAAGAGCTGGACCACTTGTACCGGAGGCAGGATAATGCGGCTGCCAAGAAGTGGGATCCACGAAGAGAAGCTGAGCAGCTGCTGCTGAAGGGTCCACGTTCCCCAGAGGGGCTGTGGGCCGGGAGCGTGAGACTCCTACCTCCTAGTCTCCCTTTGTTTTCCAGAAAAGGAGTGCCTGGTCCACAGCCCTCCAGCACCAGTGCGTCCCGTTTGGGAGCCGGGGCCTGCTTGCCACGGCATGCCCACGCCTCGCGCTCTCCGGGTACCGTGGATGTGGCTGGGATGCCTGCGCTGGAGCCTTCCACCTTAGCCGGAACCGCAGAGCCCAGCGTTTAGTGCCGAGGCGCTCGTGGTTGGCATCAGGCACTGGTAGAAGAGGCCAAGGCTGTCTCCCATGATTTCCTTCTCGAAATGACTCACAATATATCGCTTTTTGCAGAAGGCCTGCAGAACTGAAGCCAATACCCAAAGAAGCGTTGTTCACTCGGGGCTCTCAGGCTTTGCTCTGATGCTGTGAGAGGAGATGTCGAGGGACACAGGGTTTTATTAAATCACAGGGACTTTATTTTATTCAGGATCCTGACCAAACAATTTTCACTTAGCCAAAAAGCACTGAGAGTTTTCTGACAGGTTCCATTATTCACGAGCTGTGTATATAAACTTTATATTTTGTCATTACAAGACATAACTAAAAACATAGCATAATCCTAATTAAAAAATATATATCACTAGGAAAAGAGTAGAAGACATTATCTCAAAATCTAAATAGTGATTTTCTCTCCAGGTAATTAAGTTTAATGAAAAGGATATTTTTCTCCATTTTTAATTTTCTTTACAATAATCATGATTACTGTAATAATCAGAAAAGGAAATGTTAAACTGAAAAGTTATACAGGGATTTAAAAATATTTTCTCTAATTCTGCTTTATTTCTCTTCTCTATTTCAATGATTTAGTGATTTTTCTTTAAATTTTTATTTATTTATTTATCTATTTATTTATTTCTCTCCCCTTCCCCCGGTTTTCTGCTCTCTGTGTCCATTTGCTGTGTGTTCTTCTGCGTCTGCTTCTATTCTTGTCAGTGGCATGGGAATCTGTGTCTCTTTTTGTTGCATCAGCTCTCCATGTGTGCGGCGCCACTCCCGGGCAGGTGGACTTTCTTTCACACTGTGATTTTTAGTAAATTTACAGAATTTGTGCAACCATGAGTACAATCTAAATGTTCTGTTTGTGTCACACCCGAAAGAATGCTTGGGCCCATCTGTAGTAACGCTCCAGCTGTACTCCCAGCCCCTGGCAACTGTGTCTGTCTCTTTCGAACTGCCTGTTCTGGACTTTTCTATCAATGGAATCATAAGGTATGTGACCTTTTATGTCTGCCTTCTTTCACTCAACATAATGTTTTTGTTTTTTTAAAATTTTTTATTGTATTTTTTGGAGGATACATAGATTACAAAAAATGTTACATTAAAAAATATAAGAGGTCCCCACATACCCCACACCCCACCCCACCCACTCTTCCCACATCAACAACCTCCCCCATCACTGTGGCACACTCATCGCACTCGGCGAACACATTTTGGAGCACTGCTGCACCACATGGATTAGAGTTTACATTGTAGTTCACACTCTTCCCAAGTCCATTCAGTGGCTTATACCATGATATATAACGCCCTTCATCAGTCCCTGCAATACCACTCAGGACAACTGCAAGTCCCGAAAATGCTCCCATATCATACCTCTTCTTCCCTCTCCCTGCCCTCAGCACCTATAGTGGCCAATTTCTTCACCTCAATGCTACAGTTTCTTCCATTACTAGCCACAATAGTTCTATAGTAGAATCCCAGTTTTGCTACAACATGGCTGAACTCCAAAACATTGTGTTGTGGTCAACGTAATGCTTTTGAGTTCAGCCATGCTGTAGCAAGAATTAGTACTTTGTTCCTTTTTATTGCCCAGTAGCATTATTCCATTGGGTGGGTGGACCACAGTTTATTCTCCATTCCCCAGTTGGTGGGCACTGGTCGTTGCCCTTCTTGTCGACTCTGAGTGACGCTGCTGTGACCGTGTTCACTCTAAGGAGCAGGTTCTCACGTGCCTCTGGACTAGCAAGAGAAGACTCCGCGTGCCTCCCAGGAGAACCCCTTTTGGGGAACAGGGCCCCTGACACTGTCACGGTTGGATGGGCTGGTTTCGTAGAAGGTTTAGAATCTCAGGGAGGACTTTCCCAAGCCACCTCTGGGAAACCCAGGAAAGCAGATTTCCTAGTCGCTGGTCCCAGACCGTTCCAGAGCTGGGCCTGGAGGCGTGCGGCATGTCTTCAGGATGCACTGTGGGAGTCCCGAGAGGAAGTGGTTTTTGTGGGGGATAATGTGTGACGTGAGGTTGCCTGCATGAATAAAAGGTAGAGGGGCAAACAGGAAGCCCATTTCTGAGGCCCCTGGGCTCTGAGCAGCAGGACTGTTCTCAGTCCAGATACGCAATAGGTGCTTAATAGATGTGCAAATTCATTTGACGTTGCTTTGAAAAATCCAAACATGCGTCGCTCTTTCCATACTTAGTCACATGTGTTCACGTGTCCATGGGCGTCCACCCCTGTGCTGCTTCTGTTTTGAGGGTGGGGGCTGTGTCACTGTTGAATTCTCCCTTAGCTCATCGGGGGAGATGTGGGAGCCCGGGGCTAGCGCAGGAAGCCCTGGCCAGGGCAGCGAGAGGCCTGGGGCAGTGCCTCGGGGAAGTGGGGAGGTCATCGGAAAGCCCACTGGGAGACCCACTGGGAAGTCGGGCCCCTTCACGAGGCGCCAGAGTTCAGGAGTGGGCTACTGGCAAACGCTGCCCTCGCAGCTAAGTTTTGAGGCTTGTTTATAGTGCAGGGGGTGGAATCCTGTCTGTTTCTGTGATCCATTGAAACTTCAGCCAAGTATCTGTGAGGAAATAGCCACCAAATCTTCACTTCCCACCAGCAGGCTCAAAAGTCACCTTGGCCTTGGCTGTAACGTGAGCGTGAACAAGGTTTCTTCTCCATAAGGTGATTCTTCACGGTGTTTCGTTTATCTCTACGGTCGATTCAGTATAGCTTTTCAGCATCAGTCTTTTAAAATCTCCTTTAGCATGTGCCCCATAAGCTGAGAATCTCATTGCTTTTTAATTTATAAGCATTTTAGTGCTGTGTTAATAGAGATCTTGCCAGTTTCATTTTAGAAAGTATATATATTGAAATCATGTAATAGCAAACCGATAAAAATCCTGGTGGAAAATAGGTTTGGAAGGCATAATGTCAGGTTTCCTTGTGTAATACTTGATGTGGAACTGAAGTAATTATCAACAAAATTCAGACTCAGACATTGCTTTAGAAGGGACAAGCTGAAAAAAACACCGAACCGTTCTGGAAAAATTCCGCTTTCTGGCTTTTTGTTCCCATTTTACTGATTTTAGAGAAGAAGAAAAAAAAATAGGGGCAGAATTGCTTTGGAGGCCATGTTTAAACCTGGCGGTGCCCGCCTCCCCGCCAGTCAGCAGCGGCCGGCGGGGCCTCTTCCCTGGGCCTGGGCAGTGGTTGTGAGGCCCCCGAAGGCCGCAGTCCAGGGAGGCTGCCCTGGAAATGCCGGCAGAGTGGCAGCAACAGACACACCGGCATTGGCAGGAAGTCAGGTGAGGACAAAAAGCCCCGGAAGCCTGGGGCACGGGGCAGTGGTTTCACAGAAAGGAAGACCTCGGAATGGGCTAGAAATGAGAACGCTGGGAGAAGGTGGTTCTAGGAAGAGGAACCGTGTGGCTGTTTGGTGTGGGTGGTGAGAAGTTAGAAGACCTTTAAGCAGGAGAGTGGCTCTGATAAAGAGCAGAGGATGCTGGGAGCACAGGAAGGAATGGGCTCGTGTGGGGCGGGTGGGGCCCAGGGGCTCCTAAATGGGACCGTCCAGGAGATCTTGGAGGAAGCAATCGGGCAGGAGGAGTAGAGGCTGGACTTGGGAGCTGAACAGCCCGCAAGGATTGGGTTGGAAGTGACTGGGCAGGAGCTGCCGGGGAGGGTGCGGGTGTAGCTCGGACTGGGGTGGGTTCCAGAGGGGGGTGAGACACGAGATATGGCAGGATGACTGGGGCTAGTGCAGATGGGCACGGCTGGCAGTATGTAAATTCCAAAGGCTCTCCTTTCCCCAGCGAGGTTTTCAATGTGTCATGCTCAAGGTGGTGGATTTTGTGGGTCAAAGTGGAAAACGCCCTGCTGTCGGGCAAGCACAGCTGGCTGAAACCCCCATCCAGCCAGGGGGGAGCACGGTGAATTGATGCAGGTGGTGAAGGAGGCATTTCCTGGCTACTTATCCTATTGAGCATCCTACTCCAAATAAAATGCTCAGACCTCTGCCAGGGTGGTCATTGGATGACACTTATAGTCTGCCTTGGAAAGTGATGTTTTTGTGATAAGTTCAGAAAATCAATCTGTGATTCAGTTCAGGCCAGTTCATGTAAACATTTATTAGGTGCTTACTAGGTATCAGGGATTGTTCTTGAAACAACCCAGCAAGGCAAGCCCATCGCCCCCACTTTACAGGTGGGGAAACTGAGGCTGAGTTGGGGAGCTGACTGAGGACAAGGCCCTCATTCGCTCCAGGAAAATGGTGTGTGCACTGCTTCCAAATGGCTCTGATTGAAGCCTCTCTCTTATCAGATCTCAAGAGTACTTTTATTGGGCCATTTTGTCAGTGACAAAATTGTAGCTAGCACTTTCTACATGATTGATATTTTACTGGCACTTGAAATAATGAGGAAAGATGGCTGTGTCTCTAATTTATTTTTCTTCCTCAATTTATATAACAGCTGAGATAAGGGGTGTTAAACTGGCTTAATTGCATTGCCTTCATAACTCAGGTTCAATTTGATCCAAACTAGCATCTTTTAAGTAGACTCAATCTAAATAGGCTTACTGTAGCCTCCAAGCAGTCTAGAGCATGGTCAATTGATGAAAAGAGAAAGTGAGACCATAGACGGAAGCATCTTTTGAGGATTCAGATCCCTTCCACCCCCAGTTTGGGAGCTGTTGTAATTCAGTAGTTCAGGAGTCTTTTCACATGGAGATGGATGACGTTTTTTCCCTTCCGATTACTCTAAATGTGCTTTTTCACAATATTTCAATTTTGGATCAGCTAGCGTTATCAGAACATCTATCATATAAGGGACCGAGGGACTGAGGGAGGAGGCAGGTTGGGACATGATCTATCTAATCCTATGAGAAATCATTATTTTAGTCTTTTCCATTTTATTTCTCCAGCTGTTATGCTTGATTCTAAGTCTGTGCCTTCTTGGCCACTCACATCACACTTTTCACAGAAAAACTCACAACATACTTTAGACGAGTCTTGAAATCGTGCTGCTGAATTTAGTGCTCATTTGGCTTGCTTTTATGCCATCACTTGCCTATTCTTTTGAATGAAAATATGTCACTTTCGATAGTTGTGTAAAGACTCAATATGGACTCTGGAGATGGAACGGGCTTCCTGGTTCAACATACTTCATAGGCACTGAGCGTCAGGAAGAATTAGAAGGGAATCTTTCTCTTCTGTGAGCTCTCTGGATGGCGCGGCTGCTGGAACGAGGGCATGCGGGCTTACTGGAGCCCATCTTCCTGTTGTCTGCAGTTGGGATTTGGATCCTCTCTGAGTGGAGAGGGGGCCCATTCAATAACATAATGGGGATACCTTGAACCCAAAGTGATTTCAGAACAGGAGGGGGAATGAAAGATGAGCTGACAGGCAAGGAGGAGGCAGGAAGACCAGACGAAGGGAATCTGGGGCAGAGGATGGGAAACCAGGTGGCAGTAGCCCGCCCTGCCTTTCCTGCCCACAGCTGGCCCCAGTGGATTCCATAAGGCTTACAAGAAATTGCTTGTGACAGTTTTCAGCCCCCATGAGACAGTGAGACTAACATTTGACCTTTCTGGTGATTACCTGAGAATGAATGAGCATCACTCTGGGATTTGCCCAGTGCTAATTGCACCTGCCTTGCCCCTGCTGTCGGCACATTCCCGAAGGAATTCCACCCATAGTGCAGTCCAAATGGCCTCTCTCCAGCCTGATATTTTCCTTTACAGCATTTTTCTCTTTCTTTCTTAAGACAGACCAGCAATTCTGTGTTCACTGAAGTCTTTAATAAAAAGACTTCTTGGATTGTGAAGGCACTGTCGTAACCTTTACAGAAAATCTGGACCATATAATGTAAATGCTGATATTCATCTCTGAAGATAAAATGGCAAAGGCCTGCCAACACTCAGGTTCGTGCCAGATTAATCTAGGATTAAGGGCGTTACTCATCACATCGTTTAGCTACGGCCAGTCCTGCTTAAGCAAAACTAAAGCATTTCAGGCATATTGAGATACCAGGATTAATTTGTACCTCATTAAAATCGATAACAGTTTAAGAAAAGCGCCTTGTATGTCCTTGAGGATGTTCTGGGTTGCAATTGAGCTTCCATTCCTAGGAAGGGGCTCAGGTGTTTGGTGTTTGTTTTTAAACCACAGAAATCATATGTAACCTGGGCATTAGCATTATTACTCTAGAATCTATCTAGATTCCTATTCTAGATCTATCTAGAATCAGTCTAGAATCTAGACTGACTTTGGGGCCCTAGGCATGGAGGTCCGAAGGGCTCTTTGTCCCAGTGAACCTTAGAGAGCTTTCCAGGCCTGCTTCCAACTGGCTGTTTACGTACCTGCATCCCCTTTTGGCTTCTAAATAGTACCTAAAAGAAAAGTTGCTTTTGGTGCTGGCTTATAATTGTTCTGAGCTGAATAAATAGAACTGTGTGAAGCAAGTTATGATGGTATTGCTTCTGCTTTTTGCAAAGTATAATAGGAAGTACAGAGTTGACGCTTTACTCTGTTCTCCCTGCAGAAATCCTGTCACTCGCCTTTCCTGGAATCAGCAGAGAAGGACTGTCCTTCCTTGGAATGCTAAGATACTGACTCTGTAGGGCTAAGTAGGTGCTGAGAGAATGCAGGGGCAGGCTCGGTGGGTGCTCTCTGTATAGCCAGGTACTTTTAAAAAAACTTTGTTTTGAAACGTTGAAGTGTAGTTTATGTATCATAAGCATAGAGCTTGACGAATTTTCACAGTATGCACACACCCATGTAGTCTAGGATTATAAGATCAACAAACTTGTCCATGAGGGTAAGCAAATAACCATGATTAGTTTCACCTGTTTTTGACTTTTCTATATAGGGAATCATTCAATATATACCCTTTGTCAACCTTCTTTTGCTCAGCATAGTGTGTGTGTGATTGACCTACGTTGTTGTGAACACTTGTGGTTCATTCATTCTTCTTGTATAGAGTCCATCGTGTAACTACACCACAATTCTACTTTAGTTGGGCATTTGGACAATTTCCAATTTTGGGCTATTATGAATAATGCTGTTATAAACATTCTGGTGCAGGTGCTTTGGTGAATACATGTACACATCTCCTAGGATTTATACCTAATTGTGAATTCAGCTCCGTGGTTTCTAAAGTGATTTGTACCAGCTGTGAATGAGAGGTCCAATTATTCCACGTCCTTGTCAATACTTGGTGTTTTCTATATTCTTATTTTAGCCATTTGGTAGGTGTGTAGTATCACATTGTAGTTTTGATTTGTATTTCCTTGATGATTAATGAGCTGAACATCTTTTCATATGTTTATTGGCCATTTTCAAATCTTCTTTTATGAAGTGTCTGTCAAGTCTGTTACCATTCTTCTTTGACTTGTGCTTTTTGCTTATAGATTTGTAGGATTAAAAAAATTTTTTTTTTGTATTATGAATATCTTCTTTCACTCTGTGGATTATGTTTCATTTTCTTAATGGTGTCATTTGGTGACCTGAAGTTCTTAATCTCTCTTTAGTGTGTGTGTGTGTGTGTGTGTGTGTGTGTGTGAGAGAGAGAGAGAGAGAGAGAGAGAGAGAGAGAGAGATTACTACTTTTTCTGTCCTGTATAAGAAATATTTGCATACCCAAGGGCATGAATGTGTTGTCAAGTTTTCTTCTAAAAGATGTATTACTTTGCCATCCAAATTTTGATCTACTATATTTAGAATTGATTATTGTGTATGGTGGAAGATAGAGGTCAGGATACCTTTTTTCATGTTTGTCCAGTGAACCCAGCACTATTTGTTGAAAAGGCTATGTTTTCTCATCTGCACTGTGATCAAAGTCAGGTCCCCGTGAATGTGGGTGTGTATTTCTGAACTCTCTGCGTGAAAATACCACACAGTCTTAATGCCTATAGCTTTCTAGTAGGTCTGGATATGTGGTAGTGTAAGTCCTCCAACCTTTTATTCAAGATTGCCTTGACTCTTCTTCGCTCTTTGTAGTTACATAGGAATTTCATTATCAGTATATAAAATTCTTCCCCTCCTTCTCTCACAGAAATCATCCTGGGATTTTGCTTGATCCTATATTGAATTCATTAGATCATTTGGAGAGAATGGACATTACAGTAGCATTGAGTCTTCCCGTCTATGGACATGGTATATCTCTCATTTTATTGAGGTCTTTTGAATTTCTCCTAGCAGTGATTTGTATTTTTGGGACAGATGATTTGAACACCTTTCTTTAAATTCATATCTTGGTATTTGGGTTTTTGATGCTATTGCAAATGGTATGTTTTTAAATTTTCTTTTTCCAATTGTTCGTCACTAGAATATAGAAAACAGTTTTTTTGGTATACTATCTTGTGTCTGATAACTTTTGATAAGCTCACTAATAGTTTGTCTGAAAATTCTTGCATCTTCTAGGTACACAGGAATAAAATTTTTGATGTTTTTTTCTTTTAATCCTTAAGCCTACTATATCTTTTTCTTGTCTTTTTTACTTTGACTGGTATCTATGTCTAGGAAAAGACTTCAGTGTTTCACCACTGAGCTAGATATTTACTGTAGCAGCAGTTCTTTTTCCTTGTCTTTGTAAACAGTTGTTTTTTTGTTTTAAAATCAGATTAAAGAAGACACTTACTTTGCTAAAAGTTTTTTTTATCCTGAATCAGTGTGGAACTTTGTCAAGTACAACTATTGAGATACTCATATATTTGTTGAGTTCACTAACATTTTGTCAAGAATTTTTCCAGCTATGTTCATGAGTGAGATTTGTCTGTCAATTTAATTTCTTGAAAGATTTTGTCCAGTTTTAGAATCAAACTTATTCTGGTCTTATAGAAAGAGTTGCTAAGTTCCTAAGGAAGAGTTTGTGCAAGATTGGTTTTTTGGTTCTTAGAAGTTTGGAAAAATTTAGTGAAGCAGTCTGGGCCTGTGGTTTTCTTTGTGGGAAGGGTTTTAACAACTTTTTTCCCCAAAAATATTGGGCTATTCAAGAATTTCTTTTTCTTCCTTGGTCATATTGAGAAATTGCATTTAGTTTGTCAAATTTATTGGCATAAAGTTGTTCACAATGTCCTCTTAACATTTTTAAAAAAGATTTATTTATTTATTCCCCCCCACCCTGCCCCAGTTGTCTGTTTTCTGTGTCTATTTGCTGCATGTTCTTTTTTGTCCGCTTCTGTTGTTGTCAGTGGCACGGGAATCTGTGTTTCTTTTTGTTGCATCATCTTGTTGTGTCAGCTCTCTGTGAGTGCAGCGCCATTCCTGGGCAGGTTGAACTTTCTTTTGCGCTGGGCAGCTCTCCCTACGGGGTGCACTCCTTGTGCTTGGGGCTCCCCTATGCGGGGACACACCTGTGTGGCACGGCACTCTGCGCACATCAGCACTGCGCATGGGCCAGCTCCACATGGGTCAAGGAGGCCTGGGGTTTGAACCGCGGACCTCCCATGTGGTAGATGGATGCCCTAACCACTGGGCCAAGTCCGCTTTCCCCTCTTAACATTTTAAAAATATGTTTTTATTACAGAAGTTGTGAACTTACAAAACAGTCATGCATGTGTGTAGAATTCCCATACAACAACCTTTCACCAACATACCATACCATTGTGGAACATTTGTTACAGGTTATAAGATAATATCATCGGACCTTTACCACTAACTGTCCTCTTAACATTTGATGTCTATAATGATGTTTCCTTTTCATTCTGATAGTAATGTTCCCCCTTATCCATCTTACTATGAGTTTGCCAGCTTTATTCATCTTTTTAAAGAACCAACTTTTGTCTTTATTTTTTCTTCTATGTTTCCCATTTTTCTAGCTTCTTGAGGTGGGAGATGTATTCTTTACTTTTTCTAACATATTCATTTACGGCTATAAGTTTCCCTCTGATCATTACTGTGGCTGCATCCATAAATGTTGATATTTCATATTTTCATTAAATTCACATATTTTCCACTTAACATCGTTTTAACACATGGAATACTTAGAAGCATATTGTTTAATGTTTAAGCAGTTGGGCTATTAAAAGACAAACACACTAAGAGTTCACGCTTGCTCAATAATGCCTCAGCCATCCTGGGTCTTTTCACTATACCCGTGGCTACTAATGTCCTTCCCCAGTAGTGAATCTCTAAGCTGTCCCTGTCAGATAATGTACCCCAAGCAGAGCTCTGTCCAGTTTCATGGGGATGCCAAATTCAAACAAACCCTACCCTCCCAGTCGTATACCTGATTGACTAGCCACTAAAACTCCATCCCTAGGATGGGGTAAGAGGCATATCCCCATGACATGCCTCTTTGTCTCCCCACCTGCTCGGTTGAGCTCATGCTCCTGACATGTTCCCCACGTGGCCCTGTGAGGCATGCTGCAACTCTGTCTCTGGCACCAGTGAGTATAACAGACTTTCTTTCATGTATCTGTCTCTCTCCTTCTCGCTGTACCCGATTGTCCATAATAAGGTCCCCATAAAACATGCGTTGTTTCTAGTTATATTTTGTTATTGATTCCTAGTTTCATTCCATAGTGGTCAGAGAACAGACTCTCAAGATGATTGTGGGTATTTTGAAATTTCTTAGAGCTTTCTCTATGGCTCTGCATTCGAACAACTTTGATAAAAATGTTCCTTGTGCACTTGAAAAGAATATGAATTGAGATGTTGAGTTCATTGTTCTATAAGTTAGTTGATTAGATTTGTTAATTGGATTGTTCATATCTTCTCTTTACTGGCTTTTGTTTGTACCATCAGCTAATGAGACAGATGTATTAAAGTGTCCCATAATAGTTGTGGATCTATGTATTTCTCATTTAAGTTTTCTCTGCTTTGTATATTTGAATATGTGCTGTTGGATGCATATAGATTCTGTCATTATGAAATGCCCCTTTATCTCTAATAATGTTTCTTGCATTAAAATATACTTTCATGATTTTTTGAGTTGATTAGCATTGTTGAGATGTATTTTTTTCTCTCTCTCTACTTCCATCCTTTCTTTGTTCTTTTATTTAAAATGAGTCTGCTGCAAGCAGCATATAGATTTTATTTTTTAACAATCTGGTAATCTTACCTGGAACAATTAATCCATTTATATTTTGCATTCAATTATGGTAGATTTGGATTTATATTTTCTTTCTTTCTTTGTTTTTATATTTGGACCATCCTTTTAATGTTCTTTTTCCTACTTTTCTTGTCTTTTTTTGAGATTAAGGAAATATTTTCCTTCCATTAACTTGTTATTTACATATCCTTTTTCTATTCTTGCAGTAGAATAAGATTACAATGTTCATTCTTGACTTATTACAGTGTAAGACAAAGTATTACACTGACATCTCCAATACAATTAGAACCTCAGTTTTAACTGCATTTATTGCTTCCACTTTGTGTTATTGTTGTCATGTATTTTAGTTCTGCAAGTATTTTTTAACTACTCAGATAATTACAACTATTGGTCTACCCACATACTTACTCTATTTTTATTTATAGGTTTTACATTTCCCTGTCTCTCTGGGATCATTTTCCCTCTGTCTGAAATACTGTTAGCCTGCTCACAAATATAAATCCTCATTTTATTGTCTGAACAAGTCTTTAATTTGCCTGTTTTTTTAAAGGAAGATTTTGAGAGTTATAGAACTCTCGGTAAGTGTTACATTTTAAGGACTGAAGGAAAGGTTATGCCACTGTCTTCTGACTTTCATCATTTCTATTTAGAAGTCAGCCATCAGCCATACTGTTGCTCCTTTGTATGTAAATGCCTTTTTTCCTTTTTCTCAGAATGCTTTTAAGTTTTGATCTTTGGCTTTGGTTTTCATCAGTTTGACAATGATATTCTGAGTGTGTTTTTCTTCAAATTTATTCTGCTTGTGGCTTGCTCAGATTCTTGAATCAGGGGGTGGATATTTTTCAGAGGTTTTAGAAAATTGCTGGCCATTATGTCTTCAGATATGTTTTCTGCTCCATTATCTTTCTCCTATCTCTCTCAGATTCCAATTTTATGTGTACTATACTCTTTGCATATGCCCCAGTTGTTTCTTAACTTCTTACCCCCTTCCCCAGCACCCCAACACCCCATTCTTTATTTTACCTTGCTTTCACTTTAGGCGTTTTATATAGGTTAATATTCCAGGTCAATAATCCTTTGTTCTTCTGTTAAATCTACCTATTGAATTCTTAATATCAGATGATAAGTATTTCAGTTCTAGAATGTGCATTTGATTCTTATTCCAAGTATCTGATGAGATTCTCCATATTTTAATCTACATTTACTTGAACATATTAATTATAGTTATTTTAAGTCCTTGTCTGTGAATTCAAATATCTGGATCTTCTGTAGGTCTAATTTTTCTCTTGATCGTCACTTTTAATTCTCACCTCTTCATAGGTCTGTGCATTTTTGTTGTTAAGTTGGGAAATATGTCTAAAAGACTGTAAAAACTCCAGACAATATACTCCACTATGAAGGTTTCTCCTCTTTTACATTAGCAAGATAGAATGAGAACTTGTCTCATCAGTTCAGTCAGGGATGGAGATTGGTCTGGTAGGACTGCAGGTTTAGCAAGACTTGGTCAGTCTCTGGTTTACCCCTGCTGCTAGGCATGGCCCTGTAAGGATTTTGATTGAGAGCCCAGAGTTCTTAGCCCTGAAAGCCTCCAGGTGATCCAGCCATTCCTTTTCAAAGTTGCCAGTCCAGCTCTCCAACATTCCCATATCCCACCTCACTCCTTGTATGTTCAAAAGCTGGCAGATGTCTTCAATGAGAGAGAGACTGTGTGCTTGAGGCAATTTCACTTCCTCTGGTGAGACTCTAGATTTCACTCTGTCCTTTAGAAGACAAATGTCCTATGTGTTTAAAGCTTCTCAAGTTGCCCCTCTGTCATGCCAATTTACACATGATGGTTAAAAGCTTTTCTGATTTCTTTCCCTCATTCTAGGCTCTCTGTCTTGGCCAAGTTGGATCCTCACCCACAATTTAAAAGAAAAAATGGCTGGCTGTCTTGTATTCTTTTGAGAAGGGTTCTTCCCCCTCTGGTATTTTGGTTATCTAAACTCCACTGCTGCTGAAGCTCTCTGATGCCTTTGCAATGAAGACTTTGTAATTTATCTGTTTTTTTTTGAGTTATGCAGTGGGGATGTTTGTCTACCACAGCTTACCTGGAAATTCCTGCAGCCATATATTTTACCTTCCTCTTTTGTCATAAATTCCTGAGTTTGGAGAAAATCAATTTATTTTGCTTTTACTTTCCTAATGTTATATGACAAGTCTCTAATCTTTCATTCTATCAGATAAATCGACTTTCTATAAAATTAATAAAAACAGAAGTTCCCTTTGGACCGTTAACGTTGATGTAATAGGCCAGTGTTGGTTTCCCCTGATCAAACACAAAACCTAGAGATAAATTTTCAGGGAGTGACAAAAGAGGAGCCTTCAAACAAAAGTTACTCTGATTTGTGAGGTCTTTTAAATTAATCTCTTTTTTGTTCTAAGCCTTTTGGGTCTTGTTCAAGATTATCACCTGCAACAATGATCTGTACAGTCCTGCCAATCTGTTTTCTGTTTACCAGGACATCTTTAGGGACATTTCAGTCTTTTTGGAAACATCTGTGACACCAGATTTTGAATTTTTTTGTCTTATATTAGTATTAATAGAGTTGGACAAGAAGTAGATTTCCAGCTGTATTTTCCTCACATCGTAGGAGGATCATGCTTGGCTCCACTCTCTCCTTTTTATAGCCCCCATTGCGGGTGTGAGTAACATTTATCAAACATTTAATGTGGCTTTTCATGGAGACTCTAGAGGGTACGGCACTTCACTTTCTCAATTCTCACAATAATCTTCTAAGCAGGACTTATGTTCCTCGTTTTACCGAATTAGAAACTGAGCCTCAGAGTCTGAACCGTTTTCTCAGTCAGGCAGCTGGAGAGTATGCACGTGTGCTGGGTATCCAAAAAACGTAGATGAGACTGTTTCCTCAACAGGAACACCTGGTTGTAAGATATGATGGTTCTGAATGGACTGTAAGTGCTTTCCTCAAAATGGGGTAGCTAATAAGCGGCACGGTAGAACTGTAAACCTTCCGGATCAGAATGATAAATGGTAATGATGCAGGAAACCAAAGGTAGGAAAATGATATCCTGATGATGCTACTGCTTCGAGAAAGTCAACTACATTCTGTGTTTACTTCCTAATGTGCATGCTGTGATTTAGCTTTCCATGATATTTGTAGACAAGATGTACACCCACTAAGTATCGCTGAACTGATTGATCACTGTTTGCCTGGAGAGAAGGCTCTCGCTTCTGGCGAAATTAAATCGCACTTCATTCCTAGTTGGTTTTTACCCTGGACTAATATGCGTAAAAATATTTCACCAGGCAATGGTAACTGTATGATTTGCTGTTTTTCATCTTTTCTTCATGGCATTCTTAGCTGAGAGTTTTCTCTACAGGTACAGGTACTTTCACATTTCACACTGCCTGGAATCAGCACATCATTTGACCCGATTGAAACTTGAAAATTGGAGGGCATTTTACATGTTCTTGGCTTATTGTCATCATGGTCTATGCCCTCAGTGCTCCTCTCTAGGCCTGCTGCTTCTGGAAGGCTTCTCTGTGGCTGGCCCCCAGCTCTTGCTTGGATGACACCCTAAGCAGAATCTCCTCACCTCTATTCCAGTCCTCTATGGTCAGCTTGTCATGAGATGCCACCTCAACGTCCAGCACTAGAACCACAGGGGAACGGAGCCTCTGAAACCAGCTCCCCTTTCCTGATCCTGGTTTCTGGACTAGCCAACATCGTATCGGCTTTCTCTGCTCACAGCAGTATGGGCCTTTTGCAAAGCTTTATTCTTGTTTCCAGATGCTTTCTCGAGGATCCTTTCTGCTCTGTTTCTATTTCCAGCAAGGTAGGGAAATCCTTGATCTTCAAAGACGATGCCTGCTTCACGGGCTCACTCCACCCAGACCGACCTCCCTGCCTGGGGCTAGGCCCTGTTCTCTTACCTTGCTTTCTGCCTGGTTCTGCCATCGTTAGTCCCCCGTCTGCTGCTGGAGGGGAGGCCTTTCCAAGGCCCAGACCTTGGTCAGGCGGCTCTCCTGGCTCAGCACATAGAGAATGCCTGCTGGGGGTTAGCCGTGGTGACAGGTGCTGGGCACTGCACAAAAAACCCACCTGACTGTAGCGCTTTCTAACACCTTTCTCTGCCCTTACCTTTGTACACATGGGACCTACCAGTAAAGCTGGGCAACTTTTCAGTTTCCCACGTATCCACATTTCAGGCTTCTACTAGAATGCCCTGCCTTTTCTCAGTGCATCTTCCTCACTTGGCCCAGGTGTCCCTCCTTGACTCCCCTGCAGGCTCGTTGTGTGGGCTTAGCTCCATCAGACTTTCATGCCACTCTACAGTGGGCATCTGCTTCTTGCCTTAACTGACTCCCGAACTCACTGAATGCAAGGACGACGGGTTTTTCATCTCTGTCTCCAGACCAAGCAAAATTTCCAGTCTACTCTTGGTTGACGAATGTCTGGGTGCTGTTTGCATTGTGTTGCTTCCCTCCTCAAGTACCTGGGGGGGTCCATAGGCTATTTTCTCCATCAAATGACTCATCTGGCTTTTGAGATATTTTGAACACATGACTTCAATATCTTCCTCCAAATGGATTTCCGCACACCTGCTCACAGTGGGCATGGCTCTTCTCTTTCCTTACCTCCAGGGCCCCTTCTAGTTCTAATTCGGCTTTACCCTCTTCTGCACCTCTTCTCCACCTCCTGACCCTGCCACCCATCCAGATCCTACCTGCCGTTTGAGGGGTTTGCCTTCATAGCAAAGCCCTCCCAGTCTCCTCTGTGCCGGCCTGAGAGCTCACTTTGTAGACACACGCCCTCCTGCTGGGTTTGGGTTTAGCACCCAGAGACTCGGTCTGAGAAGTCTTGGTTTACCGTTGTACTTGAGTGTAATGATGGGCACATATCAAGAGCACTATCAATATGCATTTTGATATTTAGGATTTAAAAAAGCATCTTTAGCTATGGCTTTTAAGAACACTAGAACAAAATTTCTTGTGTGAGGGACACAATAGGCACCTCAGCTTAATGACATGTCCAAGACCCCAAACCCGGTCTCCCCATCTCACTTCATGGCAAATGGGGTCAGCTCTGTGTTCAAGGCACACAGAACATCTCCAGGACTGGCCCCTTCTCGTGCCTGCTCTGTTAGACCTGGGTTGACGTCACCACTGGGCCAAGGTTATCACAGCAGCCTCCTAGGAGGCCTCCCCACTTCTGCTCCTGGCTTCTCCAGGCTGATCCCAACAAAGCATGGCTGAGCCTCATGGCTCAGAGTTTGGCAGTGGTTTCCCATTTCACGCAAAGTAAAAGCCGAGGATGGGTTGAGGGCCCCCGGGACCCTAGCCGAGCCCTGTTGGCCTCCTGGCTCCCACTTAGATGATCTCAGAGCTCCCATTCCCACTTCCTTCCAGTCTTTATTCAAATGCCACCTACCCAATGAAGCTCACCAGGGCCACTTGTTTAAAACTGCTGTACCCTCTGACATTTGCTGCCCTCCTTTTCCTGTTTTCTTTTTTCCAAGTAGCATACTGTATAGTTGACCTAATTTTCTTCCTTTGTTTACTGTAATATAAGCGCCATGTGGGCAGGCTTTCTTTGGTCTATTTACTTCCACTCCCAGCATCTGGAACAGGGCCTGGCACATGGATGTTGCACTATTAGTTTTTTAATAGTGCAGACCGGGGATTGAACCTGGGACCTAGTACATGGGAAGCAGGCGCTCACCCACTGAGCCACACCCACTCCCTCCACTGCTAGTTTTTGAATGAACGGTGACTGCTCTGTGCTTGCGCAGCTTCTAGGTGAGTGTGTCTGATGTCTTTCATAGTAGCATGCCATGGCAGGATCGAAGTCCTGGGAACATCTCAGTTGTCTGGGTCAGTGATGTCCTTGGGGAATTTAGTCAAAGGAAACCTCTCTGCAGAGGTGTGTCTGGCACCGGGACGCAGGGCAGCAGGACGACTGCTGATCTCGAACCGGGCCCAAGGTGGAGCTCGATGAGCTCACTGCCCCGACGGCTAACTCAGCGTCACTCACCTTCCCATAAAGACCTGAGAATTCCAAGATGGGGGATATTACCAGCGCACTGTGTGCAGTTGAAACACCTGTAAATGTTTGCTTTATCTGCCCCCCCCATTTATGTTCTTCCAAAGAATACCCCTAGGTGCATCAGTGTAAATGTAAAAATGGAGAAACATGTCTATAACTGAAAAGTAGCTATTGGAGGGCATTTCAAAGATCACTCACCACTGTCGATTGCCAGGAAGAGGGCAGTGTACACACTGTTGTGGACAAACGGGGACTCGCGGTCCAGCACAGCCGTGGTGTCCACGGTCCCGTTGATGGGGTTGATGTTCAGCCAGCCTGCTGGGTCCTTGTAAACAGAGTACCTGGAAAAAATCCCCAAACGAGGTCAGATGCCACTCAGACAGAAGGCAGGCAATGTCTGCTGTGTGTTGGGCCAGCTCCCATGCGGGGCACACGGCTGCTGGATGGTGGGGTCACGCAGAACCACATGCCCACACACCCTCGTGGCTGTAGTCGCCCTGTGCTCAGCGCTGCATGCATGCCGCTTTACTCCTCGTCGCACGCCTCTGAGAGGCACGCTCTGGCCATCTGCTCTCATAGTGGCACTGCCGAGTTCTCAGCCCCGCTCCTGACCCCGAGTCCGGTCTTGCTTCCTTTAGGCTTGGGGCACGTGTCTTAGGTGGGTCAGGCTGGGAGAAGGCTGCCGCGAGGCCCAGGCAGAGTACATGGCAGCTGGAGGGATCCAGGTAGCCCTCCCCGAGGAGTGGCACCGGAGCTAACCAGGTGGAGGGGATGGGCTATTGTTGCAGAATAAGAGGAGGGACAAGTCAGGAGGGGAGGAGGACATGCGCTAACAGAGAATGTAAACCTTTGCTGGCAGGCAAGTTACAGGAGGGCTCGTAGCCACGACCCCAGCTCCCAGGCCAGTGCTGGGTCCGAAGCAGTCGGTGGACCCTGGGTGAATGAAGGCTGGTTTAGGGAGAGCTGAGTGTGGGCACCACATCTGTGCTAGGTGTGCAGCTGTGCTTGGAACAGGCTTCTCTAGTGGAAGCTGAACATAAATGAGCTTGGACAGCCAAACTGGGCCAGATTGTGAAAGCATGAACCATTGCGGGAAGGGATAATGGGAAATCATCAAAAAATGTTACACAGTTTTCCGGGGGTGTGGGGTGGGAAGCAATTCTTTTATTAAGGTAATGCGTGCTCAAAAAGGTTCTAGCAGTGTAAAGGTTTAAAAGAAAGAAGTGAAAGTCTTCTCTACCAGGGAGGCTCTAATTGACCGTGCATCAGAATTCTTTGACCTCGGTGGCTTCAGTGAAGTGGGCTGTCCAAGTGCCTCATTGCCACGTGCTCCAGACACCTCTGCACCCAGGACACAAACATGCTGCTCAGTGCTTCTCTGCCATTCCCCGCCCATCTTCGAATAATAAAGCCTTGAAGAGATACGAGAACTTGATGGCTCATCTTTGCCTTGGGTCTGCTAGCTTTGGTTCTAAGGGTGTTTAAAACCTGATGTAGCCACCAGGCCTGCAGATCTCAACATGACGAGCTTGGAGCAAATCGCCATCCTAGTCGTCACAGTGGGAAAGCAAGCATTTCTGCATTCAAACTGAAAGGCATTCATACCTGCTGCTCAGCACCCAAGAAAGATACCTGAAACTGGAGATACTGGTCACCTTTCCATAGGCACATGCTGGGAGTTTAATACACTATCAGGTGGTGCTTCAAGAATCCATGTGTGTGCGGGAAGCGGATTTGGCCCAGAGTTAGGGCGTCCATCTACCACATGGGAGGTCCACGGTTCAAACCCAGGGCCTCCTTGACCCGTGTGCAGCTGGCCCATGCGCAGTGCTGATGCGCGCAAGGAGTGCCGTGCCATGCTGGGGTGTCCCCACGTAGGAGAGCCCCACTCGCAAGGAGTGCACCCTGTAAGGAGAGCCCAGGGCAAAAGAAAGTGCAGCCTGCCCAGGAATGGCGCCGCACACAGGGAGAGCTGACACAGCAAGATGACGCAACAAAAAGAGACACAGATTCCCATGCTGCTGACAACAACAGAAGTGGACAAAGAAGAACACGCAGCAGATACACACAGAGAACAGACAACTGGGGCGGGGGTGGGGGAAGGGGAGAGAAATAAAATAAATAAATAAAAAAAAAAGAATCCGTGTGTCCACCCATGCCTTCCAGCCCTGACCCAGTATGCTGCACAGGACCTATGTAGAGCTCGGAATGTACCTTGTCATTCTGAGTTTAAAGTAATGCCTAAATGGAACTAGAGGAAAAGATTCATTAGCACCAACCGTTGGTTAGGCTAGGGGTTAGATGGGTTTTGTGAAAACCTGATCATCAAATGCCATATTTACCTTGGGAAAATGCTTTCTAAGTTCCAGGTAACTGACTTGCTTTGTAATGTACCTTATTGCCAGTTAGGGACTCCCTCTTCTCCTGGGCATTTCCTTACAAAGTATCAAAGGCAACTTAGTTGCAAGACATCTGCATTTCTGTGGATTGACGTTTCCATGTAAGGCTTGCTGGCTGCTGTGGAAGTTACCAGAATGCTCAGGGAGCAGCTGGCACAGCCGCTTCATGTGGTTACATGGATGGACATTTGGGGGCACCAGCCTCCACCGCATGCTTGCACTTGGGTGAGCAGCTGTGCCCTACATCAGCCCAGGCAGCCCTTTGGCCTGGTGTAACCTCTCCACCCACCGCCGGAACGCTCCTTTGATGTGTCCATCAAACTATCACAGCCACGTATGGAAGCCCTGAACCGCCCCCCCTCCACTGCTTTTGGAAGATCGTCCAGTGCTTGCCTCTGTCTCACAGCCTTCCACCCTCTGACCTTGATCTCTGCCAGTCCTTCTGTGTTCATCTCAGACCTCTCCCTGCCCCGCCTGTTTGCAGCCCTGGGGAGATGCCAAGTCTGCACTGGGCTTTGCACCCCCTGCAGGTCTCTTTCCCTAGACCCTTGCCGCTCACGACCCAGCGCAATGGCAGTGTCCCCGAGGCCACCCTGGTTGAAGTCCTCGCAAGCCACTCTCTGCTCTGGGGAGACCACCCGCGTGCCTGGGCCTGCGGCAGCCTCCGCAGCCACCCTGGAGATCTTTGGGCTCCCCATAGGTGTTGGTGGCTCTTCTGTCACAGCATTTTAATTCCTGGAGAGGCACTCTGTCTTATGGCCCGCCCTCGTGAGTCTGGGTCACAAGAGAGGACACTCATGCCCCTGGATACAGCAATATGAAAGAGGATTACCATCTCACACCTTATACAAAGATCAACTCAAGATGGATCAAAGACCTAAATATAAGAGCCAAGACCATAAAAACCTTGGAAAGCAGTGTAGGGAAACATCTACAGGACCTTATAATAGGAAATGGATTCATGAATATCACACCAAAAGCACGAGCAGCAAAAGAACTAATAGATAAATGGGACTTCCTCAAAATTAAAGCCTTCTGCACCTCAAAGAAGTTTGTCAAGAAAGTAAAAAGGGAGCCCACACAGTGGGAGAAAATATTTGGCAACCATATATCTGATAAGAAACTTATAACTTGCATATATAAAGAACTCCTATATCTTGAAAATAAAAAGATAAACAACCCATTTAAAAAATGGGAAAAAGATTTAAACAGACACTTCTCCAAAGAAGAAATACAAATGGCTAAAAAGCACATGAAAAAATGCTCCAAATCTCTAGCTATCAGGGAAATGCAAATCAAAACTACAATGAGATACCATCTTACCCCCATAAGATTGGCAGCTATAAAAAAAACAGAAGAATACAAATGCTGGAGAGGATGTGAAGAAAGGGGAACACTCATCCACTGCTGGTGGGAATGCAGAAGGATCCAACCATTCTGGAGGACAGTTTGGCGGTTTCTCAAAAAACTAATCATAGATTTGCCATATGATCCAGCAATACCACTGCTGGGTATATACCCAGCAGAACTGAAAACAAGGACACAAACCGATATATGTACACCAATGTTCATAGCAGCATTGTTCACTATCGCCAAAAGTTGGAATCAACCCAAATGCCCATCAGCAGATGAGTGGATCAATAAAATGTGGTATATACACACAATGGAATACTACGCGGCTGTAAGAACAAATACACTACAAACACACGTAATAACATGGATGAATCTTGAGAACCTTATGTTGAGTGAAGCAACCCAGGCATTGAAGGACAAATACTACATGACCTCAATGATATGAAATAAACAAGCTGCCTCAGAGAGCTAGAGACTGAACGATAGGCTTACAGGAAATCGGGGGGTGGATGAAGGATGTGAGCCGACGTCTGCAGGGGTGGAATTTATGATGAGCTGGCGGTAAGTATGAACACAAAGAAGAGATAAAATGGGGGCAAGGGGTTGCTTTGGGTGGGGCTTTGTGGGTTTTAGGGGGGCTGGGGATGGGCGGATGGGTAATATTGCCTAAAAAGTGGGGGGAGGGAGGGGTAGCATACGAACACAGGAGAGTGTCAGGTGTTGGTTGAGAGTAAAATGCTGAGAAAATCGTATCAAAATATAATTAAGAGGGTTACCCGTTTAGGATGCTCGGAAGGGATGGTCTGATGCGGGACGGGCTCCTGGGGAATGTCTGAATGCTCATTTTGCCAGAGTGGGTGATACCATTGGGTAGAGACCCAAGTAGTGAGAGTGGGGGTGGACCCACATCCTGGGGAGGACTAATGCCATCAAATAGAGGGAACTGTATCTCTCGAGAGAAAGGGTGGCTCCCAGGGCATTGGGGCAGCTGAGCAAGTTAGGACCTGAACACTGTTGCAGGTATCTCTGGACATGGCTCCTCGGGAAACGGAGGTTGGCTGTCACTGTGGGCACCAAGGGGATGGGAAAATGGATGTTAAATGTGTGGGAAAATGGATGTTAAATGTGTGGAACCAAAGTAAATGTGGGGTAAGAGAGGAGTTTCGTGAGAGTGCACAGGGATGGATATAAAACATGTAATATTACATCATAAACATATAGGGGACGACAGAATGATAATGTAAACCATAATGTAAAACATAGGATAACTAAAAATGTTAGAAAACTGTGTGTCCTAAAGTATGCACCACAATGTAAGCACAGATGTCACCTGGTTTGAAAGCTATTGTCTCAGACTCTGTACATCACTTTAAGTAAATATGTTGTGAATAGGTTGTAAGAGTATCGCTGTGGAAGGGAAAAGGTTTTATGGTGGATGTGTGGGAGTGCTGTATATTGTATACATGAATTGCTGTGGTCTAGGGCTCTTGTGAAGAGAAGTTCAATAATTAGGGAAAAAAAAAAGGAAAAGAAAAAGATAGGATGTAGAATTTTTCCAAGTCAACACGTATTCTATATCTAACCTTTAAACCCATCGCTATATCTCATTTTGCTAGTAAGAGATCCTGACATGATATTGGGGCTTCAATATTCAGGAAGTTCTGGATCCCAGAGTGGTCCAAAAATGGCAGTGGAGGAATACTGGTATAGGATACTATTGACAGGTGATATATGGCTGACAGGGAGCTATACAGGGCATATGTCCAGGGTGCATGGTAATGTTTGGATATACTCATAGTGGCAACAATTAAAAATTACAGCTGGGGGGTACTGGGTCGCTGGCTGGGGGTGCTGTGTCGTGGTCCCTAGGGGAGCAGCGGCAGTCCCCCAGGTGCAGCAGCAAGGACTGAGAAGGAATGAGGGTCCAACAGTGAGCCCCTGATACTAATGACTATGCTTGTGAGCCTATATGCCTGAAATAAGAACGAGGCCTAGAGTAGCACTGTGCCTGGGAATTTCCTCCTGACAGCCTTCATGTTACTCAAATGTGGCCAGTCTCGAAGCCTAATTCAGCATCTAAATGCAATGCCTTCCCCCCAGCGTGGGACATGACACCCAGGGATGAGCCTCCCTGGCACCGAGGGATCACTATCAACTAACAACTGATAATGCAACTGGAAAATGACCTTGAATTGAAGGTTCGATGCGGATCAGTAGAATATCCCTGTCTACATAGAATAATATGACTTTAAAATGCTGTTTGACCTAATGTAAGGGGGAAATAGAAAGGAGAAATGAGTTTATATGGCTATGAGTCTCTAAAAAAAAACAGTCTGGAGGCTGTCAGAAGGATTGCCCTTATGCACAACTGAGCAGAGTCTAAGAGACAGATAAAGTAGATACAATCCCCAAGTATTGGTTCCTTTGAGGGCTAAAGGGACCCACGGGTTCTATGGTCATGGCAGATAGGGTTCACTGCCATGTCAGATGGCCCTTCTTTGGAGCTGGTGTTTCTGCGTAATGAAACAGGACCCAGAGGGGATCTCTTTTCATAAGACTATCATGCTACTTTACTGGAATTGTAGTTGGTATTGGGGTTTAAGATATATTTAGGGGATTGAATCTTTTTATTGACAATATGATAGCCAGGCCCTGAGCCTCAACAGACTCCAGCTCCTACAATCTGATTTATTGGACTCACCTCACTCAGCTAAGATGGAGTTGAAGGACAACCACCACACCATGGAGCCTAGAGTGCCTACAACTGAAAGCAGGAGGATTGCATCCAGTAACCATGTGGAATCTGAGCCTCCCCTTGACATAGAGGTGCAACGGACACAACCAATCCAAGGTCCACAGAGAAAAGGTGGCATTGGAGTGGGAAAAGTGGACATGGTGGCTGATGGGTATGGGGAATGGCAGGAAGAGATGAGAGGTGGAGGCGCCTTTGGGACTTGGAGTTGCCCTGGATGGTGCTTCAGGGGCAATCACCGGACATTGTAAATCCTCCCAGGGCCCACTGGATGGAATGGGGGAGAGTATGGGCCATGATGTGGACCAATGACCATGAGGTGCAGAGATGCCCAGAGATGTACTTACCAAATGCAATGGATGTGTCATGATGATGGGAGTGAGTGTTACTGGGGGGGGAGGGGTGCGGTGGGGGTGGTGGGGTTGAATGGGACCTCATATTTTTTTAATGTAATATTTTTACAAAATCAATTAAAAAAAATGAGCTTTTTTTTTTTAAAGATTTATTTTTTATTTCTCTACCTCCCCCCCCACCCCGCCCCCGTTGTCTGCTCTCTGTGTCCATTTGCTGTTTGTTCTGTGTCCACTTGTATTCTTGTCTGTGGCACCGGGAATTTGTCTCTTTTTGTTGCGTCATCTTGCTGCGTCAGCTCTCCGTGTGTGTGGCGCCATTCCTGGGCAGGCTGCACTTTCTTTCGCACTGGGCGGCTCTCCTTACGGGGCGCACTCCTTGCACGTGGGGACACCCCTGCATGGCATGGCACTCCTTGCGCGTATCAGCACTGCGCGTGGGCCAGCTCATCGTATGAGTCAAGGAGGCCCGGGGTTTGAACTGTGGACCTCCCATGTGGTAGGTGGACGCTCTATCCACTTCCCTCAAAATGAGCTTTTGTCCTGCAAAGCACATGAGCCAGATCCAGGCCTGTGGACTCCCTCTCGGCGAGCTCCCTGCAGTGCTCCTGGTCTTTGCTGTAGCCGCCTTGGGGCACGGTGCCTGTAACCAGGCCGCCGACAGCAGCAGCACCCAGTGTCTAACCGAGCGCGTGCCTGGTACCCGGCCCTGGGCTAAGAGCCCCCCGTGTCTCCTCTTCCAGCCCTCGCATCAACCCTGTGTGGCAATGAGGTCATTATGTCCATTTTACAGGCGAGGAAATGGAGATGCCGAGAGAGATGAGGTGCCGTCCCCAGGGCCACAGCTGGCAGGGTCTGCAGCCTTGCCCGTAGCCAGCCCCGCCCGCTGTCGGTGGACTGAGAACCAGAAGCACGGGCTCGGGAGGCAGGCAGACCCGAGTCCTCCTCCCCTGTGCGCCCATTTCCTGCTCTGTGCAAGGGGCTACGCCAGCCATCTCCCAGGGAGCAGTGAGGGCAGCAGGGGGCTTGCCACGGAGGGCTCCGCGGCTGGTCTCTGGGTGCCCAGGAGGGGTCGGGGCTGCAGGGGCATCAGTGCTGCCTTGCAGTCGGGCTGTCAGGCCAGTGTGTCCTTTTTGTGAGGGGTCCACTGTCCCTTGGATGTATTGGAAAGAGCTGACTCAAGAGGGCCCTGGGAGAACGGCACTCTGAAGGTGGCACCGTGGCAGGGAACAGATGGGGACAACGGATGAGGCTGACGGAGACTTTCCCACACTCCCTTGCTGCCTCAGCTATCATGTCAGTATTTCTTAAAAACAGAAAGGCTCTATTACTCGTGAGAAAGAGCTGCTTTTAAAACACCGTTCTTCATTTAAACAGTTCTTGATGCTTCCAGTGGCAAACTCTGATTTTTTTTTTTCCAATTTGTTTATTTCTCTCCCCTTCCTCCCCACCCTGGTTGTCTGTTCTCTGTGTCTATTTGCTGCGTTGTTGTCTTTGTCCGTTTCTGTTGTTGGCGGCACGGGAATCTGTATTTCTTTTTGTTGTGTCATCTTGTTGTGTCAGCTCTCCATGTGTGCAGCGCAATTCCTGGGCAGGCTGCACTTTCTTTTGTGCTGGGCAGTTCTCCTTATGGGGCGCACTCCTTGTGCGTGGGGCTCTCCTACGTGGGAGACACCCCTGTGTGGCAGGGCACTCCTTGCGTTCATCAGCACTGCTCATGGGCCAGCTCCACACGGGTCAGGGAGGCCTGGGGTTTGAACCGCAGACCTCCCATGTGGTAGGCGGACGCCCTAACCACTGGGCCAAGTCCGCGGCCAAACTCCGATCTTTTACGAACCCATCAAACGTCTCCTCTCGGTCGCCCTGACTTCCCGGTTAGAATTCCTCAGCACTCCTCCAGGTCCTTGCTGGGCATGGGCACAGGCTGAAATGCCCATTAGAGCATTGTATGGGCACTCCTCTGTCCCCTGCCTTCACCACCTCTAAGCTCCTCAATGGCAGGCTGAGGCCACAGTCACCTATGGCCACTGAATGCAGATGTGCCAGCCCTGTGCTGCTTGTTCTAGTTCACAACAACGTTATGAAGTTGGTATCATCCCTATCTTACAGCTGAGAAAAAAAAAGATCCAGAGAGGCTTAGCTACTTGCCCAAAGCGGCACGGCAATAAGTGGCAGAGCAGATTCCAGAGGGGTCTGGGAAGCCAGGGCTGGCAGGGCCGTGGCACGCCTGGCGTGTGGTGGGCAGCCAGGAGATGCTTACTGCATCTTTCCTCATTCAGGTGTGACAATCATGGAAATGGAAAATGCAAACAGAGGTAACATTTGATTCCTATCTGATCAGGTAACAAGTTCACAGTGGGCCCAGAAGTGATTTGCGAGTACTCGACATATTTAAGAGAATGAAAATTTCAAGTGGACCTGATTTTATGCCCTGATTTCTCAGCTCAGGATTTAAAAAACAAATAAAAATGGAATTAAATACTAGCTTTGTGTTCTGTTTCTCCCTCTGTCAGTTTTTGTCTTACAATTTATGCTACGATTTTGCAGTATAATTAACGTGATGGCATCTTCTTTTATATAAGGAGCAGTTATAGCCAGTTATAATGTACTGAGCAGCATTAACTTGGAAGTTGTATTCTAAAAACGATGCCCAGCAGTTAGGCCTGGGCTCGTTACATTTCCAGGGAGAGTGAGCGCTTAGGTGGTTTTACAGAGTTGGAGTGCACAGTTTTCCATAAACAGTAACCAGGTCTCCATAGCTGTGCCCTTGAACTGTGTTTTCACCGGGTCCTTTATTTTGTTTCCCCCTATTTCTTGATTTCAGTTGGCGCCTCTTCCCATCACAGGCCGTGCAGAGGTACCTACGTCCCACGTCCCCTTGGTTCCTGCGTAGCTGTTCCTACTCCGAATGCCCGCCACGGACAGATGGACACACTGCTGTGAGTGCTGCCCACGCCTGGTGCTGTTACCCTCAGTCCTAATGAAGAGGTGGGTGGAGGGCCCCTCCTCCCCCCAAAGCCCCCCACCCCAAGGGAGAACAGCTCGGGACGGCCAGCCCGCCTGCTCCTGATCCTCCCAGCGGACGGGTACTTTTGTCAAATCAGCCTTTTTGACCAATTGGCCAGGCACTCTATGTAAATTTCTGACATTTCCAAAGCTGTCTTTCTAATAAACCTTTCAGTGTAAAAATACCAGAGTGCAAGATGTTGTCTGTGCTCCTAGGCCTGAAAAATGCATATGCCTTATTAAATTGGAATTTCCGGGCGATTTATCTGTAATGTGAACTTTGCTTGTTACAGGAGGAAAAATGAAATTAAAAAACGGAACTCATTTCGGTCCGTAATGGAGCCTCACAGAAGCTGCACCGAGCGCCTGCTAAGACCTTGGCCTGATGCGGTGTCGGCTGCAGAGGCCACGGGGCTGCCTGATTAGCAGGATCTGGCAGCCTCGGCAGCAGGGGCAGGTGGGGCGGGGGTGTCTAACCAGCCCTCAGCCCTGCCTGCCTGCTGGAAAGCCAGCTCCCTGCCAGCAGGGCCCCAGCTGAGCCGGGAAGGAGGTGCCAGGCCAGCGGCCGGGGCCAGCTGTTGACACAGCCAGGTGTGCCAGAGCCGGGCTGCCAGGCTGGGCTGGGACAAAGGCTCAGCGGCACGGCAGACCCTTTCTGCCGCCTTGCTGGGCCCTCTGTGGCATGCTAGCCCATGCTGTGCAGCCTAGGTGCCACACCACGTGGTTCCTGCGGCCGTTTGATATTATTGATGAATTCCGAAAAGAAATACTGATTCTGTTTGTAAAATGGTCTATTCCTCTGCGCGTGATCCCCTTTGATTGTATTAAAATCAGAGGTTTCACTTTACTTGATTAAATTAAGATTAGGGCTTTGATCCAGCCATGTCAGTAGGACGTTGAGTCCTGCCCCCTTGGTGGACAGACACACACACAGAAAACGACAGGGCAGAGGAGAGAGCTGAGTTTTTGACACTGGAGCCCCGGAGAGAGAGCCATACAGCTGGCCTTGTGTAGAGAGCAGAGCAGCTGAGCCCGGAAAGAGACGAGCTTGGGAAGAGAGACGAACCTTATGCCCACCTACAGCTGAGATCAGAAGCTGGGACCACGGAGCCTTAAGAGGGAGAGGAAGCCTGAGCCCTCCAGGGACTGGCAGCCATCTTGCTCCGACGTGTGGCCACAGACTTTGGTGAGGGAAGTGATTTACTCTTTATGGCCTGTGACTGTAAGTTTCTACCCCAAATAAATACCCTTTATAAAGGCCAACAGATTTCTGGTACTTTGCATGAGCACCCCTTTGGTAGGCTGATATAGTTACCTTAGCCCTAAAAATGTTACCTAGTGATACCAAGTGGTATTAATATAAGAAGACCATTGCAACATAATAGAGAGCCTGGAACCAGGCGTTCATATACATATGTGCATATGTATATAGAAATTTAGCATTTGCCACAGATGGCCATTTTAGAGTGCATCTTGGCTTTCTTAGTTGAAAATGGCGTTGCCCATCGACCCCTGGGGCATGTCAGAATATATGTCAATGTGTCAGAAGAGGTGGGTGGCTGTTCACCAAACCGGGTGCACTGATTAGCTTGGGGAGAGGGCAGGGGTGGGCGGGGCTGGCAGAGGGCCAGCAGGGCCCCCGGAGGCTTTGTCCTCACCCACCATTTGAGAAGGGGCTGCTCTGGAACACACTGGAATCGGGGAACCTGCTGCCACATGTTGTCGGGAAGGTACTTTCTTTTTTGGAACAACACATGAGCCTAACTACAGCTCATTCTCAGAGGAGTCAACAAGGCTAAGAAAGACTATGAGAGCCTGGAAAATGAAAACTAGGAAAGGAGAAATAGCGATTGTATATTGTGCTGAAGGGATATTCCTATTGAAGTTAAAAAAAACCCAACCCTGTAAACGCAGAGTGTAGAGAGGAAGCAGGGGCTGCATCCTCAGCTCCCCTCTGAATTCCAGCCCCACAGAGCCCTCTGCTAGACGAAATACCTACCTGGATGACTCAAATCTACTGCCTCAGGTAAAACAGAGCTAGAGCGTTACAAAATGCCCCGCCGAAGGAAATACAGTTTAAAACACTCGACTCATGCAGCTGTGCTCCGAGTATAAAATGAAGGAGTTTTCCTAACTTCTGACAAAACCAAGACTGAACGGTGGCCGAACCCCAGACTCCCTGCTCAGTCAGATAGCACAGCTTGGGGGAGCCCAGGGCAGAGTCAAAGAACCTGGTCTCAGTAAAACAGACAGGACTGCCCAGGCATGGCAGAAGCCCTCACCAGCAGATGTGGGCAAGAGGAGCTGCCCAGCGAGGGGCCTGGGCGGGACCCCTGGGCGGCTGAGAAGGCGAGGAGCTGTCAACACCTTCAGACCCTTCTGACCCCGGGCAAACCAGAGCTCCTGGTGGAACCAGGGGCCCCTCCTGCATGAGGCCCTACCAGGTTAAACCCGCCATCTCCACTCACCTTCTTGGCAGGGTCATTTTCTGATGGCAGACATGCCGAGGCTTAGCTCAGCCATCCCCAGGAGCATCGCCTGCTGTCCGTGCACTGGACCAAGGATGGTTGGCCTATCATCTTTGGTCGGACACAGGAAGAGGGAGCGAGACCACTAGGGATCTTTGCATGAGCATCACGAGGCACCTGATTCTCTGCTTCTCCTCTACCTTCTGTCGTCCATTCTCCAAGGAGCCGCAACAGCGACCATTTAAAATCTGATTTCATACCCTGTGATCCCCTGCTTTAAAGCCCTCCAATGACTTTGGAGAATAAAATCCAAATTTCTGGCTCTGGTCTACAAGGCCCTTGAGGACTGATCTGGCCCTATCAAATCCTCCTCCCTCATTTCCTGCCTCTTTCTTCATTCTCCCTTTTTTCCCTTTGAAAATACCAAATTCATTCTTTCTCAACTTCTTGGAACATATTCCCCTTAGAGCATCTTACTCATGTTTCATCATTCAGATCGTGGCTCAAATATTAAGGCTTTCTCCATGTGGTGAGCTGATGCGTGCAAGGAGTGCCATGCCACGCAGGGGTGTCCCCCATGCAGGGGAGCCCCATGTGCAAGAAGTGCGCCCCGTAAGGAGGGCCGTCCGGTGTGAAAAAAGTGCAGCCTGCCCAGGAGTGGTGCCGCACACATGGAGAGCTGACACAGCAAGATGATGCAACAAAAAGAGACAGAGTCCTGGTACTACTGACAAGAATGCAAGCGGACACAGAAGAACACACAGAGAATGGACACAGAGAGCAGACAACTGGCGTGGGGGGGGGAAGGGGAGAGAAATAAATAAAAAAATCTTAAAACAAAAAAAAATATTAAGGTTTTCTGTTCCTAAGAGAAACGACTGCTGATTGCCCCATCAAGAGTCTGTCTCTTTCCTCGGCCAGCTTCCCAACTTAGAATGTAAGCTCTTTGGGGCAGTGACCTCATCTATCCTATTCGACCCTCTATGCTTAGTTCCTGGCACACACCGGGTAGATCTTCCATTGCAGAATGAAAGAATGAAGCACAAACCCGTTTCAACGTGCTTTAATTGACTCCTGTCCTCGGTATCCCAGAATTCTAATGTCATTTTGCCCGTCCATGCCCTCCGCATGGGCAGACCTCTCTCCCAAAAGGGACAGTGAACCAGTTCTCTCTCAGATAGCCAAACCCCTATCTCAGTGCCGCCCCAGAGGTTCAGTAGGCTTGTACGTCCTTAAATTCCCATCGTGGAAGCCGCCCCTTTGCCTGGTATTCGCTTGAGCAGCCTGGGAAACGAAAACACGTGGGCACCAGCTATGGAACAGCCACTGTTCACATCACCTCTAAAATTCCTCTCGCCACCTGTTCCAGACCTGGCGCATCTGCTCCTAGCTTCTCCCAGCAAAGGTCAGGCTTGGTCTCTTGTTTGGAATTGCTAATCCTTTGTTATACTTTACCCCGGGTCTCCTTAAAATGGCTGCAAGAGAGCCCTTTTGTACCTTTTGTGACAGGCTTGGCTGTGACAGGCTCTTCCGAGCCTGGGCTTCAAGTCTGCCAGCAAATTTATTTCCAGAGATTATTGGCAACATCGTCTCCCCCCCGACATACACAGTTTTGAAAGCTACGTGACTGAAGCAGTTACAAAAGAAAGGAAGCAAAGGTTTTGTCACTGAGCTACTTTATAAATGACTTTAAAGTGTCATCTTGCTTCTTGCCCCAGGCCAAAAGGATGGCAAAGAAACAGAACTTGAGAAAAACAGATTCAGTAAGTAAGGCCACAGATTTAACAATGTCAGAAAAGCTGGAAACTGGGACTGGATGCGTGAATCAGGTGTGTGGCTCTCCGTGGTAGCAGGTGTGTGGCTGTCTGTGGTAGCAGGCTGGGACTCCACAAACTATCTGATTTTTAGAATCTGAGATCAGATTTGTCAACTCGAGACCAGAACATGGATTAACCTTACCCGTGTTGGCAGACATGTTAAACAGATGCTTTGCAGGTACAAGTCCAAGAGGGCTTTTGTTATTAATGACCAAGCCTGCCTCTTCCTGGACACAGGAACGGTCAGGGCTGGGTTAAATTCCCCACATCTATGGCGGGCAGCTTTTTCCAAGCCCAGAAGCTGTACCCAGGACAACTTAGACTCTGGTATAAATTGGTTAAAAACTGAAGCGCTCCTTGTTTGAGACTAAGCATCCATTTGTTCACTTATTCCTTCATTTGATCAGATTTGTCTGGCTTTCTCTGTGTTCCCAGGCCCGAGAATACAAACAGGGATGAGACACGCGGGGATTTCTCGCCACCTGAGAATTTCATTTGCCACGACAAGAATGAACTGATAAGCCTGCAATCATCTCTAGGCCCCCAGCCCCCTCCCCTGCTTAGCCCTGGTGTCTCCCTGGTCAGTAGACCCAGGAGGTAAGTCTCCCAGTGACTGAAACCATCCCAGAGTACCGCGCACACCCAGCTGTCAGTCTCACAGAAGACGCAGGATTCCACGAGGCGGCTGAAAGAGGCATCGCGCGCCTACCAGGGGCAGAAGGAAGCTGTCGGGGAGGCTGCCACAGAGAGAGCCTGGTCAGCAGCTGGAGAGGAGGAAGGAGAGGGAGGTTTTAGGGGCTTCCCCAGAGAGTGGTTTGACTGGCAGAGGGTTAGGAGGGGCCTTTTGGAAAATGGATGAAGCCCTCAAACGTTTTGGACAGATGGCCTCTTTACAAACGTGCTGCGACGTGAGGGTGAAGCAGAACACGGGCTCTAAGGGAGGTTGGGAACACCGTGGCAAAAGCAGCCAGTCCTTGGTTCCTTCTGTGTTCACTCTGCAAATGGCCTATGGTTGGCGGTACAACACACTTATAAACTCATTTCAGCATGTGTTCCAAAATGAAAACTTAATCCAATCTCTTTTTCCATTCTTTAAGTCAGCTTTTGACCGCTGGTTTAAATATTCATTTTACATGGCCCTTCTGTAGATAAGGGCTGCTGTGGTCCCTGCTCTTGAAGAATCCTGAATGGAGAAGGTGAGAGGGACAGAGCCTGGGAGATGGGACCAAGGGGCTCTGAAGTTACCCTGTGCCCATGTTTCCACTTAGAACCACGGCGACCTCACCTCGCCACCTGCCCAGATGCCCCCTCAGGAGGTGATGAGTCCTCGCTAAGTCACCGATGTGGCTCAGTGGTTGAGGCACCAGCACCCCACCTAAGAGGTTCTGGGTTCAGTCCCTGCCCCTGGTACCTCAAAAAAACAAAAAACCACCACAACCACCACCATAAAAACTTGCTAAAATCCAACATCAAGAGACCTGGAACAGCTCAACACATTTCATAAGTTAAAACCCAAAGCACAGTCTCCCACAGCCTCCTCCTTGCCCTCGAGCCAGCACCTTGCATTTTTGTGCATTTCTCATACAACGAAAGGATTATGATGTCCTGCCAGGCTTATTAAAAGGACATTTTCACTTTCCTATCCCATCAGGTCACAGTTAAGCTCCTTTCTGGTGGCCACGTGCTGCTCAGAGGCTCTCCTTGACTTACCTGGGCCCTGGGAAAAGGCTGTAAAGGGGGCGATGGTTTGAGTCACTAGTTGAACTTCATCCGTGGGCTACTGTTGGCTGGGATGCCCCCCAGGGATTGCCATCACATCCGCATGGAGGCTAACGGTCGAGCTGTCCCTGGGTTGGCGCTCTTCCTGCAATGTCACTGGCTAGACCAGGTGGGTGCTGGGCCTGGGGCCAGGATCCCCGGCAGGTGACACAAGTCAGGATTTGTGGGGCATTAAGGGCCTCCCAGAACTCTGTACTCAAGCAAAGAGGGAGAACGGAGGGTGGAATCTGGGGCCTGGGCTACCTGGACACCCTCTGGATGACTTGGAGAAGCCAACTTTAAACAGAGGTGGTGTCTCCCTCTGGTTCCCAGGGCAGAGGCTCGGATTCTATCTGCCCCACGGGCACCTGGACGTGCTTGGACCCAAGTCCTCTGGCTGGGGAGGCCAGTGGGACCTCTCCCATGGTACTCGGGGGTCACTTGGCTTTAATACCATCTTGTGGGACTTCCGGGAAGATGGCAGGCTAGAAAGACATGGGACTCTCCTTTCCTCTGAAAGATAGCTAGAGGACAGGCTGAAACAGCCTAGAAAAACATCTTCTAGGGTTTAGGACACCAGGTGAAGACTGGACACCACCCAGAGGGGAGAGGGACAAAGGAGGGAAATCGCGATGATGGAACTGTGAGTTGAAACAAGAGGCTGCTGCTGCCAGCATCCTCCCCACACTAAAGACACTTCAGAATTCTCAGGCCTCTGGGCCTGCAGCTACAAACAAAGGGGACTCCAGTGATCTACCACCCCAGGACAGGGAGAGAGAGGGACACAGCCTAAGGCTGACTCAGCTTTAGATTCACAGATTTGCTCTGATGTGTCCCAGGAGCCCTTTCAGGCTGGGTGGGCTGGCACCGTTGTTTGCCTTGGAGCTGGCAAGTAGCTAAAGATACACAACCCACCCAGTCTCCTCCTCTACTTACAGGGACTGATTGTTGAAGACTCAGAGGGGAGTGGAAATATTTCCAACCCAGGAAATGGGTGGGGGCTGCCAGAGAAGGCTGGAGAACTGACTCACAGAAAGTTTGAATTACAAGGCTCATAGCCTCCAGATGGGAAGCTCTATCACATTGATCCCTTCTGTGTTGCAACAAATATACTCTGACCAGGCTTTGAACTGAGAGCTGCCAAAGACCGCCATCTGCTGGCAGATCAAGGAAATGCATGCAAGAAAATTACAAAGTAGGAGAGGCTTTTCCCCACCTTTGTAGCCTCCCTCCCCAAGGCCCTAGGATGTGACTCTACAACAAACTACTGGGTCCAGTGCCCAGTTCTGAGGAACCAGTAGGACAACCCTAACAATCCAGGTCGAGCCAAGAATCAAAGAGCAGTGGTAACACACAACCTCCTGCCATTAAATTCCTACAAAAGAGAAAGAAATTAAGCATCTGAGTAAACTACATCTTATTCAGATGCCTAGATATCAGCAAAAAATTACAAAAATAGAAGACAAAGCCCAAGAAAAGGAATATATCAAAGCCTCAGAAGAGGTGCAGAATTTGAGAAAACTAATCAGCAAGATATGCACAAATTTCCAAAATCAAATAGCGAGTTGAAAGACAATATGGTCAAATAGGTAAATGACATTAAGAAGACATTGAGTCAGCACAAAGAAGAATTTGAAATCTTGAGCAGGAAAGTAACAGATCTCCTGGAAATGAAAGACACAATAGGTGAGATCAATGGAGCAGGGGAGAGTATGGGCTATGATGTGGACCATTGACTACGGGGTGCAGTGATGTTCAGGGATGTGCTTACTGGGTGCAGTGGATGTCTCACGATGATGGGAGGGGGTGTTGCTGTGGGGGGAGTGGGGGGTGGGGGCGGTGGGGTTGATTGGGACCTCGTGTTTTTTGAATGTAATTCGTAAAAATAATTTTAATTAAAAAAAAAAACACATTTTAGGGAAGTGGCTGTGGCTCAATCAGTTGGGCTCCCATCTACCATATGGAGCTTGGGAAGGCAAAGCTGGCCTACGCACTGTGGAGAGCTGACAGCCCGTGTGACACAGAGAGCTGGCGCAGCAAGATGATTCAACAAAAGGGAGACAAGCAGATACAGAAAAAAACACACAATCAATGGACACAGAGAAGAGACAGCAAAGAAAGGAACAAGTCGCAAAGGGGCGCGGGGATAAATAAATAAATAAATAAATCTTAAAAGAAAAACACATTTGAGGGAAGCAGGTGTGCCTCAACTGATAGAGTGCCTACTATATAGGAAGCCCAGAGTTCAAACCCAGGGCCTCCTGGTCCATGTGGTGAGCTTGCCCTTGTGCAGTGCTACCACACTAAGTGCCATGCCACGCAGGGGTGTCCCCACGTAGGGGAGCCCCATGCATAAGGAGTATGTCCCACAAGGAAAGCCATCCCATGAGAAAAGAGTGCAGCCCACCCAGGAGTGGCACCACAGACATGGAGAGCTGACACAGCAAGATGAAGCAACAAAAAGAGACACAGATTCCCAGTGCCACTGAGAATGCACAGAAGAACACACAGCAAATGGACACAAGAGAGCAGACAATGGGGGGGGAAGGGGAAAGAAATAAATAAAACAAATTTTTTAAAAAAAACAGCACAATTGAGGCTTAAAACAGCAGACTTGATAGAAGAAATAATAAGTGATACTGAAGACAGAACAGCTAAAATTGAAGACAGGAAAGCACATAGGGAAAAGAATGGAAAACATTGAGCAGGGGTTCAGAGAGTTGAATGATAACACAAAATACAACAACATATGTGTTATGGGAGTTCCAGAAGAAGAGAAGGGAAAAGGGGCAGAAAGGGTATTTGAAGATATCATAGCTGAAAATTTCCTAACTCTCATGAAAGGAATGAACTTATATGTCCAAGAAGCACACCGTACCCCAATCAAAATAAATCCAAAGAGACCTACTCTAAGACACAAACTACTCAGAATGTCAACTGTCAAAGAGAAAATTCTCAGAGTAGCAAGAGAGAAGCAAACCATCATGTACAAGGGACATCCAGTAAGACTTAATGCAGATTTCTCTTCAGAAACCATAGAGGCGAGAATACAATGGTATGATACAATTAGGATACTGAAAGAGAAAAACTGCCAGCCGAGAATTCTTTATCCAGCAAAATTGTCCTTCAAATATGAAGGTGAGTATAAAATATTCACAAACAGAAACTAAGAGAGTTTGCAAAAAAGAATCTGCCTTTGCAGGAAATATTAATGGAAGCCTTAGAACCTAAAAGAAAAAGACAGAAGAAACAGGCTTAGAGGAGAGTATAGAAGAAAGAATAGCAGAAAAGATAACCAAAAGAGTAAAAAGACAGACAGAAATAAGATATGACTTATGAAAACCAAAGAATAAAATGGAGGAAGTAAATAGTGCATTTACAGTAATATCATTGAATCTGAAAGGATTAAACTCTCCAATCAGAAGACAGAATGGATAAAAAAACACGAGCCATTCATATGCTGCTTACAAGAAACTCACCTTCCATGCAGGGATATAAACTGGCAGGAAGTGAAAGGTTGGAAGAAAATGCTCCATGTGAATAGTAACCAAAAAAGAACAGGGGTAGCTGTACCAATATCAGACATAACAGACTTTAAGTGCAAAAAAGTGATAAGAGATACTATATATTAATAAAAGGGACAATCCCTTGTCCTTTTATGATATAACAGTCATAAATATCTATGCACCTAACCAGGGTGCCCCAAAATACATGAGACAAACTCTGGCAAAACTGAAGGGAGAAATAGACATCTCTACAATAACTGTAGGAGACATTAACACCTCATTCACATCATTAGATAGAACTACTAGAAAGAAGATCAACAAGGAAACAGAGAACTCGAACAATACAATAAACGAGTTAGACCTAAAAGACATATACAGAATGGTGCATACAAACTTAGCTGGTTATACATTCTTCTCAAGTGCCCATGGATCTTTTTCCATGATAGACCACATGTTAGGGCACAGTGCAACACTCAATAAATAAAAAAAGATTGAAATGATACAAAGCACCTCCTCAGATCATAATGGAATAAAACTAGAAATCTATAATAGACAGAAAAAAGTAAATTAGCAAATGTGTGGAGGCTTAACAACACACTCCTAAATAATCAGTGGGTCAAAGAAGAATTTGCAAGTGAAATCAGTAAATATATTGAGACAAATGAAAATGAGAACATAACATTTCAAAACTTATGGGACACAGCAAAGGCAGTCTTGAGAGGGAAATTTATACCCCTGAAAACCTGTATTGAAAAAGAAAAAAGAGCTAAACTCAAAGATCCAACTGAACAACTAGAGAAACTAGAAAAAGAACAGCAAACCAATCTGAAAGCAAGCAGAAGGAAAGAAATAATAAAGATTAGAGCAGAAATAAATGAAATCGAGAACAAAAATCAATAGAGTAAATCCACAAAACCAAAAGCTGGTTCTTCAAAATCAATAATATTGACAAACTTCTAGCTAGACTAACAAAGAAAAAAGAGAGATACAAGTAAATACAATCAGAAATGGAATGGGGGGTGGAGTTAAAACTGACCCCACAGAAATAAAAAGGATCATAAGAGGATATTATGAGAAACTGTATGCCAATAAACTAGACAACTTAGAGGAAATGGACAAATTTCTAGAAATACACAACCAACCTACACTGATACTACAAGAATTACAAGAACTTAACAAACCAGTCACATTTAAGGAGATTGAATCCATCATCAGAAATCTCCTAGCAAAGAAAAGTCCAGGACAACATGGCTTCACAGGTGAATTCTACCGAGCATTTCAAAAAGAAGTAACACAAATCCTGTGTAAATTCTTCCAAATAATTGAAAAGAAGGGAAAATTACCCAACATTTTGTGAAGCCAACATCACCCTAATGCCAAAGCCAGATAAAGATACTACAAGAAAAGAAAATTACAGACCAATCTCTCTCATGAACATAGATGCAAAAATTCTCAAGAAAATAATCACAAATAGAATCCAACTGCATATCAAAAGACTTATACATCATGACCAAGTGGGATTTATTCCTGGTATGCAAGGCTGGTTCAACATAAGAAAATCAATCAATGTAATACATGACATTAACAAATTGAAGGAAAAAAAGACACATGATAATCTTAATCAACGCAGAAAATGCATTCAACAAAATCCAGCATCCTTTTACAATAAAAACACTCCAAAAGACAGGCATAGAAGAAAAATTCCTCAATATGATAAAAGGCATACAGGAAAATCCCACAGCCAACATCATACTCAATGGGGAAAGGTTGAAAGCTCTCCCTCTAAGATTGAGAACAAGACAAGGATGCCACTGTCACCATTGTTATTCAGTATTGCACTAGAAGTTCTAGCTAGGGCAATTAGACAAGAAAAAAAAATTAAAGGCATCCAAACAGGAAAAGAGGAAGTAAAACGCTGTGGATGACATGATCCTATACTTCGAAAATCCTGAAGTATCCATGACAAAGCTATCTGAGTTAATAAATGAGTTCAGCAAAGTGGCAGAATACAAAATCAACATGCAAAAATCAGTAATGCTTTTGTATACTAGTACCAAATAATTTGAAGAGGAAATTGGGGAAATTTCCATTTTCAATAGCAACAAAAAGACTCAAATACATAGGAATTAATTTAACCAAAGAAGTACAGGACCTATATGCAGAAAACTACAAAATGGTGCTAAAAGAAATTTAAAAAGACCTAAACAAATGGAAAGACAATCCATGTTCATGGACTGGAAGAATAAATATCAGGAAGATGTCAATTCTTACCCAAACTGATACATAGATTTAATGTAATACCAATCAAGGTCCCAACAGCCTACTTTTCAGAATTAGAAAAGGCAATTGCCATATTCATTTGGACGGGAAAGTGCACCCAAATAGCCAAAAGCATTCTAAAAAAGAAGAGCAACATGGGAGGAATTTCACTGTCTGACCTTGAAACATATTACATAGCTACAGTGGTCAAAATAGCATGGTACTGACATAAAGAGAGAGACATGGATCAGTGGAATAGAACTGAGAACCCAGAAATAAACCCTCACATATATAATCAACTGATTTTTGACCAACCTGCCAAGTTAATGTTAATGGGACAAAACAGTCTCTTCAACAAATGGTGCTTGGAGAACTGGACATATAAAACCAAAAGAACAAAAATAGAGGTTGTTGGTGTGGGAGGAGTGGGGTGGGGAGGTAGGGGGTACACAGGAACTTTTTATGTTTTTTAATCTAACATTTTTTGAGATGTATATATCTTCAAAAAAATACAATTTACAAAAATGATGGGGGTGGGGGTGGGGAGGGGGTTATATGGGAATCTCTTATGTTTTTTAATGTAACGTTCTTTGTGATCTGTTAAATTCAATAAAAATAAAAAAGGAAAAAAAAGAATGAAAGAGGACCCCTATCTCACTCCCTATACAAAAATCAACTCAAAATGGATCAAAAACCTAAATATAAAAGCCAAGACCATAAAACTACTAGAAGAAAATGTAGGGAAACATCTTCAAGACCTTGTAGTAAGTGGTGGTTTCTTGGACCTTACACCCAAAGCACGTGCAACAAAAGGAAAAAATAGATAAATGGGACTTGTTCAAAATTAAACCCTTCTGTACCTCACAGGACTTTGTCAAAAGTGTGAAAAGGCAGCTAAGTCAATGGGAGAAAATAAGTGGAAATCACATAACTGATAAAGGCTTAATATCCAGGATATATAAAGAGAGGCTACAACTCAACAATAGAAAGACAAATGACCCAATTAAAAAATGGGCAAAAGACTTGAATGGACATTTGTCCAAAGAAGAAATACAAATGGCAAAAAAAAAATACATGAAGAAATGCTCAACATCACTCATGATTAGGGAAATGCAAATCAAAACTACAATGAGATATCATTTCACACCTATCAGAATGGCCACTATCAAAAAAGACAGAGAACTACAAGTGTTGGAGAGGATGTGTGGAGAGATGGGAACACTTATCCACTGTTGGTGAGAATGCAGAATGGAACAGCCACTGTGGAGGACTGTTTGGTGGTTCCTAAAGAAGTTGAACATAGAGTTGCCATGTGACCCTGCAATACTACTACTCAATATATACCCAGAAGAACTGAGAGCAGTGACACAAACAGACATCTGCACACCGATGTTCATAGCAGGTTATTCACTATTGCCAAAAGTTGGAAACAACCCAGGTGTCCGTCAATGGATGGATAAACAAACTGTGGTGTATTCACACGATGGACTGCTTACACAGCTGTAAGAAGAAATGAAGGCTTAAAGCATATGACAACATGGATGAACCTGGAGGACATTATGTTGAGCGAAGCAAGCCAGACACAAAGGGACAAACACTGTATAACTGCATTACTATAAACCAAATATATTGTGTAACATATTGTATGATTCAAAAAAAATTTTTATAGGTACCCAGTACATTCAATTGAGAAATGTATGTTTTTATTCAACTGGTTTTCCTTTTAGTTTTTAACTGTATATTTTCAAGTAGTAAATGTACAAGATTAAAAAAAAATTCACACACACAAAAACAAAAACAAAAAACATCTTATCACATGATCAAAAAGTAAAACAACCAATCCCCTAAAAACCCAAACCAAGAAAGTCTCAGCGTTTGAGGCACGAGGCCCAGGCCTGGGGCGCCCCCTTGCCCGGGTCTCAGGACTGCACTGGTTAAGTTCAGCTTTGGCTCACGAAAGCCAAGGACATCGTGGTGTCTGCCCAGATGCTCGGTTTCTGGGGCTTTTATCTCAAAACATGCTTGTCGGGAGAGTGCGCCCCAGTGTCAGAGGACCCGTGTGGGAACGTTAGTCAACGCCTCTGCATTAGTTCCCGGAGTTTGTTTTTATTGGGTGATTAATTGCCGTGCCATGCCCTTTGCTCTAGCACCTGGGTCTTCGGGTCCAGCTCAGAGCAAGCCGGGCAGAGGTATCAGCTCTTTCAAGAAGTGGATAAAGGAGGCCAGCTGCCACCGGGACCACTGCGATACAGGTGACAGCCTCGTGTGAGCCCTGCAGGGCAGGGCAGGTGGGCTGGCAGGCTGCCAACGCGAGAAGGTTCTCAGGGCAGCTGTGCTTGGCTTCGGCGACGGGTGACACGGAGACTGTGTTCTTTACAGAAGGAGAACCGGAAGGTTCTTGGGTGCTGAGTGGAGGGCTCGCCCCATGGCAGCCCACGCCCCTGTCCTTGCACAGCTCACAGTTAGAGGAGCCAGACCCACGACAGGGAAGGAGGTGGCGCCCACGGGCACGCAGAGGCGCCGAGGGCAAAGGGATTTGCTCGGGCCGTGCAGCTGGGCAGCCCCGGAGCCGTCCAGCCCAGCCCTCGCTCCTCCCTGTGGCTCTCCACCACCTTACCCGGGCAGCCTCGCCATGCCTGGTTCGTGGGTTTACAGCTTAGATTTGCTTCTCTCAATTGCTAAAATTTTCTTTTAAAATAAAAAAATTTTTTTTCCAATAAAAACCTATTAATAATAAGACATCTTCCTTTCCACCCCACATCTCCGTTTCCCTCTTAGGGAAGCTGGCTTCTCTCCTCTTGTGTGGAACAGGATAGATTCGCTATGTGGAGATGGTGCGTGCGTTCAATAGGAACACCAGAAAAATGACATACTGAATGTACGTGCCTGTTATGTGCTTATGTATAGTGTACATCATGCAATGCTTTCATTATATACTGTATACAATTAGGTTGAATTGTGAAGTTGCCATTTTATTGTTCAAAACAGTCAAATACCAGCAATTTCATGAGACCCAAACGAATATAGAAAGGCATACAAATTAAAAACATCGAATTTTCTGTCTCCTCCCTGCTGGCAACAGTGCTCTGAGGGCCGAGAGACACGTCTTCTCCATCCCGCTGTCCTCGTCCCCCAGGTGCCCCACTGGCATTTGGCAAGCACTGGCGACTGAAGGAGTAAATTACTAAGACGAGCATTCTGAATCCCATTCCAACGGAGGCCTTAATGGAGTTTATATCAAAGCTAATTCGTTCATTAAAAGAATTACCTTGTGCGTGTTGGCAGCAGCTACTGATCGGTTCATCAAGACCTTTTCTCCTCACTTTCATAGGAATTCAAAGTAAACGTCTTCACAGAAACCAACCACCACACGTACACGCGTGCACATGTACATGGTGTATCAGTCAGCCAAAAGGGGGCCAATGCAAAATACCAGAAATGGGTTGGTTTTTATAAAAGGTATTTATTTGGGATGGGAATTTACAGATATCAGGCCATAAGCATAAGTTACTTCCCTCACCAAAGTCTATTTTCACGTGTTGGAGCAAGATGCTGCCGACGTTTGCGAGGGTCCAGGCTTCCTAGGTTCCTCTCTTGCAGGGTCGTGCTTCTTCCTGGGCTCAGGGTTCCTTTCTTCCTGGGGCTGGCTTCTCTTTCCTCTGTGATCTTACTTCCCAGGGCTCCAGCTTAAGACTTCAATATCAAACTCCAATATCAAAACCCTCCAACCTGTCCTCTGCCATGCCTTTTATCTGTGAGTCCCCACCCACCAAGGGGCGGGGACTCAAAGTCCTAATGAAGTGACCCAATCAAAGCCTTAATCATAACTTAATCATGCCTAGGTACAGACCAGATTACAAACATAGTCCAGTATCTATTTTTAGAATTCATAACCACATCACACTGCTACAGACACAGTGCGCCCATGTGCACCTCACATGCCCACACGGACACATGCATGCACACACGGGCCTAGCCTGCAGGGCCAGAGCACAAGAGCAGGCGCCTTCTCCCCGGGGTCCCAGGCGTGGACCAAGGATTTAAACCCCGTGGTCAGGGAGGGATCCCCAGAGGCATGGAGCAGTGTGACGGGTGTCCTGAGGCCAGCCCAGTGTCTGGGTGCCCCTTTTCCCATGCCACGCCCACCCCCATCCCCCTGCTCCCCCATGGTGTCTGGTTATGTGGGGGTGCGTGCATGAGGCTCCTTTTTCAAAAAGTCTCACTTTCAAACAGGCTACTCGAGAGAAAAAGAACCTTCCCCCACCACTTCCTCCTCTTCCCTTCAAATGCAGAGGTCAAAATTGACACTTGAAATAAACCCTGGAATCCCCAAAGCTCCTTTAAAGAGTGGACAGCTCAGCAGAGGCAGGGAGAGGCTGCCATCTCCTCACCGCTTGAGCCTTCCTGGATTCTCTCCGCTTTGATTGTCGAGCCATGTTGTCAGCCAGTTGTCAAGGGCTTCGCTGTCCCCAGGCCCGGCTGGCCCTCTGTCCTCATGTGCCCCAAGCATGAGTTTTTCTTGGATAGCTCTTCTAAGCCTTCTTAGCCCTTTGAACATAATTTTGTCTTTCCAGAGCTTTAATGTTGATTTACTAAGATTCTTGACTTTTAAAATCTCCTACGTTGACATTTTATTTTGCAAAATTGAGTATTTTTCCTTTTCAATATGGGAAGACTGGAAAGTGCTCCCTTGACAATCCACTGCTGAGGTTGCCTCTAAAGAATGATTCCTGAGGGAAGCAGGTAGGTAGGCACTGACGAATCAAGGAGAAGACAATGTTAGTGATAAAATCTCGATGATGCTGAGTGGGTGCTCATGGTCGAATTCGTTCAACATTTCTGTATCTTTGAAATTTTTCAAAAAGTTACAGGAAAAAAGTAACTTATGGGGAATTTTTTCCCTCCAGAAATGAAGAAGCTTCTTTTCTCATATTTATGTTTTTCTACTAAGGGACCAGGATCCTTTCAAGAGACCACATATTACATGATTTCCTTTCTCTGTCCTGTCTGACTGGGCACATCCATAGGGACAGAAAGTAGATGATGAAAAAAAAAGAGAGGGAAACGGACTTTGGCCCAGTGGTTAGGGCGTCCGTCTACCACATGGGAGGTCCGCGGTTCAAGCCCCGGGCCTCCTTGACCCGTGTGGAGCTGGCCCATGCGCAGTGCTGATGCGCGCAAGGAGTGCCCTGCCACGCAGGGGTGTCCCCCGCGTAGGGGAGCCCCACGCGCAAGGAGTGTGCCCCGTAAGGAGAGCCACCCAACGCAAAGGAGGGAGCAGCCTGCCGAGGAATGGCGCCACCCACACTTCCTGTGCCGCTGACGACAACAGAAGCGGACAAAGAAACAAGACGCAGCAAAAAGACACAGACAACCGGGGGAAGGGAGGGGAATTAAATAAATAAAAATAAATCTTTAAAAAAAAAAAAAAAAGAAATGTTTAAATATATTGATAAATTTTTAAAAATGTAGATTATGGTTGCCTGGGGGTGGGGGGTGGGGCAGGGGGCAGTGGAGGGACGACAGGAGGGAGCACAGGGGTTCTATTTGACTTGACGAAAATGTCCTGAAGTTGATTGTGGTGATGCTTGTCCAACTCTAAATGAACTATTAATAAAGCCCTTTGAATTAGACACTTCAAATAGGCAATTGCGTAGCTTGTGAGTTCTAGACCAGTCTCAATAAAGCCACTGTGTAGAAGGAACAAACCTTCAAGGCAGAGGTTTCTCCATGGTTTGCAAGGTTATTAAAGCCAAACCAAAAAACAAGACAAAAACCAAACACCTTTCCCGTCTTAGTCAGCCAAAGGGGTGCTGATGCAAAGTATCAGAAATCAGAATTATAAAGGGTATTTATTTGGGGTAAAAGCTTACAGTTTCAAGGCTGTAAAGAGTCCAGCTCAGGGTTGCTTTCTCACCAAAGTCAGTTGCCCCGTGTTGAAGCAAGACGGCCGCTGATCTCTGCTGGCCTCTCTTTTCCCTCTGGATTCCAGTCCTCTCCTGGTTAGGACCTGTCTCTCAGGCTTCCTCTGTCTCAGCTGCAGGCTGGCGTAGGGCTTGTCTTCAGGGCTTCCTCTCTCTCCTGGCATTGGGCTTGTTTCTTTGCAGGCTTTCTCTACTGGTCTCAGCTCTCTTCCCTACAGTCTCTGTGAGCTGCCGGGCAAATGGCTCCTCTCTCCCCGGGGCCATAGCCAAAGTCTTCTCCTCTTCTGTGTGTCTTCTTGAGAGAGTCAAAGCCCTAATTTTAACAGGTAATTTAATCAAGGGCTCCTCAACTGAATCCAATATAATCAAAGGGCATCATATCCAGAATAGATGAGTTTACAAACATAATCTTCCTCTTTTTGGGATGCATGAATAATCTCAAACTGCCACACTTCCCAAGATGCTTTTCAGAATATCCAGTATTCAGTATTGAATTGCAGAGGGCCAAAAATTGACAAAGAATATTTTGGTTTTTTTTTTCATTTTTGCTTGCTTGGCATATGCTGAGCCAGGGGAAGGACTCTGCATATTATTTCTAGGATCTTCACCCTTAGCTGCAATGACTGCAAGAGAAGGGGTGTAGGATGGAGAGTTACCTGGTGAATGAGTGAGCGAGAGAGAGAGCCCGGGAGCCTGTACCTGCCCGGCCTTTCCTCTCAGGCCACCCCATGGCCTGTGAATGAATGTTCCACATACTTCTATGCCTAGAGGTCCCAGCTGTTTCTTCACGCAAATGGGGGTCCTTGTTTCTCCCAGACCCCACCAGACACCCGGGACCTCTGGCCCACACCTTCCCTCTTGGACCTGGGTTTCCTCATTGGCAGCATGAGGGATGTGCTAACTGATGAACTTGAAACTTTCTTCCAACACAAATAATTTATGACCATCTTTACCACTGAGGTCGTTATTCGCAAAGTTACACCATTATCTCTGGTGGGCAGATTCAAACCGAAGTCCCGGGTACAGTTTTTTTCTGACACAAAGTGCAGCATTTTACAATGTAGTTTAAGTGCAGAAAGTGAAAAGGCAGCCATTAGAGGCGAGAAAAACAAATAGCGAGGAAAGAACGCCCGTATAAAACTTCAGGGGGATCTTTTTTTTTTTTAAAGGAAGATCATGGGGAGTAGATTTATGTTCTTAGATGCAATGCAAATGCAGGATTTGTACAATACCCATTTATCAGCTTCCAAAGACTTGATTTATGGCCCAGCCTGCCTACTTGGTATTCTGACTGGCTGAAAGTTAACTGACACCACAGAAAGAAATATCCTCCGTCTCATCGCAGGTGACGGGTTATAAATGAGCAAGACTTGATTTTCCGCTCTGGAAAATTAGTGTTTTGAAACCCTCACGAGAAATTAGTCGTTAAAGCTGTTCTCATCTCGACAGCCCGGCCCAGAGCCTGTTGTTCGAGTCATTAAATTTCCTGACTGCGTCGGGCAGGGAAACTTTGGACGTCACTTTAGAATGTTCTACCTTGACTTGCCTGTCTGGATTTCACACCGAATTTTTAGGCAGACTGTGCTCAGGACACGTCCCACAGCTCGTTCCTGCAGATTCTATGTATGAAAAGCGGGGTGACTTGGAACTGGCCTCCAGCGGGTGAGCAGTGCAAGTAGGACCGTGACTGGCCAGCCCAGGGCTAGGCGGCGAGCCCCTGCCTCTGCGCGAGGCGCCACGCTGGCCGCGAGGCGGTGGAAATAACACGCCCAGGCTCCTGCCTCCTCTCCCCAGATTATGTTTCCCACTGCGTCCTGGGTTGGATCGTGTCCCCCACAAAGGTATGTTCAGGTCTTACCCCCAGCCCCACAAATGTGACCTTCTTTGAAAATAGGATCTTTGCAGATATAAACAAGGTAAAGTGAGGCCACGCTGAATCAGGGGTCTAAGTCCAGTGACTGGGGCCCTAGAAGAGGTGGGTGTGTGAAATAAGCCAGACTCCAAAGGAGAGAGAGCGTGTGATTCCACTTACACAAAATGTCTAAAACAAACAAAGTAATAGAGACAGAGGTAGATTTGATGTCACCTGGGGCTGGGAGGGGGAGGAATGGGGAGTGATGGTTTAGACAGGGTTCTGTTTGGGTGATGAAAAGTCTTGGTATGGGTGGTGGTGATGGTAGCACAACATTGTACCTGTAATCAGTACCATGGGAAATTTTGTTATATACATGTGTTACCACAATTAAAAAGAAAGATCTAGCTGGCCTATGGTAAACTTCAATGAGGAAATAATTTGAATTGTATCCATGTAAAAAAACAAAAACAGAAAGAAGAGGGAAATTCAGATACTGACACAGAGAAGAGGGAGCCATGTGACCAAGAGGCAGAGCCTGGCGTGCTGCTGCCACGAGCCAAGGAGCACCTTGGGCCCCAGGAGCTGGAAGAAGCCAGGACCCCCTCCTTCAGGGACTCTGGAGGAGGGAGGGGGCCCTGCTGATACCTTGAGTTTGGACTTCTGGCTTCCAAACATATTTAAGAGAATACGTTTCTCTTGTTCTTGTCAGCCAGGTGGTTGGACTTTGTTACACCAGTTTCCAGAATCACCTGGAGTAAAAAATACAGATTCCCAGGGCCTGACCCTGGGACACTTAGTTCGGTTGGTCTGAAATAGGATCATGAACCTGGTTTAAATGCCTCCGCTACGTTTTTGGTGCAGCAGGTCCAGGGACAGGCATTTGGGATCTGCTGAGAAGCATGGGGTGCTGGCCATTTCCTTTGAGTGGCTGTTGGATGGAGGTATTCGGGCAAAGTGAGGAGTCAGGTGCATTAGGTCTGAGGTCAGGTGCTGTCTCCCCAGTGGGGAGATGACCAAGGATCTTCCCTTTCCTCGCCTCCCACATCTGCCTAGCTACTGTGAATCGTTCTGATTCCACCTCCTTCATGCTTCTTAGCTCCATTGCACACTCTGGATTCTCAAAGCTGCTGCTCTGGTCCAGGTTGGCCTCATCTCTTGGTCTCCCAGCCTCCCCTTTCTCCATCAAAGTCTGTCTTGTGCCCAAGTGAACTTCCCCCAGAATTCAAATCTGATTATAACACCCTTCTGTGGCCAGTCCCTGGGGGTCCCCACTGTGTCCAGGTCCAGGCTCAAATTCTGTAGCAGGGGGCACAAGCCCTTTCCCAGAGTTGCTCCCTTGTTCCCTGGCCACACCTGGCTCCCCCAAGCCTTTGCTTATTCTGCTTCCCGGCCTGGCAGCTCCCCAGGCCACCTTCAGGTCTCAGCACAGCCATCGCTTCCATCCTCGACCTCTGCAGGCAAACGCAGATTTGCCCTGGTCCTACCACCTTGGTTTGCACTCAGCATGTCACTGTCTCCACAGCTCTCAGCTTGGAAGTTTTTGCATATGCAGCCATCTCTTCTTCTAGGCGGGGTGAACCTGAATGATAGAGGCCACGTTTGCCTTGGTGACTGCATATCCCTGGTGGCTGCAAATTAGGGGTGCTTACATTTGTTGCATGAATGCAGGCACCTGGAAGGGAGCCCCAGGGGGAGGATGAGTCTGGAGCTGGTAGGAAGGCTGGGAAGATACAAGGGTGTACCTGAAAGGCCACCCAGGGGGGCAGCTCCTAGCCGGCTCTCCTCTTGGAATTGCCTTAGGTGACATAGGCCCTGCTCACCCACTGAGCCCTGATCATCACTAATTTCATTCTTTTGGGGGAGGCAGGTACTGCCCAGGTTGGTTGGGAGGGGCAACGTAAGGATGCAGGTCTCCAGAGAGCTTCCCAGGAGCCTTCAGGGGGTCCAGGCACCGGCATAGCCTCAGGGAACTTGAACTGGACACCCCCATAGCCAACTTGAGCTTGTTCCATTTCATCCATCCTTGCATCCATGCATCCCCCTGTGGACCCATCCATTCTTTCAGTATTTACTGTGCAGTTATTCTGTGCCAGGCCCTCTTTTATATACTGTGTATACAGCAGAGAACAAGACAGATGAAATTCTTGCCCTCATGGACCACATGTTCTAGAAGCGGGAGAGACATCATGAGCACGCATGCAAACAACCTGGCAACTTCAGCATGTGCTCTTTGCTCTGAACACTGTCATGCTGGATGGTGGCGCAGAGTCACGGGTGGGCACAGTCGGGGAGGGCATCTTAGGAGGTGACCACAGACGGTCAGAGGAGACAACAGGTGAGGCCTGGGAGAACAGGAGGGTCACGTGCAGGTCTCGGCAGGGAGCTGCATTGACCTGGTGAGTCAGGGAGGCGCCTCCGCCGAGCTGAGCTAGTGGAGCAGCGGCCAGGGGTAGTGGGCAGAGCAGAGGGCAGCCAGACGGACCCACGTTCAAATCCTACTTCAGTCCTTCCCCCTCTGCGGGTCTTTGAGAGAGAGGTCCTGACACTGCAGAGCTTTTGCTGCCCTAGATGTAAAGTGGGTGGCTGTGAAGATTAAGTCATAGGCGGAGACAATCCTTGGCCTGGGGTAAGTTCTCAAGCCCAGATATTTCAAAATCTTTTGGCCTAGTGAAAGTCATTGTACTTTTTGCACGAGCATCATAAGACAGGCGAAAAGACAGAGCACCTCGGTTCCGGTAGCCAGGTTCAGGCTGACACCTCTATCTGATTTCAGTTTCATTCCATATTTTTAAAATGCTCCGTGTACTCCCTCTATTATGCATGCCACCCGGCTCTAGTTACTGCGAAAGTAGAAGGTCACATCTTGGCTCTGGGCTCAGAAATATGGCACCTGTCAGGTGTGTGATTTAGAAAGTCAGCCTTCCTTAGTGGGACCATGGCGTAGTAAAAAGCCAATGATTCAATCCACTGCTGCCTAAAAGCTGGGGGACTCTTCAGCGGTTACATTCACGATAAACTTTTTATTAGTAAACTTTCTTAGTAAAATGCCACTGGAACCCTTCCCAGTCTCCAAATAGCCCAGCGGTGGAGGGAGGGGCCCGAGAAGCGGAACAGGAAGCTGCAACCCTGCCAGAGTCAAGAAACAAACAAACAAACAAAAACTTTGGGGAGCAGATGTGGCTCAAGCTGTTGAGCACCTGCTTCCCACACAGGAGGTCCTGGGTTCAGTTCCTGGTGCCTCCTAAAAACCAAAAAACCAAACAACAAGCAGACAGACGTTGAAAAAACCATCCCGGGAGCTGATGTGGCTCAGTGGTTGAGTGCTGGCTTCCCACACACGGGGTCCTGGGCTCAATCCCCGGTGCCTCAAACAAACAAAAACAAAAACAAACAAGCAGCTGGCAAGGGTGGAGGGCAGAAGCACCCGCACCCAGTCTGGTTGGCTTGCAATTCGCAACTTCCCTCTTTTGTCTTCTCTTACTGCTGGCTCTGCTTTTTCCTCTCTCTTTGCCAGCAGTGCACTGGTAAATGCTGAACGACTGGCCCTCCAGACTTACACAAAATCTCCGATGTGCGGTGCCTTGCCTCTTTCCGTGGTGTAAACACTCCCCATGTGCCCTGCAGGTGCAGCTGGGAAGAGAGCAACAGTCAGCTCTCTTGAGCTGGAGCGGGCCTGCCCCAGGACGGCCCCTCCTCGGGGCTGGGCTCCCTGTCAGGCGCTGCGCACACGCACTCCATGTCAACTTCTACTTCACCCTCAGCACCCGCAGTTCCCAGGATAAGGGGCCTGTGGCTCCAAGAGTCCAGGTTTACTCACTGGAGAACGGAGAGCCAGGCTCCGAGTGCTGCCTTCCCTACCCCCGTCCTAGCCCTCTTCTTTCCTCCCTGGATTAGTACTTGCTTCCTAACAGGCTCCATGACTCCAGTTTCCCTGTGGTCTGCCCACAATGCTCCTTTGCGTTGGTTACATCCTCCCCCAGTCCAGAACGAGGACATCATCGATTGCCGTTCCCATCTGCTTCCCTTATTCCACTTATCCATAACAGCCCCATTCAAATCCTGTCTCCTCCCGAAACCCTTCCCAGACCACCTTAGCCCCCTGGGCTCACTCCCTTGTGCTCCTATAGCCTTTACGCCAACCACTTGCTTGACCCTTGGCACCAGGGACCTTTCCAGAGTAATTTCAGGGAAGTGTGGCTGCTACTTAGACCCAATGGCCACCCAGGAGAACACACAGTCTATTTCCTTAACTGTTTTAAACAGCAAATCTCATTCTCTCCCCTGTGCTAAGCTATATTTAACTGCTCCAAAGAGCAAGAGAAGGCAATGTCTCTGTGGCTGGCTGTGGCAGAGAGGTGAATTCTTCTGTTCTCTAGGTCCCCAAATTCATCAGCACTCGATTCTCCAGTGCTGGGGCTGCCAACCCCAGATCAAGCTGACCTGGATGGTCACTGGCTGTGACCTTCAGGTGACACTGGCCAAGCCTTGAAGAAGCTTGGTGACCCAGGAGCACTTGCGTGTTCACAGCCGTCACCTCTGAGCCTGTATTTCTGGTTGCATCTGACACCTGCTCCTGCCAGAGTCCTGACGATGTACGAGCATCGCACGACGGAAGGCGCAGGTGTGTACACCCACACCCCCTGCGTCCTGAATGCCTGGGCTCCCACCCCAGCAACACTCTCCTCGAGCCCAGTCCTTCTCAGACACAGTGACCGTCCATTCCTCACAGGTGATGTCAGGGAGAAAAATTTATGTGAGCACCGTGCTCACTGGAGAAGACAGCTGATGGGCTCTGTGGGGTTTATCTTGATGATGGACTGACCCAGCCTGTGGAATTGCATCAAGTCCACATCTGGCTCTCAGGAGCCAAATGCTCTCTTCTCTAAGAGCATGGGAGGCAGGGAAATGCAGTCTTGGAATGCCCTCCCAGGTGCAGGCAGCCTACCGCTGCTGCTTCAGGTGAAAAGCCAGATGGTTTTATTTCTGGGGCCTTCTAACCCCTTGTGCTTGGCACAGGGCTGGTACATAATAGGTGCTCAATAATTGCTGCCTTGGGCATCATGGAACCTGAGAAATCTACTGATGTGTGTGTGGGGGTGGAGACAGGCAGACGGCCACCACCGGCACCCCTGCTCCCCCCACAGCAGCAGCAGCCCTTCGGTGCCCGCCCTGTGTCCATTCCATTTAATTCCATGTTCGTCAGCAAGCCAGCAAGACAGGCATCGATTCCATTTCGAAGATGAGGAAACTGAGGCTCGCTGAAATCCAGTGGCCCACTCGAGGTCTCATAGTAAGTACAGGGGACGTAGGTTCAGATGGAGCCTAACTCCCAAGCCCACTTCCCATCCGCTGTGCTGCACTGCCTCTTGGGCAGACCCCAGGGACTTGGTCTGGGAAATTCTGTCCCCGTGGTGAGTGCGCACAAGCTCGGCTGGTGTCAGCAGGCTGTTGGGCAGCCTTGGGCGATAGAGAAAGCCCAAGATGGGTTGTGCACCTGCGGCTGGGCTACAAGCTGCTTGTCCAAGGATGCACTGCACAGCAATCCAGCTCCTCATTTCACGATGGGAATAATAATATGGCATGCCTCCCAGAGTGGCCATGGAAGTTTAGTCACATCGAAAACATTTTAATAGTACATGGCACATGGCAAGTGCTCCATAAAGATGCTGTTTGCTTTTCCTCTGAACACACTCTTATCAACACATCCTTATGGGATGCTGCGGAAAAAACAAGAACTGAAGAGTTGAGCAGACGTGGGGTGTGGGGCCCGTTTCCACCACTAATTAATGATAGGACTGGAGCTGAGGGCTGGAGAGGGACGTGGTGACGAGAAGTGCCCTACCCTCCTACAAGGCCCCCTCATCACCTGAAAAGGGGAATCACAGCAGCTTCTTTGCAGGGCTGCTGGGTAACGGAAGTAATGGATGGAAAGAGGCCAGCACAGGACCTGGAATTCAGTGTGACCCTGAGCTGATAGCCTTTGTGATGAGTTGGCTGTATTCTGAGAGCCAAGCCTGACAAATACTGGAATCAAAATGTCACCATCAAACGTGCCCACTCAGTGGAATTCCACGTGCCCACTTGACTCTCGCCCATACTTTGTTTTCTGACAGAGGCAGATGCCAGAGGAGATGGAGGCTCTGAGGAATGAGCTAGTTTCAAGAGCCTCAGGCAGTGTCTCGTCACCTGTGCTCCTTCAGTGCACACCAGGTTACTTCCACCTGCCAGTACCTGCTTTCCTTGCCCCAGAACCTGGTCTGGCAGCCAAAGCCCTTCGCTCACCTAGGCGACAGCCTGGATGTGCCAGGAGCAACCTTCAGCCCGCAACTGCTGGGCACAGGCGTGTCCATGGCCCGGTCCTCCTGGGGCACGGTGAGCTGAGGTGCGGGCCTGAGCTCCATCCCCGCGCTGGCTACCGCAGCCCTGCGGAGCTTGCTATCAGGGTTCCCTCCCTGCCTCGGTTCCCTGCCTCCCCCCCACCCTGGGTTCCAAATGAACCCTTAGCACCCAAATCCTCATCTCACAGGCTACTTCCAGGGAATCCAAACTCAGGCAGTTGCGTCCACTGAATTCCTCTCAGACGGCAGCTAATTCAGCTGGAAACAGCACAAAGTGACTTCACCAGGGAAGAGTGACGAGTTCATCCCAATGTCTCAACACTATGGGAGGAAAGTTGGGCAGACAGGATCTCTGGGAGTGAAAATCCAGAGAAAGGGATCTGGTGGAATGGACAGGGAGGGCTTTTATTTATTTTTTTAAAGATTTATTTTTAAAATTTATTTCTCTCCCCTTCTCCCTCCCCCCCACTGTCTGCTCTCTGTGTCCATTCGCTGTGTGTTCTTCTGGGTCCACTTGTATTCTTGTCAACAGCACTGGGAATCTGTATCTTTTTGTTGCATCATCTTGCTGCGCCAGTTCTCCGTGTGTTCAGTGCCACGCCTGGGCAGGCTGCGCTTTTTTCACGTGGGGCGGCTCTCCTTACAGGGTGCACTCCTTGTGCATGGGGCTCCCCTATGTGGGGGACACCCCTGCGTGGCAGGGCACTCCTTGCACGCATCAGCACTGCGTGTGGGCCAGCTCCATACGGGTCAGGAGGCCCTGGGTTTGAACCCTGTACCTCCCATGTGGTAGACGGACGCTCTATCTGTTCAGCCAAATCCGCTTCCCAGGGAGAGCTTTTAAAGAGCTACCTCAGCGTGGTCAGGGCAAGAAGGGAGTGGAGCCGTTAATCAGCAGACCTCCTCCCAAGCCTGCCTCTACAAACCCGAATGCAGCCCTGGAGGAAGGCAGTGTCATTCCCACTTACAGGTGAGGAAACCGAGGCACTGAAAGGCTAAGGGATGTCATAGTGACCTGTGAGAAGTAAATGAGAAAATGTCCGCCCAGACTCGGGCCTTGGCTGGTGGGAGATGCCCATTAGTGATCACTTCCTGTTTTTCCTGATCTGACCATGTGTGTCCTTTGCAACACTGGCCTGGGCCCACTTCTTAGGGCCTTGAGTGGGTTTTATGGGACAGAAGAAAGGTAACAAGCGGCTCTAGTGTCTGATAACAGTGAACTTGGCAATTCAGACCTGTCCTCCCACTGGACACAATGTAAAAAACTAAAAAACAAGATAAAAAGAAAATATGGGGAACTAGCCAGGACAGGTCAGAAGATTCTAGGAAAGCAATCAGCCCAAACCCTTATTTCCTCAATCCCTTCAGGGCCATTACCCCATTTCAAGGGGAGTCTTAGAGAGTTTTGCAAGTAACGATGTCAATCAGAAAATTCAGCAATTTCCAAAGAGGTTTTGATTGTGGGAAGAATGAGCAAACTAGAAGATTGTACCTATCCAACTAAACAATCATTAAAGAGGCCAACGGGGAACGAGAAAGTGGGGAAAAGACCAGGTTTTCCCAGCTTTACGGAAAACAAAATGAACTCAGCAAAATGGAAGTTTGTATTGAGAGGATGCTGCAGGTAAATTGCCATCTACTTGGGGATAATTTTAATAATCCCTGATAAAGCATTCATTGGATTGGAAGGAAAATGATCATGTGTTGGGAAGGGGGTGGGTAATGGACATCTGTTGGGTCTTCTTTGCCCACCTGACACAGCATCCCTTTCCCCTTCGTTTAGGTAAAAGCACTCCGATGGCTGCTCCTCTCCCCCATTCCAGTCTGCCACTAAACTCTACCCTTCCCTAAATGGTGGCCCCAACACAGATGAGGTGGTCGTCTTCACCTTCAAATCCCTTTCCTGGCCTGGCATGACAACGGTTGGGGCCGAGCACATCTGTGATCCTGCTAATCAGGAACCCACCTGCCGTGACACCTGCTTGTCACCTTTCCCTTTCAATTTGTGTGCTGCCACTAGCTTTCCAACACATGTTGACTTTTGCTTATGTTTGCCAGAGTAAATTTCAGTGGCTTGCGTCCCACTCCAAAAGGTGGAAAAGGCCATTTTGGAAACAGGGCATTAATGGAAAATGTGTTTTCCTGATGCTGCCACTGTCCTTAGGAGAGGCACCAGGGCCTCCCAGTCCAGAGCCCTTGGCTCTGGAGTTAAAATCCCAGCTTCCTCACCCCAAGTAGAAATACTTGAAAATGTTAAAACAACTCTCTGCAGGAAATCCTGGCACCGCCTGCCTGGCCAAGGTCAACCAGGATAAAGCGGACACTTCTTGAAACCGACAAACACGCTCGAACCCTCGGCCAATCCCAACCAAGCACAGATGTGAACCTCTGACGAGAAAATAAGACATTGTGTTTAGTCGTAAGTACAGGGGTGGCCCAAGTGATCCTTCCATAGAATTTAATATTTATGCCAGCGTGAACTCATAGCAATAAAGCTCCATTTCCCATCTTTTGTGGAATGAGGTGGGGGCATTTATGAGCCAAGGCAGACACGAGGGAAAGAAGAAGTACACTAAATGATGGCAATAAAAATCTCGCTTTCCAACCTAGCTGCCCCTTCATCCAATCCCATCTGGAAAGTCCTTGCTCAGCAAATAACAATTACCTGAGATTACAAATGATGTTAAGAAACAGATGGGCAGTCGGAACACACTGATGCTTTTCCTTTCTCTCAAAAAAACAACAGAAATGGAAAAAGGCAGTTGGCAAACACTTGAATTAGGAATTAAAGATAAGAACCAATTCTCATTAAAGATGAATATAGATGTGCCTCATCAGGGACCTCTCCTTATAGGAGATTAAGAAACCATTTCCCAATTCTGTCTTCTATTAAAAAGCTACTGAACGTAAAACAAATCCGTAGGCTCCAGGATGTCAAGCTTTCTGCCTATTTAATGCACGAATATGCAACAGCTCCTGCATCTAGTTCGTGTTTCTAATATGTGTTATAGTGTCTATAAACGATGTTGAGAATGTTTTTAAACCATCCCTCCTACCAGTAGTTGAGAATCTATATCAATGGGCGAAACGGCTCAGCCTTAGTTCCAGACTTTCGGCATCGTGTGGCTAGTCACTGGGTATTTGCAGAGCCCCCCATTGTGGGCACATGGGGCACAGATTCCCCCCACCCAAATACTCCCTGTGGCAACACCCCTGTGAGAATTCGGCAGGAGACTCAGGTGACAGCCACTGTGGACAACACCCAACAATGCTGTTGTTTTTAATGCAGCTACACATTCCTGAGAGTGTAGATTTCACATCTGTTAGGTCTTCGTACCACTCAATGAAGCAATCTGATCAAGGACAGGCACTGCAATGGCCCTTGAGGCAGATCATACAGGAATGTGATCCTTGTCATTTCCAGAAACCACAGAGAGAGCCCGAAGTGCCATTTAATATCAGGTGGCCTGTAGCATCTGTTGTCCCTTCTTTTGGTAGGACCACTTGGCCTTTCCTTTGGTCAGCCTCCCCTCCTGCACACTGACCCCAGGGCCTGGCCGGGACAGCTCCTGCACCCACTCCCCTGGCCACCATCCTGGCCAGGGATTGGTATGGGCTGGATGAGTGATCCGCTCTGGACCAGCGAGAGCCATGTCCTGGAAGTCTGCTGGAAGCCCGGGAAGGAAGAGTGGACTGGGGAGCTAAGACCTGGAGCCATCTTCTGCATGAAGTCAAGGACTCTTGGGGAAGAAAGCTGATACCAAAGAAAGCAGACCCAAGGAGAGAGAAGATTCCAGAGAGCTGATGTCCCTGGCATGCATGTCCTGATGGGCTGTTCCCACCAAGGGCTGTTCTTATTTGAACATTTCCCGTGCATGCTCAGGTCCAACTCCACCTGGATTTCCCAGTGATGTGAGCTCATTGACATTTTTTTTCCCTTCTCATTCATAACTAAGAGTCATGGCTGATAAGTGAATCTACTGTTTATGGGAGTGAAGTTTTAATAAGCTTTTCTTGGACATGAAAATGAAACTTTTTTTTGGTGGAGGGAAAATTCCAGAAAGGCAAGTCTAATTGACATGTGCTTCCCTTCTTTGAAACCCCTTCCACTCCCAAGTCTGCATGAAAGAATGTAATCTCCATTAGCAGCTGCCTGCTTCATCAAGAAGAAGTGTCAGGGAAGTGGATTTGGCTCAACAGATAGAGCGTCCACCTACCATATGGGATGTCCAGGGTTCAAACCCAGGGCCTCCTGACCCATGTGATGAGCTGGCCCACATGCAGTGCTGATGCACGCAAGGAGTGCTCTGCCATCCAGGGGTGTCCCCTGCTTAGGGGGGAAAAGGACTGCGCCCTGTAAGGAGAGCCATGCAGTGTGAAAAAAGTGCAGCCTGCCCAGGAGTGGTGCTGCACACACAGAGAGCTGACACAGCAAGATGACGCAACAAAAAGAAACACAGATTCCCGGTGCCACTGAAAAGAATACAAGTGGACACAGAAGAACACACAGCAAATGGACACCGAAAGCAGGGGGTGGGGGGTGGGGGGCAAGGGGAAAGGGAGAGAAATAAAAAAAAAAAAAAAGAAGAAAGAAGGGTCAAAAGAACTTGTTTCTCAGGAAAACAAGCCACCCTCTGCAGGAGTTCCATTTCCCAGTCACATGAAGGAGATGAAAGATGATGGCGAGAGGGCAGAGGATTAACCACATCTCGTGGGTAGGGGATCATCGCACTCTGATCAACTGATCTGTCGTGAGGCACTTGAGCGTATTAGAGCATTAGCTAAACCCTGGCGAGGTGACTGCAGGCAGCTCTTCCCAGCCTGGCTTGATCCTTTGCCGTGGGGTGGGATAGACTGAGGCTACAGCACACGGTTTCCTTGCTACCTGGCTTGAACTATGATCATTGCATTAGTGAAAAGCCTGAAGGACTAGGATTATTTGAACGAGGGGTATGTAGCCTGAATCACACCAGTGTCGAAAGCCGTGGCTCTCGCTGCCTCAATGTTTCTTTAATAGGGGCTCAGAAGCTCCCTGTCACTTCAAAGTCACTTTATGGAAAGCTTTCACTACTTTAATAAAAATCCAGGTGATGCCCCGGCAAACCTAATGTTGGCGAGTGTTTCGAAGTGCAGTGCTGTTTTGCACACCTCTCTATGTTTTATTATGTGCATATTTAGCACAATATGTGGCAGGTACGCTGCTGTGTGGTAAACTGAACAGGAAGTCTAGCAAAGCAGAGCAAAACAATGTCTACAGTAACAATGAAAATCAAGGGAAAATATAGCATTTTTCCAGGAAAGGGGAGATGTGGAGATAAATTAAATAATGTAGGTAAAATATGAAAGGCGGCCCAAATCCCTGCAGCCGGGAGCCTTTGCCTTCTGACCTGTGCAGGCTCAGCAGCTGGGTTTGCCCGTACCTCAAGGAGCTTGCCCAATAACCCCCAATCAAATGGGGGACAGAGACCGCTGCTTTCCTGATTCTTGACCCAGGATACTTCCTTCTCAGACGTGCAATTCATTACAGCAGAGAACAGGGAGTTTTACTTTGCCTGCATTTTTTAAAAGGTAGTGCCTCATTCTCTGCTGCACCTATTTGCGCAAAGACCCCGTTTCTGAATCTGAATCAGGCTTGTCACACATCAGGTCCGCCGTCCTGGAGTTGGGTCTTCACCAGGTTGAGAGAACTTTGAAAGCTCTGATTGCTATTATAATGCACAGATTCTCCTTTAACCACCATCAGGCCCTATTAAAAAGGTACTGCCTTGATTTTTAAAAATTACCTTTATTAGAAAAGTTGTAGGCATGCCCTGCCCCCCCATCCACAGTTTTCTCAATTACTAAGACTTGCATGCCTGCCCTGAATTTTAAGGATGCCTGTGAAGTCACTGAAAACCTACCAGCCCCACCAGCACCCTGCCTTCAGGGAAGTTTGACACCTGAGCTGACCACATTGAGCGAAAGCCCCCAGAAACAAGCCAGTTCCCAAGCACAGCTATTAAGCCTGTAGCAGGTGGGTGGCAGAGAGGGGCTCTTCTCCCCTCAGCCACCCGCCTGCTCATTCAACATCGCTGCTCAAGAACGAGGTAGGTGGACTATTGAAATATACTGGGTATTTCGAAATCTCCCCAGTCCCCAATCCACAGAAGCTTCTTACGGGGGCGCCCCAGGGGAGGGACGTCTTCAGCTCTTCTCCCTCTGGCCGCATTCACCAGAGCAGCCCCTGGCCCCAGCCTGGCGGTCACCAGGACCCAGGTGTCCTGGCCGAGGAGGGAGGTCTCTCTCGTTTGGAGCCCACCCTGGTTTGGCCCACTGGGCCGCCTCAACCTTCACACATTGCAAGACGGTGATGGCATTTGTCCCCCACTCGTTTCTTTTCCCATCCTAGCTTCTCCCATTGGGCCTCATGTGTCAGGATGTTGAGTTCTTAGTAACACAACAATGGCCTCCTCGCGCCACATTTGTTGAATTTGAATCCATCGTGACCCGTTTTAATCCCATTTTAGAGATGAAGAGTCTCAGGCCTAGGGAGGGTCAGCCAGTTTCCCAGGGCTGGGGGCAGCCCAGCTCTCTCCAATCCTAGGTCAGAACCTCTTCTCCAGGTGGCCCTCCTTGAGTTGGCCAACGTCCAATGCTGTCCTAAGAGTAGACGCACAGAAGCTCAGCAAGCTGATGTACCAGGGGCTTAACTTCACGCTGGCTGTTGGACCCTGAGGTCCTCTTAGCTCTACCCTACAGTTTCTAAGTAGCTTCCAGATCCTTAATAGATGTCTTGAGTTGTCTTGAAGCCAGGTCTCTTGTTCTGAGTCAGACGTCATGGAGCCAAGTTTCAGCATGTTGTTCTAGCACAGGGTTCCCCACCCCAGTACTACCGACATTTGGGACCAGACAACTCTTTGCTGTGGGAGGCCGTCCTGTGCATTATGGGATTTGAACAGCACCCATGGCCTCTGCCCACCAGTTGCCAGTAGCACCCCCACTTCCTCCCATCAGTGCTCTAGACATGGCCAGATGCCATCCGGGGGACAGGACCATTCCATTAAGGACTACTGTTCCAGCGTGTTTCAGTTAGCTAAAGAAGGGCCATTTGATTTTTGCTATTTGAAGGAATCTCAGACTCTGGAGGAATGAATAATGTTCTTAAAAATCTCTGTTCTTTCCATGTAGGCAGACAACTGGAGACAGGTGGATATAATGAACTGAGAAAGAGATAGTCAGGAGGCGAGAACGACACATCGCAGAGATTTCACTGTGTGTCTGACCTCAAAATGCAGAGCGAGCATTTGGACTCTATTACATAGGGTGATAAAGCCCACAGATAAAATGTTTACTTCCTTGTAGCAAAAATTAAATTATTCATTTCATTCTCCCGCCATCATGCGTGGCTAGCTCTGGACAAAAACAAATGGGTCTGGTGACAAATGTGCTTTTTTGAGCCTCGCTGGGGTAGCAAGGGAATACTAGCTTTCTAAGCAATTAAATAAATGTTTATTGGGTGTTTGCTATGTACAAGGTCCTCCTGGGGGCACGGGAGATAGAAGGAAGATTAAGATCCAGGTCCTGTGCACCACGGCGTGGGGGATGTTAGGTGGGGATGATGGAAGGTGGGCAGTATTGACCAGAGGGGGAGTTTATGGGTACTCTCGGGGACTGGAAGAGGGAACTATATGAGGGTTAGTGTATTAGGGCCCTACAACTGCTGTAACAAAATACCATGATCTTAGTGGCTTAAAGCAACTCACATTTATTATCCTCCCATTCTAGAGGTCAGAAGTCTAAAATCAAGTTATCAGCAGGGTTGGTTCCTTCTGGACGCTTTCGGGAGAATGCTTCCTTGTGTTTTCCAGCTCCTGGAGGCCATCTACCTCCCTTGGCCCATGGCCTCTTTCTCTCCTCATTCTGATCATCACACCTTTCTGACACTGGCAGGCTCCCTGACTCCCTTTTATAAGACCCCGAGATGAAATAGGGCCACGTGGATAATCCAGGAGAATCTCCCTATCTGGAGATCCCTGACCCATCTGCAAAGCCCCTTTCGCCAGATGAAGTTACAGATTCACAGGTTGGGGGGGGAGTGATTAGGACGTGGACCTCTTGGGGGGGGACATTGTCCTGCCCCTCCCTCCCAGCTAGTTTATAGGAAAAGAAGGTACAAAGGCTACAAATTCAGGGAAGAGGACACCCATTCCAAAAGCAGACAAGGCTGAGAGAAAGCAGCTCTAGGTGTGAGTACATGGCACATGGCGGGGATATACTTAAGGAAGGTATGGCAGTTTGGTATTGTTTATGAATTCCAAAAATAGATACTGGATTGTGTTGGTAAAATGGTCTGTTCCTCTGGGCATATTAGGTTGTATTAGATTCAGAGGTTTCACTTTTACTTTATTAAATCAAGATTAGGGCTTTTTCTTGACCATGTCAAAGTCCTATCCCCATCGCCCCCCAACCCCTGCCTTATGGGCTATATAAATGGGTACTCAATCAAAGACAGGGAAGTAAATACATGGAGAAGGAGAACACAGAGAGTTTAGTTTTGGACACTGGAGCCCCAGGGAGAAAGCTAAGTCGTTTGCCTGATAGTTTGCAGCTGAAGAGAACAGAGCCCTGAACAGTTGAGAAAACCCGGAAAGAAACAAGCCCCAGGGGAGGGATGAGCCCTATGCCAGCCCACAGCTGAGATCAGAAGAAGCTGGGACCATGGAGACTTAGGAGGAAGAGGAAGGCTGAACCCTCACAGAGACTGGCAGCCATCTTGCTCCAACACGTGGCAACAGACTTTGGTGAGGGAAGTAATTTACTCTTCATGGCCTGTGACTATAAGCGTCTACCCCAAAGAAATACCCTTTATAAAAGCCAACATTTTTCTGGTATTTTGCATAAGCACCCCTTTGGCTGACTAATACAGAAGGTGAAGGGGTGACTGCCTCAACCCCACTTCCAGAAAACTGGACAACCAGGTGCTAATGCGATTTTAATGGGAAGAACCCACTCACTAGTACTGGAGAGCGTGCGTTCTGATGCTGTCCTGGGGAGAGGTCTGGGAAGCACAAGGGGAGTCTGGGCTACAAAGGGTGAGGTCACCAGGGCAAGGGGTCTCTGCTTTCCCCATCAACGCATTACTTCTCCCACGTCTTTGGGAGGATCTGTGGGGAAAATGCACCCTGAATTTGTTGAGTCACATTGTCTTGTTCTATCCATCAGTCCCAACAGCCAGAAGGAGCCTTGGGTTGGGAAACAGGGCTCAGTTTCCCTGGTGCCTTGTGCAAGTTGGTTTGGGGCAAGGGCAATTTTGGCAGCTGCTGGTTAGATTGTGCTCCCTGCCCTTTGCCGAATAATAGGAAGTTGGGTTCCCAGAGAAGGTGCAGGCAGGGTAGAAGAAAGAGAAATTATCGTTATTTCTCAAAATTCTGTTTTCCCAGCTCCATTTTTGCCTCCAGGGACTGTCAACCATGGTGTGCCCCATTTAATTTAATTTTATTCTTTCATCTTGTCCTTCCTTTCTCCCTCCCCTTTTCTCTCTTTCCATTTGTTCACTCAATGACTATTGACCAGCTGCAGATCAATAGTTCAGTGATGAACGTCAGAGCATACTTGGGGTGCATGAGGGCTGGTCCTGCCTTACAGGAACTCAGATGAGGGGAGAAGAGTAGACCGGGGGTCAACAATTAATTTTTAAATTGCAATGATTATGTTTATTTTGAAGTGTATTGCAAGACCATAGCTAGCACATCGCAGATATTATTGCTTAGGGTGAATCTAAGTTAGAAAAAAAGGCAAATCAATCTAAAGTCATTAAAAGCACTAAAGCACTAAGTGAATAATATATAGCTTTTGATAAATGAAAGTGACTTGGATAAGACAACATGGAAATGACTAAAATAAGAAAGAAGGTAATCGTGACCTAAGAAATATACAGAACATAACGGGGAGGGGAGGTCAAGGAGAAAGGGATCACTTCCTACCCACCAGGATTGTGATGGGAGAGACAGGGAGGGAGAGATTTTAAGAAGGGTGACAGTCAACATAGCCAAGTTCTAGACCGGGAAACACGTATGGCATGCTTGGGAGGAAGGGCACTGTTGGGGATGTTCAAGTACCGACATGTGAGCTTTTGTGTCCATCATTCAACCTAGTCCTTAAAACAATCAGAGTAGACACGCTGGTTGTCTGCCCAGCGTTCACTCACCCTTCTGGGTAGGCGCTGTCATTCTACTATGGCTTGATCCCCATTTTCTTGTGTTCTTGGTGGGACCTTCTCTCCTCTAGCCAAATGGTGAAGTGAGTTCAATATTTAAGGCAAAGTTCTAAAAGGACTTTCAATCCTGGAAAAGTACAATGTCAGCAGAGAGACATAAGAATGAAAAATACTTGGAGTGGAGAGAGGGCAAGGCTCAGTGGTTGAGTGCCTGCTTTCCATGTACAAGGTCTGGGGTTCAATCCCTGGTATCTCCTAAAAAATGATACTTGGGGATGATTCATCATAATTGCAAGGACCTGAAGACACTGTCTGTCTCAGAAACCCAAATCATTGAGGCAGCTCAACTCTGTGGTCTTCCTGAAGGCTGCTTTATCATCTTTTTGTGTCTTTCAGCTTCCTAATAGTGCATGCGTGCATGTGTGTATGTGTGTGTGTTTTTCCTAAGTTAATCAGGGTTGGTGTCTGTGGTTTGCAATCAAAGAACACCAAATGATAATATGGCCTGAAACAGTATGTTAGAACTTGCTGTTATTTTATAAGTAAGCAAATAACACTAGAAGGTTCACTAAGTCCCCCAAGCCATGCAGCTACTGAACAATGTAGCAGGGCTCTGAAGTCAGGTCCATCTGACTCCCAACCTGTGTGGACTTTGGGGTCTCTGGCAGAATCTTTTTTCCATATGCTCCTTCCATCCAAAGATGGAGTCTCACTGCCTTCCCCTAGAAGACGGGCCAGGTGGTACAACTGCTTGGATGAAGAGAATGAAGCAGAAGTGACCCTGTGTGATTTCTGAGCCAGGTCATATGAGGTCCTGTGGCTTCCACTGTGCTCTCACTTTTGGGACACCCACCCTTGGAATCCAGCCGCCATGATGTGAGGAAGCCCCGGCTGCACAGAGAGGCCATGTGCAGATGTTCTGGCAAGAGCCAGCTTTAACTGCCAGATAAATGAGCAAAGAAGACTTCCAGTGATTTTCGCTCCCCACTTTTGGGGTTTCCAGTTGAGGCCTCAGACATTGTGTTGCACAGGTAAGTCATTCCCACTGTGCCCTGTTCATAATCTGGACCCACAAAACCCACAAGAGACAATAAATGATGCCATTTTAGGCCATTAAGTATTGGGGTGACTTGTAAAGCACCGACTGGATCTGCAGCAGGCACTCAGGCTTAGGACAGATCTCCTCCTTGCCCTGCCTAGCCGTAGCCCCTGTTTTACAAAGTTCAAGTCAGGATGGAGTGCTATGGATCAGTGGTGTCCGAAGGAACCCTGGGGATCACTTGGCCCAATCTTGCCCTCCTCTCCTCTTCAGGATCATGGGTGGAATTGATGGTGCCACTCTGGGCAGGGGCTCCAATAGTAGGCTGAGGTGCCTGCAGTGCACTCAGTCTGCATAAGAAGAGCTGAGAGTTGGTTCTAGGAGGTGAGTGAGGACACCAAGAAAGGGTGCCAGGCAGGAGCCCTGGCACAGAACAGAGAGGGAGAGGAGATGAGCTAAGAAGCTGCACCAGGAGCCTGAAGGAAGGCTGATTACCTGGGGTCAGGACAGTGCCTTTAGATCTGGAAGGGAAGGGCAGGTGATGGTGTGGACACCCAGGAACGGCTGCCCAGAGAGCAAACAGCTCCAACCAAGATGGACCCGAGGTGCAGGGGTGGGACAAAGACGCAGGGCAAGTATGGTGGCTGCAGGAGGTCTGGAGACAAGCGGCAAAATTCAGGAGACATTTGGAAGACAGAGCCACCAGGATGTGGAGTGAAGGAGCCGGAGGATGCTTTACCAACACGAGGAACGCTGGGGGTCCAGGTGAGGTTGGCTCGAGTGGAGCTGTCCAGCGGAAATCCTTTATATGGCAAACGGAGCAGGAGAGAGGACTGAGCTCCAATTACACACTCGGGAGCTGGAAGCACGCCCACAGTCTCATGGGCATTCGGCATGTGGACCCCGTGCTGGGCAGGAGCAGGTAAAGCTCCATGGGGACGAGCACGACAAGGGCAGTGGGCTCAAGGCCAAAGGAGGATGAGGAGCAGCTGGACGGAGGGGAAGAGTGGACCACTAGAGGGGGCACTGCGGAGCTGGAGATCTAGGGTTGGTGGAGGTGTGGGTGCTGGTAAGGTCTACAGCTCAGTTAGCCCAATTAGCTCATCTTTGATTCCTTTGACAGGCTCAGCTGACACGGGCATGGCAGACTTTCCCGACAGAGTGCCAAGCTCTCCCACCTTGCTGAGTCTAACCATCTGTGTGCACTGCCTGGTTTGGAATCACAGGATTTCGAAGGGTGGGATTCCGTCCCTTCACCTAAGCAGGTTTGGGTACATATTTGCCAACCACAAAAGACAGGGGAGGGGCAGAGTCTCTGGTCTTTCTGATACAGTTCATTTATTTATGACTTCACATTTAGCATCTGTCCAGCTTGCAGCACATTGTGTTACTTAACTTCCTTTCAGTCTCAGTCTTCTCACCTGGGAAACAGGAATAGCCATGCTGCTCTCATAAACGGTGTGCAGATTTACAGAGTCAGGGGCGAGAGAGAACTTGGCACAGTGCCTGCAATATTAGCAGCTGTTTAATATGCTGCTTGTTAAGTGAACGCGTCATTAAGACGTTTCCTTAACGGGTCGTAACTCACACACAAGGGTTAATACCCCAAGGACCATAAAAAGCACATATGGTGATTTCCTTTCTACAGTTAGAAAGCTCCAGGCCTAGCATACAGCAGGTTCCTAATAAATACTGGTTGATTGAACCACTGAATGGACAGACACGTGAATGCTGTGTCTGGTTTTCCCTCTGTACACAGCACGAGTGGCTCATATAGGATGCCACCCACTTCCCTCCTTTTGCCTCACCCCCAGTACTGCTGAGAGGCCACCCACTTAGGGCCAAAGTTGCCCCAAATGAGGTATGTTTGGGCCATTTGTCCATTACTCATCTTCTTCCAGGCTGGCACTGCTGGTTTCTAGGTGCCATGCTGAGAAGCAGCGGAAGGTAACACAACATCTCTACCCATTTCTTATCCACAGTAGAGAAGTCAAGGCCAGCCCCACCCTTGACGGTGTCTAAACATACACTAACCCCACTGCTGGTAGAGCTAGCACTGGCCTCCCCTATCCCTGAAGGCACAAGCCCCAACTCAGAAGCCATAGAAGACGCTTGCTGAGATCTTGGAATGGCAACGGGCTCGTGAGCTCCACAGCAGGAGAAACTCTGGGTGGACCTGCCACTTCTTTGCTGTGTGATGCCTGAAGAACATGTGCCATGCTCAGCCTCAGCTGCGTTGTCTACCAAACGGGAACAGTAAGACTCGTCTTAGTGTTGTTGGGAGATGAAATGATAAAATGTGTATCAACTGCCTGGCACTTGGTGCTCACTCAAGAAATTTAATTCTCTTATTGTCAGATTCTCTTCTGATAGCATTGGTTTTCTTTTTCTTTCTTTCCTTCTTTTTAAAAACACCATAATTCTTATAAAACCTAGTTGCCTAGTTTATTTTCTGGAAGGATTCCTAGAGGCAGCTACAATGACCACAATATAAGAGTCTGAAAGCACAAAAGACCGAAAAACTCTTAAGTAAAGCATTGCTTAGGTTCATTTCTTAACTAAGAATGAGTACCTTAAATAGCCGTAACTTCCATTTTCATGCTCTCAAAATCAGGGAAGCACAGAGGTTTAGAAACCTCATCAAAGTTTACCAAGGCACAGGCCTTGAAGGGGTGAGCTTCCCTTCCCACAGAAAGTCTATCTGAACAAAACAGCAGGTCATTCTCCAATGATGCCAGAAAACGTGGATGTTTTCGCACGAATGTCCCAGAAAGTTCAACCCCAGGGAGCACAGGGAGCAGCCACGGGCTGGAGGAAAGCTTTGGTTCCATGTAACAAACAGCATGATTTCACTCACATGCTGAAACTGTTTTCCTGAAATTGGACCCTTATTACTAAGTTAATAGAAAAAAAATTCCAATTGAATTTGGAAGATTTTTTGCTATGACGGTAACATTACAGTTTCAATTTCGTGAAAAATGAGCACTGAAGGCTTGCAACAATTTTCTACTGGAGCTTAGATTCAATTTTAGGAACAGTCCCTGAGTAATTGGCAGGGGAGGACTACTTAATTCCTGGAAATGCACTGATGGGGAAACGGCGCCGTCGTGGCACTGAGGCATGGAGCGGGCAGGGCTGTCGCGAGCTGGTTCCAGAATGATTCCCTGGCTGGCGCGGAGCAGCCTGTGCTCTGAGCTGGGGGCGTCTGGGTGAACCCACATTTCCCTGGACACCAGAACTTTTCCTACCTGGGACATGAGTTTCAGCATGTCATTGGTGCAGAGCATGGAATTTGAATAATGCGACACCCAGGTGGGACCTACAAGGCATTGTATTGTCCCCTTGGGGGTAACTTATTATTTTTTGTTCATCAAACCTGCTGTCCTCACAACCTAAGCACCCTGGATTAAAAGCTCCACCTGAGAGAAGACAGTTGAACTACACACCCATTCCTTAACTCATCCTGAGGCAGTTTTATTTCCCCAGCCCATTGGGAAATCACAGCTTCAGGTGAAAAGGGGAAACGCTGCTCAAATCCCCTGAACGTTTTTGAACCACAACCAAGGCTGAGTCTGGGCATGCTGTGAAATCGGGTGAAGGGTCCTTGTCATTTTTCATGCGCTGAGAAATGTCTTTGTAGAACTTACAAAGGAACAGCCTTTTTCATTTCTCCTTGTTAAAAAAGTGCTGTGTGTAGGGTTATCTGGCTGGGTTTCGGGATGATATAGTTTGTGCAGCTGATGGATGTTGTGACAGCCGAGAGGGACACAGCCCAGGCAGGAGTCACTCATCCCTGTCGCCCGCACACGCAGGGCTTGTGGTCTAGACCCGCATTTGAGTTCTTGGAGACTGGAAAAGGAGAACTGTGACCTCCGAGTTCATCTGCAGTGCGACAAGATGGTTCTTTCTGCAATTACCTTTGTTCCTCACTTCTTTAAAAACTATTTTTCTGTTTATACCAGTAACACATTCAGTGTTCAGTGGTGCAAACTTGAAAATATAAAAAAGCATGAAGAAAAATTAAAAAACCACACAATGACAGGAATCTGAGTGAATTACTCCTAACTTCATGAGTTAGTATTTTCTGAGATATTTTCCACATGGGATTTCCCAAATTGGGATCATATCGTTTACCAACTTTGATCTCCTGCTTTTCCTACTTCCTGTGTCAGGAACAATATCGCTGGGCATCAAAAGTTCTTACAAAACCCAGGTTTAATGGCTGTGTATTATTCTATCACAGGGTTGCCCCCTAATTTGTTTTCCCAGCCTCCTGCCATTGGACACTGGGGTTGCTTTGCAACTTTTTGCTGCCATAAATAAGACGTCAGTGAGCAACTCTGTACCTAAATCTCCACCTGCTTTCGTGTACATATGTCATTAACAACATTTCTGATTATTGTTTTGAGATACATTCCCAGGAGTGGAATTTCTGGTATCAAAGAGAATGATTGTTGGTAAAAAGTTGATACATATGCAGAATGTCTTTCAGAAAGTTTGCACCAATTTATATTTCTGGCCTGTTTCTTTTAAAGCCCTGCTCAACATGGTGTGTTTCCTTGTTGCAGGAACATGGTTCTATTCCAAGAAGTGGAAGGCCCAAGGAAGAAAGCTCTTGTTATTCTTGTCACTGGAACCCAGGAGACGCAGGCTCCCAGGCACATGCTGTCCAGTTCTGAGATGCCAGCCTCTACATTCATGGGTGGCTCCCAGGTGCTTCTGCAGTTCCCTCTCTGCCCACCTCCACATGCACCCTATGTCAGTGTGGTCACGAGCTGTCTTTATGCAGTCATAGGTGTGGCCCAGGTGAGCACTGGGAAGGCAGATGGGAGCCCCAAGGGCTGTGGTCTCTGCCCTCTGCCCTGGCTTAGTGGAGATGAGAAGCCCTCTCCTGGCAGGACAGTGGTGTTTGCCCCCTGGACACAAAGGCAGCCTACATCTCCTAGCATCCCTTGAAGCTGGGTTGGGGCCTTGACTCTGGTCAAGGGAAAGCAGGTGGAGGTAAGAACGTTACTTCTGGACTTGGCCGCAAGACCCCCCTCTTGCTCTCTTTCTTCCCCTTTCACCGCAACCCTGGAGGCCATGTGTGGAAGAGGCAGCCTCCCCAGATGGGAGCAGCCTAGAAGCCTCGGACCTGAATGACTTTGTGGAGCAGAACCCCCCCCCCCCATCTGCAAATGGACTGTCATCTGAGGGAACAACAGACTTGCGTGTAAAGCTATTGAGATCTGGGGTGGTGGTGTTTATGATGGCAGCCAGGATTCCTTATCCTGACGAGTATTCCTGCTGGCAATTATAAAATACAGAATGATAAAAGTTATGCTAAATGAATACCAAGGAGGGGCAGCCTAGCTCCACCAGGGGTTGGGCTGATAAGGGAAGACTTCAAGGACAAGGCTAAGTCCGGGCTGATGGTTGAAGGGTTGTGATAACAGCTGATAGGTGCTGGGTCCTCACACCGTTAACGATGCTACACGAGGGGCTTTGCATGGATTAGCCAGGCACTCGAGGTACTAGCTCCTTCTACATTTGGAGAGAAGGAAGCCCAGAGAGGCAAGACGACTTGCCCAACATTCCTGTATCCCTCAGGGGCAGAGCGGGGCATGGAATTTGGTGGGCATTGCCACTACTCTACTGCCCACAGATGAGCAGGATTTAGCCAAGTGGTGACTATTTGAAGGGAGAAAGGTCAGAGAGAGCAAGTGAGCAAACAAACAGAGAACAGCGGGTCTTCAAAATACAGTTGCTTCTCATTTTTCACAAAAGACATAGTCTATAAAATTGCTGTGACCATTGTATCAGTGAATACTGAACCCATTGCCCCAAGTTGAAATACTGGGAGAGGTTCTGTGCCCCTTGGATCACAATATATTTTTTCCCAGAGGTACTAGGAATTGAACCCAGAACCTTGCACATGTGAAGCTGGTGCTCAACCACTGAGTTACACCCGCTCCCAAGATAACATTTTTATCAACTGATCAATGCATAACCTTGTTTTATGTGTGTTTCTGTTTAAAGATGCTGCATTCTACCTATCTATCTATATATGGTTGCTGTAAGGTAAAACATAGCCTTCTTGTGCTTAGGAGCTCTGGACGGCATTTTAGCACCATGCTCAGGGGGCCATTTTAAACAGCGAAAACACAAAAATGCGAAACACAAAGCAAAGATCATGAATGGCCTTGTTCGACCTCAGGTAGGATGGCACGTGTCTGGTGACTCCAATTTTACGTTGCTCTGGGCATGCCGGAGAATGAATGATCATGAAAGTTCCACGAGTACTGATTTGGGGGTTACAAAGAAATTTTAGCGCATAGACAGATTCACAAATGTGGAATCCGTGAGCAATGAGGAAGGACTGTATGTAACCTCCCACACGGCAGGGGCACTGAGATGTGGGATGGGTGCTGGACTGTGGAAAGATCCAGAAGGTCCCAGGGAGGGATCAGGGTGGTGGAAGTGGGGTGGGGAAGGGTGGTGCTGAGGGCGGCTGGGCACAGAAGTCGATAGGTTCGGGGAACCACAGGGGCTGGCGAGTCCACTGGACTTTCTAACTCCAGCCTGAACTCGTGTTCTCTCTTCCCCCGGGGTGCAGGATCTGTCTGTCTGTTACTGGGGGTTGTTAAGCGCACACGGGGCTCTGCAAGCGCCTGCACGCCGTCTCTAGGCTCAGCAGCCGGACACACTCCGTGGATACTTACAGACGGAACGTGACGATGGATGAAACGTGCAAATGTTTGCCTTAGAAGAGAGTCAGGAACGCCGCCTCCGCCATCTGGCTCGAGCAGCCACCTGGCCACGCCCTGCCTCAGTCCCCTTGCTTTTCATTTTCCTAAACGTCCTGACACCGGGGGCCTCATCTTTTCAGGGGCTGAGGCGGTTGTCCTCTGGCTCAGTAACTGCAGATCTCACACAAGTAAGTAATGACAAAGTGAGTTATCACCCAGCCCGGGCTGTGCGTGCGACCTGCAGCCACGCTGCCGCGCCGTCGGAGCGCTCGCCTGTCTAGGCGGTGACATGACAAATGGCCCCGACACCTCCGCGGCTCGGAGCCGAGCGTTCTCAGAGCCTTGACTCCACACTTCGTGGGAAATAATGATGTTTTTTTTGAGAAGGGGAAGAGGGTGTAATTAGATTCCTCTTAAATGTTACATTCATCCTTGTTAATCAAAAATTAGTAGCTCTTAAAAAAAAACAAACACAGCTCAGCTCCCCAGGAAGTTGATAGCAGATCCCACGGCCTGTTTAATTACACAAAACGGAGAGCGCTCCTCTGCCTCTCGCTGGTGGAATTAACAAAATGAAATACAATGGTGGCCATATCTGGTGGTAGGGTTTAAGGTGCTTTTTAATTTGCTTCTTTACTCCACTCTAATTTTGGTGCAATGAGCATTATTACTCTGTAAAAAGCCTTTAAACGATTAAAAACAGACAAAACAAAAGAAATTCAGGATTGCATTCTGAAAACTGGAAAACAAAAGGAAATAAATGGCTACTTTCCCCACCTCCTGCCAATTCATTCCAAGCAACCCCTGGCCTCGGAGAGACCGAGTGGAGCTGAGGGGTCTGGCCAGTGACTCTGGGAGAGGGGGGAAAAGAGAAGCGGCTTCTTCCATCTCCCAGCACAAAGGGGAGGGTCAAAGCAGGGCGGAGCATCAAGCAATAATGAAAAGAAGATACTTCATCTACATTCTTTCACATCATATATTGAAGCCAAACCCCGATGGAAATCTCTTCCTATGCTTCGCAAAGAGGTATTAAATATTAACTCCCGAACAGGATTCCCCGTGAGCCAAAGCGTCGTTAAGAACTGGCTTTAAACATTACTGGCCATTCATTCATTAATTTAACAAAAACTTCTTGAGGGAAGCGGCTGTGGCTCAATGAGTTGGGCTCCCGTCCACCATATGGGAGGCCCTGGGTTCGCGTCCTGGGATCTCCTCGTGAAGGCGGGCTGGCCCACGCCCGCAGAGAGTGGATGGCCCATGCGCTGCAGAGAGCTGGCGCAGCAAGATGATGCAACAAAGGGAGACAAGCAGATACAGAAAATATGTGCAGCAAATGGACACAGAGAAGAGACAGCAAAGAACAGAACAAGACGCGGGTGGGGGGTAAATAAAGAAATATCTTTAAAAACAAAAAAACAAAAAAATTTATTGAGCTCCAACTATGTGCCAGGCACTGTTCTAGACCTGGGTAGCCCCTGCCCTCAGGGGGCTTAGAGTCTCGTGAGGGGAGATGGGTGCTGGGCTCACAGGTGCGTCATCGCTATGGATGGCAACGTGTGCAGTGAAGGCCCCTGAGAGGGGGGATGTCCTGGAGGGGTGGGGAGGGAACCAGCCAAGGTGCAGGCGGAGGAGTGTGGAGCAGCCAGGCCCTGAGGCAGAGAGAACAACGCCTGTGGAGGTCTGAGGGGGGAGGACATTTGCAGAAAGGCCACCTGGTAGGAGCAGAGCCAGCGGGGAGGGAGACGGGGAGAGAACGGCTGGGGGCCGCCTGGGCTGTGGGGAGGGGGCCAGACTTTAGTCTGCTGAAATGGGGCATCAGCAGGGAAGGGACAGGCGGGAGCCCCACTAGAGCTGGAGGGGCTCCAAGGGCCTGCAAGGAGGCAGGAGCGGGGTGGGGGACCAGCAGGCACGACTCTGTCACCTGGGGAAGCGGGGGTGGCAGGCCCAAGCGCCTGTCAACGAGCTGCCCAGAGACGCACAGGTCCAGGGTCTGCGTTGGCGGTCGCAAGGCCGAGGCTCGCCACTGGGCTTCACCGGTAACTGGACAATGGGGTTTTAAGAATGTGCGAGCGCTTTACTTTTGGACCTGAAAGACGGGCTGTCTCTACACGCACAGGGTCAAACCCACACTGAGCGCCGCTGATTGCCCCTCACGCGCCGGCACAAGGGTGGGCTCTGCGGGTCCCTTTTTATGTCCTTCTCACTCTCCGGGTCCCCTGATCCTCCCATTTTTACAGATTTCAAAAGAAGCAGGTGGCGCAAAGAGCGTGAAGGATGGAGAACAGAGATGAAGTGGGCTGAGTACCACCCTTGGCTTCGCTGATGAAACACAGAGCCCATCTACTGTAAAGAGATTTTGTGGGGACCTAAGGAAGATAAAAAACAGTGAAGGCTGCTCAGGGGGGATTTTAAAAATAAAGCTGGTGTCTCCTTTTACCAAAAAAAAAAAAAAAAGAAGAAATGTTTTGTTCAGGAACTCATTGCTTGGCATAAACACATCTGGATTTGGCTCTCACCTCTGTCACTCACAAACAGGAGGAGCCTCAGCACATCAGGTAAGCGCAGGTGCCTCTGCTTCTCACCTGTACCCTTGGGCTGGCCACACCCACCGCACAGGGTGACGGAAGTGCTGATTAATGCAAAAGCCCGTCAGCTCTGTACACCTGATGGTAGGTCTTCTGCCGGCCTGCCTTTCCTATTTTCTTATGTTCTACCTGCCTTCCTGGTTCCTGCTCTTTTTCTCTAATCATTTGAAACATATTTTATCATCTGCCTCCTCCCCGCAGAACTCTAGTTTTTTATCCAGTTTCCCTTTTTGTTCTTTCCAGCCTGGTTGTGAACGTCCACGGGCAAGGCTTCCCTCGGCCTGTAGCGAAACACTCAGGCTGGCTTGCCATGAGCAGGGCTCCCCGGAAGCAAAGGTTGAAGCTATCACTCCCGGGGGGGCACCAGCTTCCACCGACACCCCTACTAAAAGCTGCCACAGACTTACTCCGTTGTAAGTCCCCAAAGGCATGAAAACTGCAGATTTTAGGAAACTATTCCTTTATTTCTTAAAGAGAAAGGCCACATGTTGTACCTTTGTGGGTTTTTTTTTGTGAGTTAATTCTTTATTTTTAAAGAAGCTTTAGATCACATAAATGCTACATAAAAATATAGGGGACTCCCATATACCACGCCTCCCCACTTTCCCGGCTAACAACATCTTTCATTGGTGTGGTGCATTTGCTGCAGTTGGTGAACACATATGGAAGCACTGCTGCTAAGCATGGTCTGCAGTTTACATTACAGTTTACACTTCGCACCACATAATTTTATAGGTTTTGACAAAATATGTAATGGCCCGTATCCGTCATTGCAATGTCATGCAGGAAACCAATGTCCCCGTTGCACCCTCCACGTTACGCCTATTCAGAATCTTCAAGGTTGAGGAATGAACAAACATAAGGGGGGGCCGCAACTCTGGACTTAGGATTATTCTAGCAATGGAAGGATTTTCATCATTGACATAAAGGCAGTGGCCACCAGAGGTTCTGAGGGGAGGGAGGGGGAAGAACAGGTGTACCTTTTTTTTTTTTAATTGAGGTGAAATTCACGTAACATAAAATAACTGTTTTAAAGTATGTAATTTGTTCTTTTTTACTATATTCACCATGCTGTGCAACCACTTTACCTATTTCCAAAACATTTTCATCACCCCAAGAAAATCTGCTCCCCATCAAGCATTTGCTGCCCGTCCCCTGCAGCCCCTGGCAGCCGCCAATCTACTTCCTGCATCCATGGCTTTGCCTGTCCTGGACGTTTCCTATCAAGGGGACCAATCACACGGCATAAGGCTTTAAAAAAATTTTTTTTTAAAAGGAGGTACCGGATATTGAACCTGGGACCTCATACATGTGAAGCAGGTGCTCAACCACTGAGCCACACCTGCTCTGCCATGTGGCCTTTTGTGTCTGGCTTCCTTCACTCAGCATCATGTTTTGGGATCTACCCACAATGTGACATTGATCAGAGCTTGTTAAATTGGCTGGATAATATCCCATCGTACGGCTAGACACAGGTGATCATTCACCCCCGGTGGACACGCGCTGATTCCACCGTTTGGTAGCTGCAGACATGCGTGTGCAAATCTTTGCTCAAGTCCCTGTTTTCGATTCTTTCGGGGCATACACCTGGGAGTGGAATTGCTGGGTCATGTGGCAGTTCTAGGTCTAGTTTTTGAGGCATTGCCAGGCTGTTTCCCACAGCGACCGGAGGGTCTACATCCCACCAGCAACGGAGGTCGGCTCCAATTTTTCCACACCCAATACCTGTTTTCCGTGTTTTAGAATTACAGCCATCCTAGTGGGGGTGTATGTGTGTGTTGCACTCTTTTTGATTAAAAAAGGACCATCATTAATGATAATTAAGGGCCTAGTATGTGCCAGCACTGTGCCCTGAGCATTTTATCGGGTTTTCCTTTACAGTGATCCTATAATATAGATACTAGTATTTGTCCTGTTTTACAGGAGAAGACACTGGAACACAGGGAGAGTCAGGGTCTGCCCAAGGTCACGTGTCTGGAAGACGGACGAGTGGGCTTGGCGCTCGGGAAGTCTGGCACCGGAGCGGGCGTTGGCGCCCCGAGCTGCAGCACTTCCCTTGGGGGCTGCGTGGGGCAGGGACCCGCCCTTTCCGGGCATCCCTGGGGGGCGGCCCACGAGCCAGGCTAGGACTCCGATGGCCCGAGAAGCCCAGATCTCTTTCCATGGCTTCCACAGGCAGAGCACACCTTTCAAGGCTGAGGTTTCACACAATTAGGAAAAATATGCAGGAGTGTTCTCCACAACACAGCCGGGCTGACAGGGGGTGGACGCCGCGGAATCGCACGGACAAAACCTGCACTAGAGGCAGCGGCTGGAAACCGTCCGGGCCATCCAAGGCCGTGGCAGGGATTTCTGATAATGAAGACCCCACGCCGCAGGGAGGTGGGAGCCTGGGAGCCGCATCCCGGGAGGGCTATCGGGGGCGGGGGTGCCTCTGGACTGCCACCCCCGTGGCCGTACAGCCACCTGGGCAGTGGGCAGCTTGGCCCTGGTCAGCAGCGACTGCCAGCCCTGTATTTCATGTAGTTGAGGCTGTCAGCTGAAAACAGGAATAGATTGTACTATTTTATGTCGAACAACATAGACCCGAAAGACGAAAGCGACTGGGCCTGCCCGCTCTGCATGTTGAGAGCTGAGCCCCTCTGCTTCGGACACGGTGTGGGCGGCGCAGGGGTGAAGCATTTGGACTTGGGGCCAAATTTCCTGCGTGTGAATCCCTGCGACCTTGGGCAAGGCGCTTACTGCACGAGCCTCACTTTCCTCCTCTGTAAAATGGGGCACCCAGAACTCCCACCTCACAGGGCTCTCTACTTAGCAGGCACCAAGTAAGCGCCAACTGCCACACTGTCACAACGAGCAGATCACGGTGGATACAAGAGCATAGCCGATTCAGACCTCACTGTGACGAGGTGGACGGGAGGCGCTGGACAGAGCAGGACTAGCCAGGCCCGGTGAGCTCCTGGCTGAGCGGCGGCTCTGCGCCGGGCCTGGGGAAGCAGCACCTGCGCAGACTGTGTGTCTGCTCCTTTGTCCTGGCCGCTGAGGTCACAGTTTGTTAGCCCTTTCCCTGCACAGGCTCAGCTGTTTTTGGGGGGCTGGGCCCGTGGCTCTGAGAGTGAGAGCACCGCAGGGCGGCATCCGGGCCTTCCTACCTTCACCTGCCCCTTCGGGGATCACGGCGAGGTGTGCGGCTTTCAATGCCGTCTGAATGTTGATGACGCCTGGCCTCTTATCGCTGGCCCCTCGTCTCCTGGGTCCCCGCTCCCCATCACCATCTCAAACGCAACGTCAAAGCCAGGTGTGTGTGACCCTCGAAACACGGTTCAAGAGGCAGGCCCCTTCCTGCCTTGCCAATGAACTTGTCTACCTTGTAAACATCCACCCTTTTCTTCTGATTGCTGAGGGTGAAATCCTCGGGGTCAGCCTCCACTTTTCTTTCTCTCCTGGGTTGGCTAAGCCAGGCCTCACCACCATTACCTTCAGAACGTGTTTCACATCTGCCCACTCCTTACCACTTCCTTGCTTCCTGCAGTTCTTGACTTGAATATCACATTCTTGGTGAGAACTTCTGGGTCCTACTCCGGAGTGACAGACACCTGCTCCCTGCTCTGCTTTATTTTCCTTCTTCACATGGATCACTAGCTAATATGCTCCTTACTTATTTGCCTTGTTTGTTTTCTCTCACCTCCACTGGAATATAATCTCCATGGTGACAGATACTTATAACTGTTTCCATGGCTGATGGATCCCTAATGCATCTAAAGCCTCTTAGCATGGTGTAGGTGCTCACTAAATATCTGTTGAATGAATGAATGAATGAATGAATGAAGAGATGGGCTAACTCATCACAGGCCTTGTCCAAACTCAGAGGCCCCCATTCCACATAAGCTGTCCTCACACAGGGATCCAAGCCTTGCTTCAAAGCCAGTTGGATAAGGTCTAGTTCTAAAGGAGATTCCTGCCAACACTGTTAGAATACATAAGGAAAACCCCAATTACACATACGGAGAGCTGTAGTTTAAAACCTCGTGACATGATGATATAAGCTTCGAGATTCATTTGGAAGCAAATGGGCATAGATGATGAAGCTCGGTTCTTGAATTAGTTCCACGACTCACTGCCCGCGCTTCCATTACCTGGGAGGGCGCGAATGCCGTGATAAGCGCTCCCGCCACCTGGACATGTGTTCCTCGGCCGACCAGGGTCGGTGTGTCGCAGACGAACTGGCATCATAAAATAAATCAACTCTTTTTCTCTATCCAACTGACTTCTGCTGCAGACCTGAACTGTGGGGTTTGCTAAGACACTGCTCTAGAGGTAGCTTTTGGAGCAATCCTGATTTAGTTCAGATGGCTTTTTTAGAATTTAAGAAAAAGCTATGCAGATTTAACAACTTAGAAAACACTGGGCAAGAAAAAATATTAACATTTGTCAGTATTTTCTATGGAGGTTCTTAGAATTAATTTCTCAGACTTATAAGTAGGGCCATCATAGTTATCTTCAAATATAACCAGTTCAAAACCATGTTTTCAGTAATGCAAGTCTGGCTCAGGCAAATTTAGAATACATGTAGACGTTTTAAAGAGGTGGTTGGTTCGTAAAACAATCTTTCAACTGTCTATCCATATGGACAATTGCCTTCTATCAACCAAATCCAGCACCTTCAGTAGAAGTAGAAGAAAGAAATCTCCCTTTTCTGGATCATTCTAAAAGCCAGGACTTTATTTTTAGCCACTGAAGATGTTAAACCTTAAATAATGTAGCTGTTTAATTTATTACATAGACCTTGTTTTCCACTGCCACCTTCATAACAGAAAATCTGACCACTAAAAATAAGCATGAGATGAGCTAATATATTTACATAAATAATTAAATTTTTCATAGCACAATAGGCAATTAAATATATTGCCCCAATAAACTCCAAATGGAAGAATATCACTTTAATTAAAAATTACAAGGCACCACTGTAAACAATTCATTTCTATTTCAAGCTCTGTATTTGATGATTTGAGAAAGAAATATCTTAACTCATTAAGAAAACTGAGAAGACTTCACCCCAAACCCTATTATTGAGGTCAGTAACCACATTTAATTAAGATCAAGTGCTAATAATATATTTTAGTAGACAGAGGCTCTTCTCTTAATTTCCCCAGGTAGAAATATTATTATTTGGTCTTTAACTTCTGATTAAAATTTAAAGGTGGGAGTCACTTCAAATTAAACTCTTAAATTTGGTTTTGAAATTACTAAGTTCTGGTCATGGACTTTGAAACCCCCTTCTTCCCTCCACGAGATGCGTCTATACATTTTGAAGCCCTGTGTGTCTGAGAATGGCAGTGATGACAAAAATCCGCCTTTTCAAGAGAACCAATTTTTCCCCTTTTTCTCCCAAAGACTGTGGAAGATACAGAAGAAAATGTCCCATTACAGGTGATTTTCTCCCGATTTCCCACCACTTTTCATGACCACTTTTCATGACTTCCTTTGAATGAGTGCCAATATTTGATTAAACAAGGTGGTGAAGAAAAGGGCTTGATGAGTCCCTGGAAGGCTGGCAAAATGGAAACTGGTCATTTTAACAACGTTTTTGGGGTGGAATCTCATCAGTCCATCTTGCATTCTTTACCAGCCTGAACCTAAGACTGGATTCTACCGTAGCGCTAAAAGCATCACGTTTAAAGGACGGGGAGAAGGGAAATGTCTTTAAAAATATAGAGCCCCAAGGAAATCAGGGCAAAGCAGGCTGTAGTTTTCAAAGAGATGAGTATCTAATTTGGACCTGAATCAGACATTCTGTGTTTGAAGAATAGGCTCAAATTGGATCAAGGTTTTGGAAGGCGCGGAGGCGGATAGAAATGGCTCTTTAACGTGCTTTTGGTGGGCCCGCGGAGGGTGACGTGACGCCTGCGTATCCTGCTAAGGTCTCTCTCGGCTCACCGTGGGGAACCCTCCTGGGACTGGTTTAAAAACAATGCCAGATGCAAAGGTTTTCCTGCTGGATAGAGACGAGCCAACGTTGGGAGATTTAAAAATAGTAATAACCACCGATGTCTGCTTATGCACAAAGATGTTTGCATGCAGGCCACGCTGACCAGCCACCGCCTTCTGCACGTATTTACTGAACGCTCACCAAGTGGCAAGCGCAGTGCCGGGCTTGGGCTGTATTCAGACTTTCGAGTACTCACGAACTTTCTCTATAGTGGCCTCACCCCAAATCATATCAAACATGCTACAGCGCTGCACGTTGCAAATGAAATTTTTTTCCTGTAAAATTTCTGAAATGCTTTTTTATCTTTGCTTTTGACATAATTTGGCTGTAAGGCATAGTTCACTCATAACGGGCTGTGATTTCTCAGGTGCATGCTCAGAACTTCTTGGTGGTGAGATGGACAATTCGCTTGTGAAAGGCAGGACGTCTTGGCACGAATCAAACTTTGCATGCTAAGCTGTCAAGAAGGTATGCTCCTTTGATGTTTTTTTCATTTCAACTTTGCTGTTTGCTTTCCAAATTTTGGAGCCCAGTGGATAAGGTGTGCAGGTCCCTGACCTTTTTGGGGGCCCCTGAAAACTTTGAAAGCCTGGGTGCTGGGCCTATAGTACTTAATTAATTGTCACTGATAAGACACAGTGACGCACCAGGGAAGGAGATGTAAAGGTGACCTTCCCGTGCCTGGGGACTAGCATGGAGGATGGATGATGGAGACAATGGATGATGACAACCGAGCAGGAGGAGGGTTATTCGAAGGGGTGCTCAGAAAGCTCTGGGCTACGTGCCAGGAGGGCCTCCTCGTGGACGAGCAGCTTAAACCAAGAGCTGAGGGTGAAACGGGATGGCCGACGGCGGTGAGGCTTCCAGGGCCTCATGTCTCTCTTGATGTCAGCCTGGTCTCCATACATCCCACCTGCACGTTTTCCTTCCATAAACCAAGTTCAGAGAGCTTTAGCTTTCCTCGTCAGTGCAAAGGGAGGCTGGTACTTTCTCACTGGCAGGATGGTTGTGATAATTAGGTAAGACTTTGGTGAATAGGGACAATTTTCTTGCCATCACTGCACATCTCCAGGGGCCGATGGGAAGCTCTACCTCGTTTGGTCTGGCACCTGGTCCCCATGAGGCAAGACCTCACAATGGCTTGGGGATGCAATCTGTTGACAAGAGAGACAGTCATGATGCTGAGTGATCAGCAATTTGTGTCATCCAGCTCTTTCTTCCAGGCTAGGGAGCCCAGGTTCTTCCTTGCCAAGGAAACTTTTTATCTTCTTCCTTCTTTGTTCCCTGTATGTGGAAGATTATGTATATACACACATTTAATTGGCTGGTGTGACTGGAGAGGCAATCCTGGAATCTGTACGGCATGCTGGTGGCAGGCTGGAAACCCGCCGGCAGGAGCTGAGGCTGCAAGCTCCAGACAGAACTTCTCCTTCCTCAGGCAAAGCACCGTTTTGCTCTTTCAAGTGATTGTATGAGGCCCACACAGATTAGCAAAGATAATCTCCTTCACTTAAGGTCAATGGACTGCAGCTCTTAGCCACAACTACAAAATAGTTGAATAACTGGGTACTCTAGCCTAGTCAAACTGACACAAAAAACTAACCAGCACACGCCCTTCTCTCCTCTTCTCCCTCCACAAAGTGCCCAGGGCAGAAACTTCTGGTTACCTCACAATATCCACGCTTCCTTTCTTCTTCAGTAAAGGAACTCAGTTTAAAAATGCCACATTTCCCAGTATCCTTTGCAGCTTGGTGTGGCCAGTGAGATTTAAGTAGAAAAGTGTCCACCTTCCAGGAAGTCTTCTTAAAACATAGGTAGCACCCTTCTTCCCCTTTTTCCCACCCTGTTTTCTGGAATACAGATACAAAGACAGGTGCACTAGCAACCATATCAGACCATGAGGAAGGGGACAGCAGCCTGGGGGTGCTAGAATGGGTGAGCAACAAGGAGCGTGGGCCCCTGGTAGCTAGCTGGAACTGCCATCCTACCCTGGATTCTCCTGCCTGCTCTAGGCTTATTTTAGGTGAAAGAGAGAGAGAGAAAAATTTTTTCTTTATGCCACCATCATTTTGAATTTTCCTGTTATATTCAGCCAAACCTAATCCTCACAGATAACAGAGCTTGACACATTCGTTCTGCCTCTGGATGAATGACCCTTTCAAAAAAAAATGTTGAGAAGTCATAGATAATTTTGCAGGGATAGGGACAATTTTTTCCCCTCAACACATATCTTATATATTTAATGTGCAGGCAGAAGTCTCTGCTGCAGAATTGTTTACTATAGACTCTGGACGAGATGAGTTCGGTCTGAAAAATGGTCAGAATAGGAATTGCTAGTTGGTGGCCTCAGTAGCGATCCCCTGACGGGTAGCAGAATGAAATAAGTCCTCTCAGGCCAATCTAGATGATTTCGCTGCTGGCTGCATCCCCAAAGTGACCAAATCAACAGCCCTGCTGCAAGGAGGCGTCAACGTCCGTTTTATCATTGGAGAATGTCGAACAAATGTGGGCATTTCCGTTTTGGCAGAATTACCATGGAGATGCAGTTTCCGACAATAATTAGCCAACAAGTTTGGTGCAGGAGCCTGCTCCTCATCGGAGTTACCACATGATGCCAGGAGCTGCCGGATTCCTCCCTCTTGTACCTCGAAGACAGTTTCTGCCAGAAGCGGGAGCCAGTCTCGCCAGCACTGTGCATGGAAAGGAACCCGTGTGGGAAACACCTTTGCTTTAGGGCATGTTAATATTTCCATGCTCTTGGGAAAGAGAAGGACTGTCTAGCCACGAAGCCTGATTCAGAAATCAGAAGGGAAAACAGAAATTCGACTGCCTAGGTATCAGCAATACAAAAAATGCTGCATCTGACTAGAAACACTAACACTATAAATACATTTGCTCAAGCATTCCAATTTGCAGGGTTTTCCTCAGAAAATTAGCATTACATTAAATGATTTAGCTACAAGCATGCCCACTGACTTTTTTTTAAAGAATATTTTTATTTATTTTTTGAATTTTTTTTACACTTTCTAAATTAAAGTTAATAGATGAGAAAGGACATTACATTAAAAAACACAAAGAAAGTAAGAGGTTCCCATATACCCCACTCCCCAGGGTGATGCTTATGCATGCCTCAGCAGGGTGCCAGAGACAGCCAAGGTAGATGGAAACCCAGGTGCTTGTTCTCCTGAGCACTGCAGCGACCCACAGGTTCTATGGTCAGGGCGGATGGCTCTGGAGCCCAGGGCCATGTCAGTTGGCCCTACTTTGGAGTTTGTGTTCTTGAGTGTGATGGAGTTGGACTCAGATATAACCTTTCTACACATGCCTCTTCTGTCACTTTTACTGGACCTGTGGTTGGCGTTTGGGTTGGTGTATGCTCAGGAGACCTGAATCTCTGAACTGTCCATGTGACAGCCAGGCCCTGAGCCTCAGCCGACTTGCAGCTCCTACCCTCTGGTTTCTTGGACTTACCCTGGCCAGTTGACAGGGAGGTGAAGAGGGTCAACCACCACACCAGGGAGCCAAGAGTGCCTACAGCTTCAAGCAGGAGAATTGCATCCATCATCCGTGTGAAATCTAAACCCACTCTTGATGTAGAGGGGAACTGGACATAGCCATCCCAGGTCCACAAGATGGAGGAATAGAGTATGGATTAGAGTGGACTTAACTGTTGTTCTGCTGGGGAACTATTGTGATTAGTAAGGGAAGAAATTGTAGTAGTGATGTGGAGAGAGTGGCCATGGTGGCTGCTGATGCTTGGGAGAGGGAAGAAGAAATATAGTGTGGGGGCATTTTCAGGATTTGGAGTTGTCCTAGGTGGTGCTGCAGGCATGGATGCTGGACGTTGTTTGTCCTGTCGTGGCCCACTGGGTGGACTGGGGGAGAGTGTGGACCACAATGTGAACCACTGTCCATGTGCTGCAGTGGTTCTCCAGAATGTATTCACCAGGTGCAGTGGATGTGCCACAATGATGGAAGAGTTTGTTGATGTGGGAGGGGTGGTATGGGTGGGGTGGGGGGTATATAGGTACCTCATATTTTTTTAATGTAACATTTAAAAGACAATAAAGAAAATTATTTAAAAAAAAATATATATATATATATAAGAGGTTCCCGTATACCCCCCCCCCACTCCTCCCACACCAGGCACCTCCTCCATCATTGTGGCACACTCATTGCACTTGGTGAACATATTTTGGAGCACTGCTGCACCACCTAGATGATAGTTTACCCTGTAGTCCACACTCTCCCCCAGTCCATTCAGTGGGTTATGGCAAGATATATAAAGTCCAGCATCTGACCCTGCAATATCATTTAGGACAACTCAAAGTCCCAAAAATGCCCCCACATCACATCTCTACTTCCCTCTCCCTGCCCTCAGCAATGACTTTTAAAAATAATTGCAAAGAACTGGAAACAACCTGACTATTCAACAATCAGGGAATGAGTAAATGAACTGAATACATTCAGGTAATAGAATAATAGGATGCGATTCAGCCATTAAAAACAATGGCTCCTTGACCTGGGGAGCTGCTCACCACAAAGTGGCGGGTTCCTAAACAGGATGGATGGCATGGACCAATTTTTGCAATAATAAAAAAGAGCCGAGCTCTTACATCTGACTGAAAGGGACATAATCAAGTTGTTAAAAGGAGATTTCTCTGGGTAGGAGGATTACAGATTTTTATTTTCTTCTTTATTCTTAACTGTGCTCTCAAAAGTTTCCTCCATGAACCATCTTCACTTTATAATAAGGGTAAGAAGATAGAAGTCATTAAAAAGGAGAATTTCATCTGTTGCTGGAGCACTGCTCTCCGTTTTGATTTGGTGTCGGGCACAGCGCTAGAGCCTTTTAACAAGTCTTAATAACCCAGACTTTTGAGTGAGAATTTTCCCTCTGATGCCCAGGCACCTCCTTGCTTCTGAGAGATCAAGGCGCCTTTCACCGGCTTTAGCTTTCCCCGGTGAGATAAAAGGGCATATAACCGAGGGCAGCGGGGGAATCAGCGCCTCGGACGTGCTTTCCATCACAGCGGGTGGCCTGGGTCCCATGCCAGCAATTAGAATTAGTTGAGAAGTCCGGTCCCAAGTTGTATGGGGGTTAGGGAAGGAGAAGGTGCCTCACGTTGACAAGGGGAGGCTGCCCCTCAGGAGGTCAAAGCCTCTGGAGAAGATGGCGATGTGACCTGAGACCGGGCCTGGCCTGAGAAGCAGCTCCTCTGTGCTCTTGGGTTTTGAGTGCTGATGCAAAATACCAGAAACTGGTTGGTTTTTATAAAGGGTATTGATTTGGGGTAGGAGCTTACAGATACCAGGCCATAAAGCATAAGTTACTCCCCTCACCAAAGTCTGTTGCCACATGTTGGGGCAA